>NC_090307.1:27530620-27833650 GCF_039906515.1 Pseudorca crassidens | reverse complement strand
CACCATCTTGACTCCGCCCCCTCTTTATACTTTTTATGCTGTCAGTATTGCTTACAATAAGCACTCAACAATTTTATAATCAGGCAAAAATCTATTCTAAAACATCTATTTTAATATCTGCTCAGTATCACCTCCCTAAAAGTATCCAATAAATAGGTACTTATTTAATTGAATTTGGGTGAGAGTACATGATTAATTAGTATTTATATGTTTTCCAGCAAGTGGCATTTCTTGCTTTTATGACACACTTCATAATCTGCATGGATACAATGCCCTTGCCCTTGTTAAATATCCATATATTTAACAGTAAGTCAAATAAGTAAATAAATGGTGACTAGCAACAGGGAGGCAGCAATGGACAGGTGGAGCAAGCACGGAATGTTGATTCAGAAGACCTGGGGTCACTCTCAGCTCCAGCACTCACCAGCTGTACTCCTTAGGCAAGTCACTTAATCTTTTAGAGACCAGTTTTCTCATCTTTAAGATGGGAATGCTATCAATCACACAGAGTCACTGTGAGGGTGAAATAAAATAATGAATCAAAAAGAATTTTATAAACAATAAAGAGCTTTGGTAATACCACTGTTACCAGAAACAGCATAAGATAGAATCTGATGTCTCCCCAGAGACCTACATATATTAATAATTTAATAGCTCTTGTATGAAAAGCAGAATTCCATACCAACAATTCTAACGACATCTTGAGAAGTCAACAATTCAAAGGGGCTCCTGACTTAGGTAAGACTCTGAACCTATAATATAAGTTTGGAGTCAACCATGTCTATATCTAATGAGGACACTGTAGGGACTCATCATATGTAAATAAGGCTAAAAACACAGGATAACCTTACCTGTCCCAAGATCTCAATGCATGAAGTAAAGAACTGCCTTGTGGGAGGATGACGCTGGGTCTCATCGCTGACATAATCCACAACAGTAAAGAAGAGGCTGATGCCAACCTTCTGAACCCCAGGGGTGGGGTGTGACTGGTAGGCATTCACTAAGGCCCTGTGGGAAAATGTAGGTAAGGCTATTGGTCTACAGTAAGAGAATCCAGACCCACAGTGTTTCCCTGATACTCTACATTTCTCAGGCAGTATTCTTAAGAGTCCTCAGAGCCCCATATGAATGCCACTTTAGAAATATTTCACGGGACAGCTTCTAACTTGACCCAATAACTTTTCAATACACAGAAGTGATTTTATGTCCTCCTGGGGGGGAAAAATTCAGCCTTCATTAACATTAAATATTTTCATAATTGTATGTAATTCATAATTTATTACTCAATTTCATGTATTATAATATAAATACATATTTTTAAACACAAGAACCTTGATTTCCCTAAATTTTAATATCCAAGATACTGACTTAGGTTGAAGAAAAAGATTTTTGTATAGAATAAGATCCTAGAATAAAAGACATCTCTTCTAATTCTCACTCTGTTTTGAGTTTCTTTCCTAGTAAAAGAAACATCAACCTCTTGTTCACCTTATCTCCTCCTCCTTCCGAGACCCCCAGCCCCAATCCAACCCACAAAAGGTCTCAATTCCCCTGTCCACACTACCATCCTAATCTACTGGGGGATTAGCTGCTGGTACTAGAACGTGCAGTCACCTCTGCAGTAAAAGGCAGAGTCAACCTCCCCTTTCCGAGGTAATGTCCTGGTGGCTTTGAGAAGAAAAAGGAGAGCTCTAAGAGAAACCACAATGGTCAAATGCAGGTTGGCAACTACACCTGAGAGCCCTAGTTCCCCTGAGCAATTCCACTGCCTACTTTGCTCAATAATCTGAATGGACAATGATGACTTCCTGGGTAAATGTGACTTTAATATAAAACTTAAGCACTACATCTCTCCGTGATTGAATTCTAATGTAATGTATCACCTCCTAATTCAAGGGTCAGCAAAATTATTCCACAAAGGGCCAGATAATAAACATTTTATGCTTTATGGGCTATAAATTGTCACTACACTCAATTCTGCCATTGTAGCATAAAAGCCATACACATTAAGTAAATAAATGGGCATGGCTATGTCACAATAAAACTTTCCTTATCAAAATAGATGGCAGGGCTTCCCTGGTGGCACAGTGGTTGGGAGTCCGCCTGCCAATGCAGGGGATGCGGGTTCGTGCCCCGGTCCGGGAGGATCCCACATGCTGTGGAACGGCTGGGCCCGTGAGCCATGGCCGCTGAGCCTGCGCGTCCAGAGCCTGTGCTCCCCAACGGGAGAGGCCACAACGGTGAGAGGCCCGCGTACCGCAAAAAAAAAAAAAAAAAAAAAAAAAAAAATAGATGGCAGGTCAGATTTGGCCCAAAGGCTGCTGATCCCTGTACTAATTAGTGGGTGACTGGTGGGTATAGCAGCATGTATGATTACTGTCAGTAATAACAAATAGTATTTTAAATTATAATGCCCTCAAAACTTACGTAATCAAGTTTTCGGCATGCACAGCGGCTTCCACAATATTAAGTGATGGTGGTTTAGCAGCTTCTGCTTGCAACTGCTTCACTTCTTTTCGCAGAACATGAAGCTGTTGGCTTATTGCTTCATTCTTATGCAAACCTTCAAACTAACAAAAGTTAAAGTGGTCAACAGACTTATTTGCCCCTACAGCTTTCTAGAGCAGATATTTTATTAAAAATATCCTGGGTATTCGATAAAGAGAATATTATTACAACTAATATTGTAACTCAAAACTCTCAGCTGAACCTGAGAAGGATGGGGAAAAAACCGTCAAAAACCTGTACAAGAATCTCAGGCTTTTCATGAAGAATCAAACTTGTTCATTGCTGGTTCAGATCCTTTTGTAGGCTATGTTCTACATCACTCATGCTTCAATGCTCCAATTCTGATCAAAAATAAACTCAGTGTCTTCCACCACTGGGGCTTCTCTTGAAGCACATCAAGCCCCCCTCTGTTGGCCATCCCTCCCCATAACCATAACCCCTCTCTGTTCTCCCAATCCAGAAGCACATATAATTTGACTCAAGACACTGTGGCTGCACGTTTCATCTGCACCAAACATAAAAAGAGGATGACACAAATCTTTTAATAAAACAACTGCCATTTTGAAAGGAAGAAAAGATATATACTTATAAAAGAAACACCAAAAATAAGATAAAATACAAGGAGTGCCCACACCAGTTGCGTGGCTAGGAAAGCACAACTGACTAATTCAGTGGTTCCTAAAAGCCGGTCTTCGATAAAATTTGTATTGGTTCTCAGTAAAGATGTGAAACATAAGAAGAATTTATTGAGCTTTAAAAAAAAAAAACTAAATTTATTTCAATTTTTTTAAAACTATACTTTATTTAAGATTATGTCTTTCCTATTTGAGGGAGTTGTTAATATTCCTTTCTCTAATTAACTGATGGTGACCTATATGATAACTGCTTTGTATGTACATTTTTAATGTCCTTTTTTGCCTGTGGACAGATACAGAGAACATCCTAGGCCCAGGTTGCAACACAATGTAGCAGTGGTGGGAGACAGGACAGAGGGACAGCCAAGAGGAGCTCAACTAAGTAGGGGGTCAGGGCTGAAGAGGGCAGTGCAATCAGACTGGGAGCAGAGGGGCCTGTCTTAGAGATACCTTTAATGCAGGTTAGGGAATTTGGACTTATCTTGCAGGATGGCAGGAAATGCTGAAGAGACCAGACCATTTAGAAAGCAGGAATGTTAAATCCTACATTCTCTTCACATAGTCTTCCCCGATCACTTGGGTGAGCAGTAGAGTCTACATTTTCCTTTATATGCACCTGTCCAAACCCGGGCCTCAGCCACCACTGCAGTGATTACAGGTATCCTTTGTTTATAAATAATGTAATTACTTAATTCACAAACTTGCTCAAATGAATCCCTTATATCCCTGCCAGAATTATTTTCGTAAATTCCAGATCAAAAGCTCATGAAGGGCAATGGTCCTGCTTGTTTTGCTTTACACAGCAGCCCAGTGCAGCACAACTATGATAGATGGCATGTTGAGCCCCTACTTTTATGATCATGATAAGAAGTTTCTTCAACAAAACTCATCAATGTTGTGTTAAAAGTCTTTATAAAACTTCTTGTTTTACAGAAAAAATAGGCTATTACTATGAATCAAAATGCATAAAAGATGCTTAGCATTTTTTCGCAATAAAGTATTATTTAATTTTTTTTAAAAATGGCATAAAAGTGAATATCCAAGAGCATATAATGTTAACAATTACTTCAATTTTTACTACTGGAGAAACAAAAGATTTAGAAAAGTAAATTACTTCCATTAAACCACATAATGAATCAATACAAATATTTTATTTCAAATCTTTCAAATAACAGGCCGATGTTTAATAGCCCAAAATGTGATCAGGAGTATATGCAGTCAGCTTTTTTGCCCAATATGTCACCAAGTACAGTTAAACTGGGTCTTTGAGAGTCACAGCCCTTGGCTGACCTGGAGAGAAAGCATCAAAGAGAGGAAAAGAAAGAATCTGAGAGGAGGAAGGAAGACAGTAAGAATGAAGGGAAGTGGAAAGACAATGGGTAATAAAAAAGAGAGGCTCACTTGACTGGGAAACGCAGAGAGACAAGACTAAAATCACTTTGTAACTTGAACTTTAAAACTGCTACCCCATGTTGTAGAAACTACTGATGCTGAAGAATAAAAGAAAATCAACTAGTTTAGGAAAGTTTAAACTTTCTCACAAAAAAACCCAAAATTATCATAATTTCCTAGTCTACTTATTTTTGTTTCCTAACACTGTTAAAAGTTTTCTTTTCTTACTAGAGGGGAGGTGAGAGAGATTGAATGACTACCGGCTCATAATTACAAGAAGCTGTAGACAATAGAACAAAGCAGCATGCTGGAAGCCCGTCCCCTTGAGTCACTATAAGTAGACAAAGAAATACAAAAGTTGCACAAAGCATGTGCTTCAGTAAGTTGTTAAAATAATGTGAGGCCCTCAGGGGTCTTTTCCATCTTTCATTTCTAGGAATGAGCAATTTTTCACATGATAATAAATCAGTCCTGGGTCCAGCAAACATGCCCCACAATACCAAAGAACAACAAAAGGAACCCTATTATAAATCACCCCATATCCTCAGGGAATATCACCAAATTATTAGAGGCTTCTGTTAGGAGAGGCGACCACAGAAGAGGCACGTCTCACTTCCCAGAAAATATCTTTGGCTTTTGTATACCCCAAACAAGCTATACATAGTTCAAACATTTGCAGATGGCTGGAAATTTCCAGGGCTTTCCCTCACAGAAAAATTCTACTAAGCAATAAGATATTTTCATGATATAATTTGAAATCTTTACAAAAGAGCCATTGAAATTTATATTTAAAATACGCTTAACATGTTTTAATTTTAGAACTTAAAATTCACACTTGAAATATAAAATTATTTTCCATGAAGTTGATTTTAAAAATTCATCCAATCCAGGAATTCTCTAATCACTGAAAAAGAAGCACTCCTACCACACTAACTCAGAAAGAAAGGGGTACACATGTTAATTCAAATGAGATTTGACTGTCATGATCAGCTAGTTTTCAAAAATCAGAGCTGAAAGAGCCAAAGCAAATGGCCTGGCCATTTCCCAATATTGAATGGAAAAGCACAACTCTTGAATTTAAATAGATGCGGGCTTGAATTCCAACTGAGCCACGTAATAGCTGTGTGAGTTTGACAAGTCTCTGAGTCTCTCTGAACCTGCTTTCTCTTCCTCATTCTGTGAGGCTAAGTGAAAAACGTAAGCAAAGCCCCTAGCAGATTACCTGGAATGTGAGAGTGCCCAAGCAAGGGATAAGAAATACTCTGAACAGGGCTGAGAAATAAGGTAGTGCACTGAAGTATGACCAGCCTTACCGCTTTCCAAGATCGAATGCCCAGGAGACACTTGTATTAGAGTAAAAAGGTAAGTGGAGCAGTGTGTGGTATTTAAGTCAGGATTTTGTATGGAAAGCAGTAAACTGGCCAATTAAGCATTAAATTGGCCAAAGGTAAGCAGGATCAAAAATGACTGCCAATTTCTAGTAGGAAAAAGTTCCAACTTCCATGTCTTCCACAGCCAGAGAATATCTTCAGGGAGATTATTATGAAGAGTATGTATCCATCGTTCATTCCTGCAAACACATCCATTTTGTGACACTGACTGTGTGAAGCACTGACAACATAAACATGAAAAAGACAAGATCCTGGCCCTCAGGTAACTCAAAATCTGTTAAAGCCTACAGAAGTAACCATAACACAAAACAAGCTGTAATGCAGTCTAACAAGTGGTGTGCTTGTGGCTCTCAATGACTGAGTCAGGGGTGTTAAAGGGTACCTATCATGTGCCAAGAGCCATTCTAGGTGCTGCTGGTAATACAGATGAATAAGGACAGGAGCTCTATTCCCAAAGAGGTTACAGTCTGGTAGGAAAAACAGCAGGTAACTACAACAGCATTTATGCTCAAGCTGCGATAAGAGGAGGGAATATCTCAGTTTGACTAGAGGAGTCAAGAAAGACCTCAAGAAAAGATGCTGCCTGAACCAAGGAATGAAGGGATGAGCAGAAGCTCAGAAATGAGTGGGGGAGAACAAATAACAGCATATGCTAAGAACAAAGGCATGTCATGTTTGCAGAACAGAAAAGGTCTAAATTGCTAGAAAATAGAAGGTTTGGGGAGTGGGAGAGAGGGTATATGATGTTGCTAGAGAAAGATTAAGAACAGATTATGGAGGGTCCAAAAAGACATACTCCTTTTAGACACTAGAGAACCAACGTGGGTTTTTAGCCCGGAAATGTGATCAGATTTGTATTTAAAAAGATGAATGGTGGAAAATGAACTAGATAGAAAGACTATGGACAGGAAGGCTGCTGTATTAGTTCAGGGGAGAAGTGATGTGGGCCGACCATAGGGCAATGGCAATACAAACAGAGAAAGGCATACATTTAAAGCCATTTCAAAGGCAGAACGAGTATGACTTGGAAAGCGACTAGATAGGAAGTATGGGGGGGGCGGGGGGAGAATGTGGATACTGATGCCTCGGTCTCCATCTTGGGAGCCCAGGTAAGTGGAATTACAGAAAAAACAGGTTTGACAGGTAAAGATGAGATTAGTTTAGGACCTACGGAGTTTGAGGTATCTATGGGACATTCATAGAATGTTAAGTAAGCAAGAAGTCTAGACCTGGAACTCAAGAGAGAATTCTGGACTAGACAAACAGAACAGGAGTCATCAACATATGGACTGACCCTTCCGGGGTCATGGACTGTTGAGGATCGACTGAATCTATGAACTCTCCAGGAAAAAAAAATTTCTATACACTTTCAGGGTCTTCTCTGGCCCACTACAGACCCTTCACAAACCCCAGATTAAGAACTCCAGCACAGACAAAAGGCAAAAGCAGCTGGCATCACAGTGAAGAAGGGAATCAGGAGTAGAACCAAGCACAACCAGCAATCCAAGCGTTGAGGAACCCTGGAGGAAACTGAGAAGTGGCTGGAGATCTGAGGAATCCAGAAGAGGCCTCATGATGTTCAGCATCACCAGATGATAGAATGATGCCAAACAGGATCAACACTACTCATCACAACCATGAGGTGGTCACTGGACACCCGTATATAGAGGGGCTTATAGTTTTACATTGTAAGAATAACACAATCTACCTTCTTCAGGAACACTGTCTCCCAGTGACAGTTTCTTGATGAGCCATAAACACTCAGAACTCACCTTCCCTACCCCTGACAAACACCTCTCTTCCTACAAACTAAAGTCATCCATTTGTGTAATGGACAGCATTAGACTCAAGTACAATCTTTAACAAAAAATCAGAGCAGGGGCTTCCCTGGTGGTGCAGTGGTTGAGAGTCCGCCTGACGATGCAGGGGACACGGGTTCGTGCCCCGGTCTGGGAAGATCCCACATGCCGCGGAGCGGCTAGGCCCGTGAGCCATGGCCGCTGAGCCTGCGCGTCCGGAGCCTGTGCTCCGCAACAGGAGAGGCCACAACAGTGAGACGCCCGCGTACCGCAAAATAAATAAATCAGAGCAAACCTAACTGACTTGCTTAGATAAGCCCAAGCTTCATGGCAGCTAGAGTTTTAACTTTCCTCCACTTTGCTCTTAGCCATTAGTGAGTAGCAAAAAAAAATTTTATCTTCAGTTCCTAGAAGTTATCAACCAGTAAATACTGCCCAGGACAGCTGGAATTCGCAATTACTGTGTAATTTTCCAAAAAAATCCTAGTTAAGTCTCAGACTACGAAAGTTGCTTGCTGTCTTTACATTTTTAATTCCCCTGGCACATCTGCATCATTAGGCAAAATAATGGCTGGAGTAGTACTGTTGATACTGATACTTCTAGGAGCCATCAGTGGGAGTTCCCAAGCTTCTGGATTTTCCAAATGACGGGACTTCCTAAACTGAAAGTCAGGGCACTGGGCAACAAGTAAGGCCAGCAGAAAATTAAAATGTGCTTTAAGAAAACTTGGATATCTCTAATGAGGTTATGGCCACAAAACACAGCTATTTTTCAAATTCTTTAAGCTTCTATAAAATCTCTTTTTTTGCTGTGTGTCCTTTCTTGTTATTTTACTTCTTTCTTCAAGCAATCTTAACATCTACCAATTTTTCTTTTGAAAAGTATTTTTTGTGTTGTCTATAAAAGCAAAATCTAAGGCATATTCATTTTAATCCCTATCATAGATCATCTTCTTTCTGATCTCCCTCCTCAAAATAATAATCAAAATTATTTTGAAGGTATTTTAGAAAAGGTGTACCTTTTTATTTCAGAATTAACGAACTAAAGGTTATAAAAGAAATTTGAATTCAAGGGTTCAGATAAATCAAGACTATGATCCCTTTTTCTGAAAAGGAAAAAAGACAGGTCACTGGTAGGCTTAGAGTTAAAGCTCCCAGGTTTGCCTAGTGGTATTTTCCACCGCAAGACCCTGCAATTTAATAGGAGGTCAAGCAATCAGACCTGTTCTTTGGCTGGGACAGCAAATATTTACAACTCTTCAAACAGTAAGCTATTAGCCAGAATTGGAAAGACATTTCTTTGTACTTATCTCAGTAGTCACTTAAAAAATGCATTTTAGGAGAATTCCCTTCTCTATATAGAATTAACAGCCTGACAAAGATATGTAATTTCAAAATATGGAAAAATACCATATTTGTAAAAACACAGATTGGTAATAAAATGTCCCTTTTTTATTATAACTAGATACATTTTCAGCCTTTTTCCCACAACTCAAACTCCACCCTCAGGTGGCAAACTTTTCTTCCTGTTTTATTATTTTAGCAAGTGATCCTTCTTAAATACCTCTACCTTAGTCTTGCTAAAGCATTAGCAACTGGGGGAATAAAAACACACCAAAAGAAAATTAACTTCATAAGGTACCCGGCCAAAGATATTATCTCAGTATTTAGGCATCTCACATTCCAGGCCAAATTTCTTAATAGACGCATACAACTATGCTGAAAAAAATTAGAAATGAAATTTGAATGTAATAAAAAATATGAGTATAAAAAATTATTTCAAAGAAGACATTTTAAGAAAACAGTCTCCTAGAAAAGACTGATGAAAAATACATTAGAAGTGTTAAAATTTGGACTGGCACAAAAAGAAGGGAAATTTTTGAAAGACAACCAAGAGTCAGTAAGATAAATACCCCAATTTGTAAAAGCTAACAAAAAGAGAAGCTATTTTTGTGCAAGTTAGTCAAGGAACAGGTAGCGCCTGTCTCCAACCATTTCTTTCCCAGCTCACAGAATACTGAATTCACTTGCAGAAAGAGTACCATGCAGTGACTAAGGAGCATGCACTCTGCAGCTGGAACGCCTGGGCCTTCCTGGTTTTGCCACTCACTGGCAGCGTCACCTCGGATATGTAACTTAACCTCTCTATGCTCTATTTCTTCATCTGGAAAATACAGACAATAAAGATACCCACCTTATAGTATTGTGGTGAGGATAAGACAAGTTCTGTAAAGTGTTTAGACTCTACCTGGCATAAAGTGAGGGCTATGACATACTGGCTAAGGCTAACCTTCCATTCTGAAGTCCTTACGATGTCATAGACCCAACTTTGGCCTGTTGGCAAGCTCCACCCAACTGATCTGCTTTTCACACGTGCCTCCCACCTTTGTCTTCAGTGGCTCCCCACTACCCACAGCATTCAGCCAGAGCCCCCACATGATGATCTCTTCCAATGTGAGTTCTAACCTTTCCAACATGAATCACTGCCCCCCCCGAAAAAAAACAACTGAAACAGATCGATTGAGCCACTGACCCCTAGGTGAAGTCATGGTGACCCCATTCCCACATTCCTTCTAACTGAATCCAAAGTATCATCACCAAAATCTTTTAACACTAGTTTGAGCCCCTCTCTCCAAGAATCATCTCAATTATTCCCCTTTTCTTTTCATTTCTATCTGACTATCTGTCTTATAAGACTCATCAGCACTTACGGAAATAAGTGATTAGCTTTGTATGTATCTTCACTCTCCCCAGAACTATTAAATGTTTTGGGACATGGATGATGTACTAAATACTTCTTTCAGTCTTTCTCAATGATATGCCAATATTAGGGACTCAAACGAAACTCTCTGAATTATGAAGACACGTAATCTTAATCTTACCTGAACTGTTACAACTCCAGCTCCTTGGCACTTCTTGCCACTACTGCCTCTACATTCCAAATGCAGTGTGGTCTGTTCTTCTCGATTAACATACTGCTTGGGCATTGTGTCCAACAGCTCACTGTCCAGCACAACCTGCTGAGATTCCCGAAGAGCTGCAGTTCTGAAAAACATCATCGGTAGGTTAGAAAAAAAAAAAGTCTTAGGAAAGATTTTATGATAAGTGATAAAGGCTTCCGGTCACCCCCAGCCTGCATTAGAGAACGATAAGGCACAAGAATTCCATAGTAACAAAAAACCAAAGGTGTGTGTGCCAAGACTCACCCAAACCCTCTCCCTGGCAGTCAGAGAGTTAAAAAAGGAAGGAAAAGTAAGACAAGTTTTTAGCCAGAAACAAAGCTCCATTTAGAATCTGTGTTAGATCAATGTTTTTTTAAATGAACCCTTAAATGCAGAAGAACAAATGAGAATTCCATCCTGATTTAATCATCCTAAAGGGGTACCTTATTTGTAAGTACCAGTGACTTCTTAGATATTAGCAACTCAACCTGAGATGTGGAAGACATGAAAAGCTAGTTGTTTACATGGGTGTCAACACTGTTTTAACTGTATTGATTATTACGGTGATGTGCAGGAGGCCTGTGTGTTGCATGTGCAAACAACACACATACGATACACGACTAAACCAAAGACAACCAAGGGATAAAGGGCCAATAAGAGATTGATTCCCATGGGCTTTGCAAAGATAAACTCTTTCACTTTATAAATAAAACAGACTCTACACGCACTCCTCCTCACAGGATCACAAGGTACAATCAAAACCTTATACAGTTGATCATTCTGTATCCACTGTGAACTCAAAATACTAAAATGACTTTCCCACACTTCGATCAAGTATCTGTGTCAATTTTTAAAAGAATATGGAGAGTTAGAGAGCAAAGCAGTGACAAAAGAGAGTAAATCTCATTTCATTCCCTTTTAACACCATCTTTCCAGGATCAGATTTCCTCAGGGAAAGCATAAGAAAAAAATTTAGCTGGCACTGCCGCCACTCGGAAATGCCACAAGAAACTGTACAATGTATATAGTCCATGAAAGCACCACATAATTTCTACATGAAATTAAAAGACTTGTCACAACTTGGTTAACTAAGGTAACCATCTGAGCCAGTCTGGTCAAATTACCCTGGTGGTGAGGAGGCTACTGAAGAAGCTCTTCTAGGTGCTACTCTACTCATCAGGCTGTCAAAGCAGCAAGCACAGAAGCATGATCCTGGAGGGCTTGTGTCTTACCTGGCCTGCTGCCGCAGCAGATTCAGGTCTGTGCGTACCAGCTGGATGGCGTCCTTCTGACTCAGGATCGAGGCTGAGGAAATAACTGGCACAGGAGGCCTCATTGGCTGCAGAACAAGGGGAGGTTGGGGGTCTTCGTGCTTCCGCAGGTTACTTAAAACCCTTTCTTTAGCTGAAAAAAAAATTAAGTCATATTTACTGAATAACGGCTACTACTAGGTCATAATGTACTACAAAACTAAACTGTTACCTTCATAAAGAATGTTAAGAGATCTGAAGAATAGTTGTTTAAATCATCAGAGGTCTAAATGAATAAAATTATCTTTTGTTCCTTCCAAGTTCTGAGGGATCACCCACCAGCCTAATAATACTCTACCCAGGAGCTGGGAGCTCAGGAGCATGTGATATGATTAAATAGAATTCCTATCCTCAAAAAGTCTTGATGATAGCTAAAGACCTACTGCTCACAATCTTAAAGTATCACCCTAGACAGCTTTGCATAACATGCTAAGGTGTTTGGACTTGACACTAGTGTAAAAGGGATCTAGTGAATAACTCGAAGCAAGCTTTAGAAAGATGGTAGCTATCATCTGGACAGTGGACTGGGGAAATGGGGCAGGTAGCCCAGTTAAGAGTTTAATGCAGTCATCCAAATAAACTTCATAGGAATAGGAGAAAGAGGAATGGGCATTATGGAATGAAGCTGAGTGAAAAGTCCTACATTAGGCCAAGGTTTGAACAGGAGGGTGGAGAGTAGTAGAGTTAAAATGAATGAAGACATGGGCATGAACTCCTACAGAACTTATATTTATGTAGCCATACAGTCATTCATTCATTCATTTGTTCATTCACTCAAAAACTGATTTACGAATACAAATAAGAAATCATGTACCATATAAGAAAAATAAAGGTAAAAAACAGTAAATCTGTACCATGCAACTTTGCACTAGATTTCACATGATCTCATACTGGTCAATCCAACTTAAATGTTTATATTCCTACACTCATTACACAGCTGAATACACAGTAGGTGTCCAATAAATTCCTATCGTCCCTTCCTTTCTTTTCACTACGCTATCCACATACCACACAGCTCATAGGGACTGAAGAACATGAAGAAAAATGCTGCCATGTAAGATAACAGAGGTCGGGAGAGGTCAAAGGAATTTCAAGTCAGTAAGTTAACAAAGTACTTAAGGGACTACTCTGAATTTCCCATTTCATTCCAGATATAGCATTCAATTTTCTATTCTTGTTAAGAAAAATTAAAGAAAACTTAATAGCCATGACTTTACTTGGCATAAGAAAACTTGTATTGTTTGTAATCCAAACAGATGGAATTTAACATTCCAAACAGGTCAAGTCCAGGACTGTCCCTTATAGCTGGGGTTTTTCCACTAGAACTACCACTCTATGCACAGAATGTAACAAAGCTGGATATTCACCATGGGGTAAGATTCCTGACTATGTTCAAGTCTCTTTCAAGCAACATTAGGTCATGACTCTAAAGGAAAATGGGGGTGGGGGAGGTGGGGAGGGTCTTTTTCTAACCCAATATAACTTATTACAAAAGAAAAATCAAGGGTGGTACTTTAAATCCAAAACAAAAGACAGAAAAAAACTTAATTCAGAGCATATTTAACTATAATCACAACTCTGGACCACAATTGACAAAAAGTTACGAAGCCAACAAATTTAAGAAAAAGAAGTTGGTGTCGTAAGTATACAATAACCTATGAAGAGCTGCTGAAATTTTTCCTACAATCACAATCACAAGTTCCATCATTTGATATAATCATCATCTAACCTGCTCTCATCTGAGAAAAACCTGAAACTAATTATTTAAAAATCTAGGCTTTAACTTTATTTAGAACTGCAACCTGTACTGATCACCAGAAATAAGACAAGTGGTGAAGAGCAGGGTCTCTGAAGCCTGCTCTTCAAAGCCCCAGCTTTGTAACTTCAGAAAGTTACCTAACCACCATACACTTCAGGTTCCTTATCTGCTCAATGCAAACCCCAAATAATTAAATTCTAGCTTCTACTTTACATGTTGTAAGTCAATTAAAATATCTTTTTAAAGCATCATGCAGAAAATGAACCACAAAGTACATAATCACTTTCCCAATACCAATTTACAAGAAATACAGGGGACAGAAAAACATTAAACTATACCACAAAGGTATAATTAGCAACATCCAGACTGTGGGGAAACTCCATGGCAAGAGTCATGCCTCAGTGTGGGCCAATGAGATGTAACTGGAAAGTCTATGAGCAGCTTCTTGAAAGAGTCCTTAAAAGAGGGAGACTTCCCTACCCGCTGAATGGAATGCAAATGTGACAGCTTAAGCTTAAGCAGCCACGTTGAACCATAAGTGGATGTCAGATGTGAACACAGTGAGACAGCAAGGTAGGAGGTGCACGGGTCCTTGAAGGCTTTCAGGCCATAAAGCTACTGCTCTGAACTGCCTGCCTCCAGACTTCTTTTACATGGGAAAAAAATCCCTATCTTATTTAAGTCCTCACTGTTTTTGGAATTTCTCTCATTCAAAGCATAACCTAACCCCAAGTGGTTAACAAGTTAACAATGAACTCCTAAAAAAGCAATTCTCACTGAGGGGTACACTTTGTGAACCTTAACCCTCAATGGCTCCGATTCACTCCCTCACCCATTCATTCACTCATTCATTCACTCACTCATTCATTCAAAGGGTCTGATGCACACTCACACAACTCACCCAACAAAGGATCAGTGAAGTCCAGTGGCACTGACGAACTGCAGGGTGTAGAATGGGACTCAAGCTTGGCCTGCATCCACAGACTAATGGTTTCCTGAAACTCATAATGTATGCGCTCCATGTTCAAATACTCCATCCACAGGTCCTAAAATGGAACCACAGGACTTTAACTTTCAGAGATGAATCACATATTCACATATAAAACTGTATATTTAACTTTAAAGTGAACCCATAAGTTTCAACATGAGGTGGTCCACTCCAGGCTCTCCAAGCACTAGGATAAATCACATTTAAAATGGGCACTCTAGGGAATTCCCTGGCGGTACAGTGGTTATGACTTGGCACTTGAACTGCCTAGGGCCCGGGTTCAATCCCTGGTCAGGGAACTAAGGTCCTGCAAGCCGCGTGGTGCGGCCAAATAAATAAATTTAAAAATAAAATGTCTAACAACCTTAGGAATCTCAAAACTTTTTGACTGTGTACCATGACTGGAAAAAATTATTGCAACAGCCTCACTAAATGTATATTTATAAATTACATACATATACTACTGAACTAATATAAGACATAGGTAAAAAAAATTTTTAAAGAGATAATAAATAAATATATTGAAAATAATTGGATCTGGATTATATCAAGCCCTAGGTCCCAATACCAACTTACAGGAAATACAGGGGACAGAACAACATATTAAACTACACCACAAAGTTATAACCAGCAAAATCCAAGCTGTGGGGAAGCTCTATGGACAAACTACCCAGTTTCTTCAACAAATAAGGTGCAATTTAAAAAAAAGGATAAGGGGAGGACCTATAGATTTAAACAGATTAATAAGAACTATCAACCAATTACAAAATGCAGACTCTGATTCAAACAAACTGTAAAAGTAAATAAAAACAAAACTTTTATGACATTTGTAAGAGCACTGGAAATTTGAACACTGTCTAGATATTTGATATTAAGAAATTACTGTTAATATATTTCAGATATAAATGCTCTTGGGTTATGTTATTATTTTTTTTTAATAAATTTATTTATTTATTTTTGGCCATATTGGGTCTTCATTGCTGCACGCGGGCTTTCTATAGCTGCGGTGAGTGGGTGCTACACTTCGTTGCGGTGCGTGGGCTTCTCATTGTCGTGGCTTCTCTTGTTGCAGAGCACGGGCTCTAGGCGCTCAGGCTTCAGTTGTTGTGGCACGTGGGCTTAGGTGCTCCGCGGCATGTGGGATTTTCCCCGGCCAGGGCTTGAACCTGTGTCCCTTGCATTGGCAGGCAGATTCTTAACCACTGCGCAACCAGGGAAGCCCTGTTATGTTTTTTAATCTTCGTCTTTTAAAATATGTATCAAATGCCCTCTAGGATTAGCTCCAACATGGTGGTGGGATTGGATTGGCTATAGGTGAAACTAGACACATGATACATACAGGCAGAGGGAGAAGGGCATGTCTATTATACTATTCTATTTTTCTGTATGATTGAATTTTTCATTATAAAAGGTAAAATAAATAAGTAAATAGATATGATTGACCAAAAAAAATAGAAACAGAAATTCCAGTATTTTCCTCCCACTCTCCAGTGAGCTGTCTTGCATATTTTGCATATTTGTCTTGCATAAAATATATGTCTGGCATATATTTCACTCTGGTGATGACTATATATTAGAATGGTGGACTGTCATTAGTAAAAAAGAAAGTCAACTATCAATGAACACCAAAAACTACAAACAGTAATAGCTGATGAGCAGATAAGGACTGTGGCTTTGTGGACAATGGTTTTCTTTTTTTTTTTTTTCTGATTTGGAGTGTTCTAAAGGATACCTATAAATGTAAAAATGTTTCAGGCTTCTCAATTAGCACACTCCCATGAAGTCCTAAATCGTTATTTCCAAACCAATCATGGCACAAGGCATTCCAGACTCAGAGAAGAAACACCAAAGTCATCTGGATCACAAGCCTGGATCTTGGATGTACCAAACTGTTTGAGGTGCTGTACCAGATGCTCCTACTGTGTATACATATCTCCTTTAATTGGGGTCTGGATGTCACTTTCTCCACCTCTGTGCTAAAGTACTATTGACAGAGGCTAACAATTAGAAAAGAATACTGAGAATTAACAATGGGTAAGCAGAGATGTTTCAGAAACCACTAAAAGACAGAACAACTCTGAACCTGAATTACTGATTCAAAATACTAGCTATAAAATTAAATGGCCAGCAGAAACTAACACAACATTTTAAAACAACTATACTCCAATAAAAAAAATTTTTTAATAATAAAAATTTTTTAAAAATCAAATGGCAAGCAAAGACTTTAAAAAAAAAAAAAAGGAAAGCAATTAACCATGTAAATGCTAGGGAATCAAGATAAATATTAAAGAACCAAGAAAGCTATGATTAATTTTTTAAAACACTGACCAAGTACCTACTACATGCAAATTCTCAGATAAGGCTTTGGGTTGTGGAGTATAAAGAAGAGATGAGTATGGACCTGCACTCAAAAGATTTCAGGACACCATGATTATCTGTGTATTTTTCCTATTTCTCTGGCCCTATATTCTCAGCCTTATTTCTCTGTGCCTTTCAATGTTACTTCTCAGAGTTCCATCTTCAGTCCTCTTCTTAATCCAAATACTCTATTACCATTACACCCACATTTCCTACACTACCCCATTCCTGAACTCTAGAACTGTATATCCCCTCCCCACCAACTCTTTAATAAGAGCTCTCCTTGAAGCCCCTCAGGCACTTCCTCTTCCAAGTACTGTAAACAGCAGCTTCCCAAACTACAAATTTGGAAGTCCTTGTACTATCTAATCTGCCCTACAACTGTATCAATCCTAATCGAAAAATCCTATTGATTCTACTAATTCTTCTTCAATATATATATATTTTTTATAAGAACAGGCTAATTTTATTTTTTTTAATTTTTTTAACATCTTTATTGGAGTATAATTGCTTTACAATGGTGTGTTAGTTTCTGCTCTATAACAAAGTGAAATAGCTATACACATACACACGTTCCCATATCTCTTCCCTCTTGCTTCTCCCTCCATCCCACCCTCCCTATCCCACCCCTCTGGGTGGTCACAAACCACGGAGCTGATCTCCCTGTGCTATGTGGCTGCTTCCCACTAGCTATCTATTTTACTTTTGGTGGTGTATATATGTCCATGCCACTCTCTCACTTTGTCACAGCTCATCCTTCCCCCTCTTCATATCCTCAAGTCCATTCTCTAGTAGGTCTGTGTCTTTATTCCTGTCTTACCCCTAGGTTCTTCATGACCTTTTTTTTTTCCTTAGATTCCATATATATGTGTTATCATACGGTATTTGTTTTACTCTTTCTGACTTACTTCACTCTGTATGACAGACTCTAGGTCCATCCACCTCACTACAAATATCTCAATTTCATTTCTTTTTATGGCTGAGTAATATTCCATTGTATATATGTGCCACATCTTCTTTATCCATTCATCTGTTGATGGACACTTAGGTTGCTTCCATGTCCTGGCTATTGTAAATAGAGATGCAATGAACATTGTGGTACATTACTCCTTTTGAATTATGGTTTTCTCAGGGTATATGCCCAGTAGTGGGACTGCTGGGTCATATGGTAGTTCTATTTTTAGTTTTTTAAGGAACCTCCATACTGTTCTCCATAGTGGCTGTATCAATTTACATTCCTACCAACAGTGCAAGAGGGTTCCCTTTTCTCCACACCCTCTCCAGCATTTACTGTTTGTAGATTTTTCGATGATGGCCATTCTGACTGGTGTGAGATGATATCTCATTGCAGTTTTGATTTGCAGTTCTCTGATGATTAATGATTTTGAGCACTCTTTCATGTGTTTGTTGGCAGTCTGTATATCTTCTTTGGAGAAATGTCTGTTTAGGTCTTCTGCCCATTTTTGGATTGGGTTGTTTGTTTTTTTGTTATTGAGCTACATGAGCTGCTTGTAAATCTTGGAGATTAATTCTTTGTCAGTTGCTTCATTTGCAAATATTTTCTCCCATTCTGAGGGTTGCCTTTTGGTCTTGTTTATGGTCTCCTTTGCTGTGCAAAAGCTTTTAAGTTTCATTAGGTCCCATTTGTTTATTTTTGTTTTTATTTCCATTTCTCTAGGAGGGGGGTCAAAAAGGGTCTTGCTGTGATTTATGTCATAGAGTGTTCTGCCTATGTTTTCCTCTAAGAGTTTGATAGTGTCTGGCCTTACATTTAGGTCTTTAATCCATTTTGAGTTTATTTTTGTGTATGGTGTTAGGGAGTGTTCTAATTTCATACTTTTACATGTACCTGTCCAATTTTCCCAGCACCACTTATTGAAGAGGCTGTCTTTTCTCTACTGTATATTCTTGCCTCCTTTATCAAAGATAAGGTGACCATATGTGCGTGGGTTTATCTCTGGGCTTTCTATCCTGTTCCATTGATCTATACTTCTGTTTTTGTGCCAATACCATACGCAAATCAATCAACGTGATACACCATATTAACAAATTGAAGGAGAAAAACCACATGATCATCTCAGTAGATGCAGAGAAAGCTTTCGACAAAATTCAACACCCATTTATGATAAAAACCCTGCAGAAAGTAGGCATAGAGGGAACTTTCCTCAACATAATAAAGGCCATATGCCATATATGACAAACCCACAGCCAACATCATCCTCAATGGTGAAAAACTGAAAGCACTTCCACTAAGATCAGGAACAAGACAAGGTTGCCCACTCTCACCACTATTATTCAACATAGTTTTGGAAGTTTTAGCCATAGAAATCAGAGAAGAAAAAGAAATAAAAGGAATCCAAATCGGAAAAGAAGAAGTAATGCTGTCACTGTTTGCAGATGACATGATACTCTACATAGAGAACCCTAAAGATGCTACCAGAAAACTACTAGAGCTAATCAATGAATTTAGTAAAGTAGCAGGATACAAAATTAATGCACAGAAATCTCTGGCATTCCTATACACTAATGATGAAAAATCTGAAAGTGAAATCAAGAAAACACTCCCATTTACCATTGCAACAAAAATAATAAAATATCTAGGAATAAACCTACCTAAGGAGACAAAAGACCTGTATGCAGAAAATTATAAGACACTGATGAAAGAAATTAAAGATGATACAAATAGATGGAAAGATATACCATGTTCTTGGATTGGAAGAATCAACATTGTGAAAATGACTCTACTACCCAAAGCAATCTACAGATTCAATGCAATCCCTATCAAACCACCACTGGCATTTTTCACAGAACTAGGATAAAAAATTTCACAATTTGTATGGAAACACAAAAGACCCCGAATAGCCAAAGCAATCTTGAGAACAAAAATGGAGCTGGAGGAATCAGGCACCCTGACTTCAGACTATACTACAAAGCTACAGTAATCAAGACAGTATGGTACTGGCACAAAAACAGAAATATAGATCAATGGAACAGGATACAAAGTTCAATATATTTTTAATTTATCCATTTATTTAACTACTCCTGCCATTTCAATAGTTCTTCAAACGAAGCCTTTGGAAAAAGACGTCCTGCTGGTAACATCCTCTCTGCCACTCCGCATCACCATGTCTTCCTATCAACCTGAGAACTCCCGTTTGTCCTTTAGGGCTCAGTTCAAAGGTCACACTCCAGCCTCAGTCTGAATCAGGTGCCATTTGTGCATGTTTCCACAGCACCCTGTGCATTCCACCCCCACAGTCTTCATCACTGGATGCAATAATTTAGTCCCCCATCCGACAGTAAGCACCTTAAAGGCAGAGACTGCATCAAGTTTCTTTTCGTCTTTGTTATTAGATGCCTGACACCTTAAAGGCATTCAACAGATACTCACAGAAAGAAGGGAAGAAGAAAGAAGAAAAGAGAGGAAGGAAAGACAAAGAACACAGAAGAAAGTGAAAGACACCTACTAGAGATGAAATAGTATATACAGTGTGGAAGCAACTAGGTTTAAAGACCCAAATTGAAGTCTCTCAAGTCTCAGAGGATCCTAAATCCCATCCAATGTTGGGGGTCAATGCCCAGTAGAGTTCAGCCCCTAGAAAAAAGAAACTGGAACAGAAGAGATATGCCTACATACATATACATACACACACACACACACACACACACACTCACACAAATGATAGCTACAGAAGCTTAACGAAAACTCAGAAGTTTTGGCCTAAGAAAGACCACAGACATCTTTGCTTGGGTACCAGGGAGAGAACAAATTAGGATATGTGAAGACTAGAATTGAGTATCTCCAAAAGGGCAACCAAAACTGTGATAGCTACAAGTAAGTCATCTCCAAAGGCAAACAAAGGTGAACTCCCTATCTCCATGCTACTAACTTTCTGTACAACACATGAATCTTAACAATCTTAACAAATTCTTACACAGTTTTATGGGAGTAGAGATGACTGCTTAGAAGTGTTCAGCTGCTGACGATTTAAAACAAGGAAGAATACAGTCAGAGAAAGGCTGTGTTTACG
This sequence comes from Pseudorca crassidens, assembly GCF_039906515.1. NCBI lineage: Eukaryota > Metazoa > Chordata > Mammalia > Artiodactyla > Delphinidae > Pseudorca > Pseudorca crassidens. The sequence goes on along the minus strand of NC_090307.1, from coordinate 27,812,537 downwards.
AGGCTGTAGAAGGTCCCAGAATGAGCTTCAAGCCTTCAGGTGAGGCCATAGTGGGGTCAGAGATTCAAAAGGAAACACTCCTACAAAAAAAATCACTTATATGTTGACAAAACCACAAAAACAACGACCATACCAGTGACCCGATTTCCGTATCAACAAGTGGTTTTACCATTAGGTTATAAAAGTAACCAATTCAAATTACAGAGAGACATTGCCATGGTTTTACCTGCTGATTCTGCATCACTTTTGCTAGCCTGTGAATATCATAATGCTTTGGCAGAGAAGGGATATACGTATCTCCTTTTTGAAAATTCTCATCTTCTAGCCATAATATATATACATTGAAGAGCCTAAAAGAAAAAAACATAAATACATAAAATACAAAAAGATGTGCAGGCAAATGAAGTTTCTTACACCTCTAGGCGCACTGGCACTAAAAGATAAAAGTTCGGAAGCACATAACACAGAAAATATTTCCAACCACCACACTCCCAAGAAGGGCCAGCAAGGGAGAAAGGTCACAAATCATTTAAGTACGATGCAATAATTGCTAAAACAAAAGGTGTGAAGAAAGGGCTCTGTGAACTCTATTACTAAAGAGGGTTAAATACAGTACACAGAAAAAAATAACTGGAGAAGGTGACTTTAACACAATCCAAGGATCTGAATTTCACGCTTTTCTTTCCTGGACAATCAGTCACAGTGAGCCTTGGTGCTTGGAAAAGTTTAGATAACATTCAAATAAACACCTTTTCTGTCTTTCAGAGAAAACATTAAAAGCCATTTTAAACTTATACATTGGAAGAACCTGCCAGCTTTAGGCTCAATGACAATCCCCTGCCTCAAGGAATCACAAATAGAACCCATAGCATGTATGCACCCTGTTCCCATGAAGAAGGAACAAAAGAAAGCTAAAAACAGGGGGAAAAAAATTCTCTATTTTCCGGTAAAAACTTTTTTAAAAATTTAATGATGCTTCCTTTGTTTTTATTTTGTTTTGTTTTTACAAGGAAGACAGTCCATTTAGCTCAGATCACTGGTATTTCAAGCAGTTGTTTGCAGCAACAGGTACCAGAGTAGTCTACAGCACACAAATTACAAAGTACCAGGTGGGGACCAGGAGGTGTGGCTGGGCTTTACTCAATAAAGTGGAAAAACACCACCTTTACCCTGGCAACAGTCTATGTAGGAAGAGACCCTGGGACAGAGCTTTGAGGCTCTTAAACAGGAGGGGCTGGGACGGAGCTCCTTCCAGCTTGACTCGGTTATATGTCTACTTCACAACATGCCAAAGGAGGGCAAAAGGGAACATCAAAGGCTTTCTTAGCTGATCTAAATGTTCAGAGATAAAGCCTTCCCAATGGTTATGCCCAGATAAAAATACATTTTCCTTCAAGCAAGAAAGAGACAGGGAGAAATGATTCTGGAGGCTGAGAGAAGCCCTAAGGCTTTGAGGTCAATCAAGCCTGAAGCCTGAGTGCTGGATCGAAACACTGGGTTTCCTCACCAAGACATTTGTATTCACTTTGTATTCAGAGTTCATTATTAAGAGCTGTTTTTATTAAGTCTTTTTTATTTTTATTTTTTGCGGTACATGTGCCTCTCACTGTTGTGGCCTCTCCCGTTGAAGAGCACAGGCTCCGGACGCACAGGCTCAGCGGCCATGGCTCACGGGCCCAGCCGCTCCGCGGCACGTGGGATCCTCCCGGACCCGGGCACGAACCCGTGTCCCCTGCGTCGGCAGGCGGACTCTCAACCACCGCGCCACCAGGGAAGCCCTATTAAGTCTTATTTATAAGACTAATATCTCGTTTACATCAAGCTTACAAATGAAAGGTGAAAGAACAGTGTGAAGGGGACACACACTTACCTCAGAGTTCTTAACCTTTTAGGGGATGCAAATATTAAGCCTATTTTTAGAAGCAGTTTTGGAAGATTATGAATCCACCGCACCCCAGGTGGATCCCACAATCCCCTAAAGGGCCTATGACTCTCACTTAAAGAACCTTGCCTGGGTCGTTTATTTCTTTTAGAGAACTATCCTAGCAGGCTTTACTAGTTGTTAACCTGCTTTATCACTTCTTTTGGTTTGTTTCTGTTATTAAATAAAGAAATAGAAGCGGTCACCAGCCCTCGGGTTTAAGAGCTTTCACTCAGACTCCAGGCACTTCACAGAGGTACATCCAAATTGCTGATTCACTCTCGTAAGAAACACAAAAGAGAAACACTACAAGATGCAAACCTATAGTCAAAACCACCTTCCATATTCAATCTAACAGGTTAAGAGAATAACATCTAGCAGCTGTAACACAAATCAAAGAGCCGGCACAAGTACCTGTGCTGCAAACAACAACATAAATGGCTAAATAGCCATGCCTCACCTCACGAGCTCCGTGTGCAGCTCTGGTGAAGTCAGGTAAGCAGGGGTGCCAGCCTGGGTCGCTGGCAGCCCTTCACTGCCCTCTGCTGGAACTCGGAGGGCCTTGCTCGCAGCGTGGTGGAAGTCAGCCACCTCAGTCAGACGCCTCTTCATTTCTTTTAGCAAACTGATATGAGCAGGGCTTTGAAAAAACCTTCTTCCAATACAACCATCTACGGGTAGCCTTAAAAAATGCAAGCACAGATCACAACAGGATCAACACAAGATGCTCTTTCTATGTGACACAAAATTACAGTCTGTTAAGTCAGTTTATTAAATTAATACATACTATCTCTACCTCAATGGTTATAATGAGGCTCCAACAAGATGGCACATATAAAAGCAGTTTTTAAAAGAACGAAATGCTATGCAAATTCAAGACACTGTCACCACTTAGAGGTACAGAAGAGATTAAAGATAGTCCCTTTTCTTAAAGAACTTGCAATCTGGTAGAAAACAGAAGTGATGAAGAATCAACATCCGTATGTTTCAAAGGGGTGAGTTAAGGGAGTGCAGGTGAACTAGAAACAGAGCTGGAGCCAGACAGCGATGGTCAGTGACAGTGGGCAGCCACGGCCGGCCAGAGTCCCTTCACATCCAGTGGAAATGCTGGCCTCCCCCCAGGCACTGCCTGGCCTTTGTCCACAGCTGCACTACCCATCACCAGTCCCCTCGAACAAGCTCCACCATGGCCACACAAGCAGCCTCAGTTTGGGACAGTCTCTCCCTTTGCAGCTCCAGAAGCTCTCTGCTTAACCTTGCAGGGTCCCAGGGTGTTGTCTTCACCAAACTGGGTATGGGGGGTGGTAAAGAGAGAGCGGCCACAAGATACCCTGAACTCAGAAAAGGTCTAGTCTGATAGACGTGAAACAGGAAAGGAGGGAGGCTCCTAGCCAGACAATGACTCTAACTCCCATGCCACAGTGTGAGAACACAGAGCTGCAGAGCAATGCAAAGGTGGGAACTGATTCACAGAAACTTACTACTACTGTGGGTACCATACCCATATTGCGGTCCTGGGCGGTGAAGATACAGGAGGAAGAACTTCTGCCAAATGAGTGGCAGAAGAGGATGGTCAGAAGGCGTGACGAGAGCCTGGTGGGCCCAACGATAAATGAGCAGCCTCTGGAGGGACGGGACGATGGGGAGTTTCAGCTGAGCCTGGGCTTTCTACAAAAGAGGCAGGCTTTGAGCAACCATGTAATGACCACAACTGCAAACAGTCACTTCCTAAGTGATTCAAATGAAATGCTGAACATGGTGTTTTCGATTCAATAAGAAAAAAGAAAAGTCATATAAACCTTACTTCTCCAACCCGCTAGCTAACACTTTAACCTTAGTAGCAAGACATGTAGGGCAGCTTTTTTTCAAGAATTTCACAGACCCCGGAATTGGACTGGGTCTTAAGCATCACCTAGTCTAATCTCATTTCCATGCCTTTCCATTCCTTTGCATGTAAAACACTATAGGGCAAGAATAATATAAAAGCCAAAGTAAATTTTATCAACCTCTTGAAAATAGAGATTTTTCTTTTTTGGCCACACTGCATGACAGGTGGGATCTCAGTTCCCCGACCAGGGGTCAGACCTGCGCCCCCTGCATTGGAAGTGCAGAATCTTAACCACTGAACCACCAGGGAAGTCCTGAAAATTTAGATTTTAAATGGGCGTTCAAGAATGATAAATCCCTTGACAGGCTCGAAATCCAAAAGCAAAGTCTATACTATAGGACCTGAAAATAGAAGGTCTTTAATTCTAAAGCCTCATTCCAGTCTTTCTCACACTTTAGTTAGCCTAAGGATCAGCTAGGGAGTTTTTCAAAATAAATTACTGGTCCCACTCCAGACTCAGAATCCCAGAGGCCGGGGTCCAGGAATCCGATTTTTAACAAGCTCTCTAGGGGATTCTGATGCTTTAGAACAAAGGCAATCCCCTTTACACATACAATGAACACAGCCTCAAATTATTAGGTTGTGACTCTCAATGTTAAAAGAACCTTGGAAAGGAGGTATACACTTCAACTACACCATGTTAAGCATTAGTTTGGTTACTGTGCTTTCCAAACATTCGTAACAAAAGAAAACACAGAAGTCCAAAAGCTACAGGTGAACCCATCAGCATCAAAGTGTGAACCACCTTCTACCACTCAAATGCAGAACTGCTATTTGCACCTTCAGAGCTTGGTCAGGGGTAAATGCAGAGTTTATAACCAATTCCCCTTCAACAACTCTTCGGAGCTGGGAGTCTTCTTCAAAGATGGATTCCATGTTCAGGACTGTCCATGCAAACCAGACCTACAATAACACCAGGTAAAGAGGGGAATGAGCTACTAACTCAGACAGACAAAATACATCCTCACATTCCACAAATAAACATTACAGTTCCTAAAATTAACACATAGTTTTTATACCTATTTCTACTCTTATCACAGATATAAATTTACATGAAATAGGCCATTGAAAACTGTTAAATTACTTTAGAAAGGCTACTTTAGTAAAAGAAGATGTTTGTTTGCTCAACTTTAGTGCGCAGGTTCCGTATCACGAGGGACAGGAAAGAGGGCCAGATGTGAGCTCTGCCCTTAAGAAGTTTTGCATTCACCAGAGGAGACAAGACTAATATAAGTAACCATAATGTAAAGTGAGAAGTGGGAGTACTGATCAGGGATTGAGTGCTACGGGAAACCAGAGGAGGTAGGGTGGGATCAGAGAAGGTAATATACCAGAGAAGACTCTAGGCAGAGACTGGAGGGGAAGGCATGCCTGGGAAGAGAATCAGCTAGGCAAAAGATGGAAACTCCAAAGATGTATGCAGATAACAGCATGGAGTGTGTTTCAGCTGGATCACAAGAGGTATGAGGAAGAGCAGGAGGTAAGCATGTGATACAAAGTTGAAGGATGTTACTACTAATTTAAGTGATAAAACAGAGACATAATGGGACACACAAAGTCTTGAGAGGTGGTGATAATGATGAAAATAATGCTGCAAATTAATGATAATGATGATAACTATAACAGCCAACACCTAGTAAACACTGTTTTAAGTGCTTTACATGTAGGTGCAATCATTATTCCCATTTGACTGTTGAGGACAAAGAGGTTAGCCAGCTGCCCAAGGCACAGTGCTAGCAAATGGCAGAACCAAGGCTGAACCCCGAGTGGTCCAGCTCCAGTGTCCACTCTTACTTAAACGCTCTGCCCTGCAGCTGGGCAGGCTCTGCAGTCAGGCAGTTGGAGTCTTATCATGAGCTGTCTGACCCTGAGCCAGCCACTTGACTCCATAAAACCTCAGTTAACACCCCTGTGAGACAGGAATAGCAACAGCACCACCTCAGCAGAGGGCTACTGTGAGGATTAAATGAAAAAGTATTCTTATGCATAGTAAGTGTTAACAGACGTTAGTTATTTTAGACTATTAGTAACGTAGGTAAGGATGATAACAATATTAAAGTTCAAAAAGATAACAGGGCTTCCCTGGTGGCGCAGCGGTTGGGAGTCCGCCTGCCGATGCAGGGGACACGGGTTCATGCCCCGGTCCGGGAAGATCCCACATGCCGCGGAGCGGCTGGGCTCGTGAGCCGTGGCCGCTGAGCCTGCGCATCCGGGAGGGGCCACAATAGTGAGAGGCCCGCGTACCGCAAAAAAAAAAAAAAAAAAAAGATAACAAATGGTCCACAGTGGGTTTCCTACCTGAGTGGGTGTGGCCAAGCCCTCCACAAAGGAAGGAGTGATGTTGCCTGCCACGATCCAGCTCACCAAAGAAGAGAGCAGACTCCGGTCACAGTGGTAGCCCAAAGCATTCTACACCAGGGGAGCATGTGGAGCAGAGAGTGGAGGCTTTAAAAAACACAATCGATGAGCTTTTCAAGAATATCAGCAATTACCTTACTACGATGGAAGATTCTGGTAAGACACAGATTTCAATAATTAGTCCACCAGCAGTTACAATCCCAGGCTGCACATTATAGCCAAATGTAATGAGCAGCGCTCCTCCTGGGATGTCCTTCCTTTGGCTTTATGAGGATCTGCACTTAGCAGACTACGGTTACTGGATAAGACACTGTTAAGGCAGAGCTTTAAAAAGGCAGTGGCCACAGAGCAGTACTGAGAAGGGTGCATGTGGGGGAACCTCCTTAGAAGACTACTATCTAGCTGATGACTGAAAGATAAATTCTCTAACAGGTTTACCTTATGTTGCTGGTAGAGCAACTTCTGCACACAGTCTTCCTGCATCAGCTGAAAAGCTGTTTTACACAAATGGTCCATGAGGAAGAGGATGGGTTGTTCTCGGTACCAAAGTTGTTGGCTTATAAGAGCCTGAACCCAGAACTCCAATACGGCAACCGGGCCCACTTCATTGAGCTGAGTGCTTACAGAGATGTGGGCCTGCGGAGAAAGGGCTCAGGTGACGTGAAAGGTAATAACCAGCCTCCCATTTTTAAAACACTAATAAAATAATACCTACCTCCACTACAAAACCCAGATCTGTTGACCTTCTTGGTCAAAAGCACTGTGCCAAGTGCTTTGAAATGACCAACACATAGACATGTTAGCACAGGGGTGTCTGATTGGGAAGGCGGGCAAGGGTGTACTTAGGGCTGACAAGGTCCTGACCTGGATCATGCTGTTGAGAAGCTTCACGTTGTCTCCATGGCTGGCTCCTGTCAGGTGCTGTGCCACCTTGTGGGTGACCTGTTGCGTGACACCCTGAGGGACACCGATGTCCAAGTGTAGGAAGAGGAGGAGGTGTGACAGAAACCTGCCGAGCACATAGGACAACGCACTTTACCTTCCAATCGGAAGTCAACAGAATTTCCAGTGGCTATTTACTTATGAGAAACAAAAAATACTGACGTGTCCCATTTTTAAACCAAAGGTCTATTTAGGGATTCTGATAAATCTTCAGGAATTTCAGAAGAATAAAGTTTTCCAGTTTGACGTGGGTTAAATCTACCCATGTAGTGAACAGACCTAAGACACATAAACCCATGCAAGTTAAAGAGCATTAGAGGGAAAACACCCAAAGCGCTGCTCTATCCCCTCCCAACCCCCACTAACGAGAATAGAGATATCTATAGAATCACTCTGCAATCTTTCATGGGGTGTCAACTCCACACAAAGTGGCATATGGAACACTGCGGGGGGAGGGGGGCGGGCACGGATACCACCACATTTAAGTCACGGACGTGCCCTTGGTTCCCTGGGTGAACCAGGCTCCTTCCTCTCTCAGGGCCTTTGCCTCTGCTGGGTTTTCTGCCTGAAACACTTCCCCACATCTAATCTGGCAAACTCCTACTCATCCTTCCCATCTCATCTGCAATGTCCCTTCCTCAGAGACTTCCTGACCCCTCCCCGCCACCTTAAATATGTCTAACCCATTAACCTCCCTCATAGCACCATTGTTTTCCTTCGTGGCACTTAAAATTGGTAACTGCAGCCTGAGGACGTGACCCCTTCCTATGTGTCTGAGGGCAATGCCCAAACCGCCTGGCTCCCCATCGTACAGACGGTGGCAGCACAGAGGTTACTGCTGAGTGAGGGTGCTTCCCATTTCACAGGAGGTACAACACAGGCCAAACTCCACTGCAGTAGAAAGGGAAAGCTATGACAGGAGAGGCGCAATGAAGCCCGGTAAGAGTTCAGAGGACAGAGCTAGTGCAGGCTTTAGGGTGCAAAGGGAGAGATACAGAGGAGGAAACATCTGAAATGGAGCCTAGAAAGATTTACCTTTACTCAAAATTTAACAACTCCGGGGCGGGTGGGAGGGGTGGGATCAGCCCATTCAATCTAATTTTAAAATCTCTCAAAATTGCAAAAATCTAAAGACAATTTATTAAAATTGTTCCAGGCAGGCATCAAATTGCCTGTGTATCACTTAAGCCTTACACTCAGCTTGTATGAGAAATGGCATTATCTCATCATACAAATAAAGAAACAGAGGCTCTGAAAAGTGAAGGAACTCACCTGTGTTCACACTAGGAGAGCGATGGAGTGAGGACACAACTCAAGCCTGAAAGTCATGCACCAACCAGAACACAAGTGGTCCCAGACTCGCTCAGGGCCTAGAGTGCTAATTTTTCCAATAAAGGTCCCTAGGCCCTAACCCATTCCTACTGAAGCAGACTCTCCAGGGGAGGAGCTGGGAACCCATATACTTAATAAGCTCCCTCCCGTGAGGGGAGGAGCTTCTCATCCCCAGGCAAGTCTGCGACACACTGTTTGAAATGACACACAATGGGAAAACTGTAGTGTCCCCCTCATGCCTTTGGACGTACTACCTGTCCCCTGCCATACAGGCCTCCTCCACATCAGGCCTCACCTCCCCCTTCCTCGCTCTTCAAAAGGCTCCAGCCAGATGACCTCCTCCCAGCTCCCTGAACAGGTATTTTTCTTCCCACCTCTGTGCCTTCACTCAGCTCCTCCCCAGCCTGGTCCTCTCCAGACCCTCCTCTCACCCCCTACGGATACTGAAAAAGCCCTGTCTTGCCATGTCCTCTCCACTGACCCAACACCTACCTGCACTCCGAAGCTCAATTAGAAACGCACCTCTTGGGACTTCGCTGGTGGTGCAGTGGCTAAGAATCCATCTGCCAATGCAGGGGACACGGGTTCAAGCCCTGGGCCGGGAAGATCCCACATGCCATGGAGCAACTAAGCCTGTGCGCCACAACTGAACTGAAGCCCACAAGCCACAACCACTGAAGCCCACGTGCCTAGAGCCCATGCTCCACAACAAGAGAAGCCACCACAATGAGAAGTCCGCACACTGCAACAAAGAGTTGCCCCCGCTCGCCACTACTAAAGAAAGCCCACGCGCAGCAACAAAGACCCAACACAGCCAAATAAATAAATTCATAAAAAAAAAAGAAGAAACCCACAAAGTCATATTTGTGGGTCATCTCTTGCTTCTGTTCACTGAGCACCCTCTGTCTCCCTTCTGCTAACACATCCTCTCATTAAGGGAACTGTCCTTCCTCCATGCTATAGAGTTGTGGGAGAGAGGGTCTCTCAATACAGAATCCCTATACACCTTCCTCTCAGGACTGGTCAATCCCACTGGTCAAGCTGACAGGCTCAGGGAGAGCACATGAGTAAGTCACACCAATCGGAATCATTATAAGAAACAAGGATAAAGAAAAACATTTGCCTTTCCCATGGGAAACTAGCATGATGCCTGGTTCTCTCTGTAGCATGTACTTTCATTCCCCTGGAAAAAGTACAACTGCGAGAGAAGGCTTGAAAGAGAGAGAAGCAGGGCCAAGGGACCTGGGAGGGTAGATAAACAGAAAGGGAAATACTAACCCAGGGCCTCTCAGCTTTGCAACTATGGCCATGTTGGGACGGCAGATTCCTGGGAGAAGCTCTCCTGTGCACTGTGGGATGTTTAGTACTATCCCTGACCTCTGTGCACTAGATTTAAGTAGCAGCCCCCCTCAATCCCCTTACAACTCCCTCTCCCAACCACCTGCCCTACCTGCCCCACCCCACCAGGCTGTGACAACCAAAATGATCTCTAGACATTACCAAATGTCCCCTGAGGGTCAAAACCCCTCTAGTTGAGGACCACCACTTTAGAATGACCTGTTGTTATCAGGAGCCTTCTTCCCCAATCACATGAGCCAATACATTCCCTTCCTGGTAAAAACAAGTGTGCACTGAATTTTCATCATGTGCAATTAAGAATCTTGATTCGTACCCATCCTTAATTCCTTCCCTCCCCCAGCAGCTATTTCTTTTACCCTAATTCCATATACCTTTACCATATACAGTTGACCCTTGAACCCACAGGGTTAGTGGTACTGACCCCCCATGTAGTTGAAAATTCATGTATAACTTTTGACTCCCCCAAAAACTTTACTAATAGCCTACTGTTGACCAGAAGCTTTACCAATAATATAAACTGTCGATTAACACATATTTTGTATGTTATACGTATGATATACTATATTCTTACCATAAAGTGAGCTAGAGAAAAGAAAATATTACGAAAATCATAAGGAAAATACATTTACAGTATTGTACTGTATCTATTGATACTGTAAGCTTACATCATCTGTTTACAAGATGAATCACCTGTCAGTACCTACATCAATACTGTCTTATATGTTATAAAACACTGTAGATGCTATACAGGCTAACATTACACATCAAAAACGAAAAGACAATGTGAAAAAGAAATTCATATTTATTTACAGGTAGAACAATTCCTGCACTGATAATGAAGAAGCAGCAATATGATTGCTTTATGGTTGCCTAGTATAATCAATACGATTGTTTCACGATCGTCTAGCCTATATACTAATGAATGAATCATTATAAAAATTTTGTGGCATAGAGTATGATAGTCATATTCATAATACAGTATTAGAAACACTGTTACATTTTTTAAAAAAACACTTATCTGTGATGACAGCCTGATACAGTTTCTCGATTACGAGAGAGGTATACTGTGCAGTAGTATAATTCTTTGAAAGCAAAGTTATAAAACAGTAAGAAAAATACAGTATTAATTTTATATTAAATATCTCTCACCCTATGCCTATGTAAGGATAGGCTACCCACTTCGATACCAGTCTGGCACAGCATGTGCTACATGATGAATACTTAGGTGATGATGATGATGATGACACAAAAACATCTCATACAGTCCTTGCCACACGGGTGCCAGATTTTCACACAAAGACACACATATACACAACAGGTAAGTTTATCAACTGTACAGCATGATGATCGTTTATTATGCATTAAGTGGAAGTGGATCATCATAAAGGTCTTCATCCTCATTAGCGTCACGCTGAGTAGGCTGAGGGGGAAGAGGAGCGGTTGGTCTCGCTGTCTCAGGGTGGCAGAGCCGGAAGAGGTGGAAGGGAAGGAGGAGAGGGAGGCACACCTAGTGTAACTTTATAGAAGTACATCGAAATTTCTGACTTCTTTGCTTTTTCGTTTCTCCAAAAATGTTTCTATACAGTATCAATTCTTCCCCCGTTTGCTTTAGTTTCAGTGCTCGTATCATAGAAGGGTCCATGTCATAAAAGAAATCAAAATCAGTCTTGAATAATCAGAACCTTCTGGCAGATTGTCTAATGTTAATGTTTTCTGGCACTGCTTCTTCTACGTCTTCTTCCTCATGATCTGGCACCGGTTCAGAAGCACTCACGTCGATCAAGTCATCTTCTGTTAACTTCTCTGGTGTGGTGACTATTAGTTCTTGAATTTCTCTAAGATCCAAATCTTGAAACCCTTCCCCCACTCCCAGCCCCAACTTCTTTGTCATATCTACCAACCCTTTCATGATTTCCTTGATTGGTTTTGTCATAAATCATGAACTCATGCACATCTGGACACAGTTTTCCCCAGCAGGAATTTGTTTTGGGCTTGATGACTTTCATGGTTTTCTATAACAACAATGGCATCTTCAATGGTATATTCCTTCCAGACTTTCAGGATGTTCTATCAGGGTTCTATTCCATAGTGTTAACAATCCTTTCCATAGAGTACCATGTACAATGAGCCTTAAAGGTCCTTATGACCCCCTGACCTAGAAACTGAATTAGAGACATTGTCTGTGGGGGCAAAGGGACTGCTATGACACCTGCGGTGTTGAACTCGTGGGGTCTGTGTGGCCAGGGGTACTGTCCGATACCAAAAGAACTTTAAAAGGCAGCCCAGTACTGGCAAGGCACTTCTTGACTTCAAGGACAAACCATTGATGGAAACAATCAAAAAAAAGGGTTCTCGCTGTCCAGGCCTTGTACAACCAAGAGACCGGCAGCTGGTATTTGTCTTTTCCCTTCAAGGCTGGGGGGTTAACAGCTTTACAGATAAGGGCAGTCCTAATCGTAAACCCGACTACATTTACACAAAACAGTATAGTTAGCCTATGCCTTCCTGCCTTCAATCCTGGTGCTTGCTTCTCTTCCTTGCTAATAAATGTCCTTTGTGGCATTTTTTTTTCCCCCAGAATAGGGCACTTTCATCTGCGTTAAAAACCTGTTCCGGGGCTTCCCTGGTGGCACAGTGGTTGGGGGTCCACCTGCCGATGCAGGGGACACGGGTTCGTGCCCCGGTCCGGGAGGATCCCACATGCCGCGGAGCGGCTGGGCCCGTGAGCCACGGCCGCTGAGCCTGCGCGTCTGGAGCCTGTGCTCCGCGGCAGGTGGGGGCCAGCAGTGAGAGGCCCGCGTACAGCAAAAAAAAAAAAAAAAAAAAAAAACCTGCTCCGGCAGATATCCTTTCTCCTCGATGATTTTTGTAATGGCATCTGGGAACTCATCTGCTGCCTCCTGGTTGACAGAAGCTGCTTCTCCTGTTATCTTGACATTTTTTAAGCCAAATTTCTTTCTAAAATTATCAAACCATCCTGTGCTGGCATTAAATTCTTCAGCTTTAGCTCTTTCACCTTCCTTTTGCTTTAAGTTATCATAAAATGACTTTGATTTTTCTCTAATCATATTAGGGTCTACAGGTATGCCTTTCTTATAGCCATCCTGCACTCACACAAAAGCTACATTTTCAATATGAGATAAAAAGGTATTTCACAAAAAGTACAACATTTCAGAGCCTGCTGGTGTAGCTGCAGTGACATCTTCATGAATTTCCTTTTCTTTTTTTTCCAATGGTTCCTACTCTGGATTCATTTATCTTGAAATGACAGGAAGTGCAGCTGCAGACTTCAATCTATGGTACATATCATGCAATTCAACTTTTTCTTGTAATGTCATGACTTTTCTCTGCTTCTTGGGAGCACTTCCAGAATCATTAGAGGCACTTCATATGGGTCCCATGGTGTTATTTAAGGCACCAAACACAATGAAAATGACGCGAGAGCCGCAAGAGGTCACTTTTTACTGTGATGCACAATTTACTGGAGAGACAAACTGCTCAGTCGGAGAAGATTAGCATCACAAAGCGTGTTAGGCGGATACTCAACACTTGAGCTCACCTTCATGGCAACAGGAGGTGGCTACAAAATTATTACAGTAGTACAGTATGCAGCTGTAATTTAATACTGCACCTTTTATGTCTGTTTATATTTCTCTCAACCATGAATGGCATCACGTATGGTCTGTGTTTGTGTGTGTAAGTTTTGATAAATTTTAACTTTTTATAATAGATTTGTGTATATTTTATGGTAGTAGATGATAGAATAGACTAGTATCTACATTTATTTAATACATTCATGACATACTTTTTTCTTAATTTTTTTCAATATTTATAGGCTACATTAGTTCATCTGTGAGTTTTTTCAAATTGTCACAAATCTCCAAAAAATTTTCCAGTGTATTTATTAAAATATATCCTCGTATAAGTGGACCTGCACAGTTCAAACACGTGTGGTTCAAGGGTCAACTGTAATGCAAATGCAATCTATACGCCCTAGCATGGCCTTGCCAATATTTTGCTTCATAACTTTGTGATTACCTCAGAAGTCTTATTTTCTCCACAAGATTATCAGTGTCTCATGTGATGAGCACCTCCCTGTGTATCTTCTCTGCTTATAATACTGCCCCATGCACACTGCAATTAAAAGCAACGTGTTTCGCTATTGCTACAACAGCAAAGCCATTTGCTGCTCAAGGGCAGAAGCACTATTCCCAGTTTCATGGAAACCACCACCCTTTTCAATACTAATAAGCTATAAGCAATCCAAAATTAAATGACAAAGGGAAGTATCTTTCATGACAATAAAACTAGAATCATTATTAGAGTCACTGTTCATCACTCTGATTCTAAAATAGGCAGGAAGTTTTCTGCCTCATAAAAAATACACTATTGAAATATCATTCCCTATATTATACTTGAGAAACCAGAGAACATAGTCATTTTGTACTCGCTGGGCTGTTCTCCACTTACTGCTCATTCTTTAGAAGGTAATACTGGCAAGGGTAGAACAAAGGCAGAATTTTATCCAGGACATGGACCACTGTTTTCAAATGCCTCGACTGGACCAGAATCCCCAAGAGTGGGATGCCTTCTGCACAGAACTTCTCAATGCTATGGAAAAAGAAAAAGGCAATGAGCATACGAGGTAGCCAGTTCATAAACTGATGTTCTTCCAATGCACTATCATACTACACGCTACCCAGATTATCTCAGGTCTCCAACCCATTTATGCATACCCAAACTTCACACAGAAATGCTAGAATCAGAACTCTAGAAGTACAAAGGAACTTAAAAGTTCACCTATATTATCATTTTATACGAAAGAAAGGTGAAGTATCATGGCCCAATTCACACAGTTTCCTGGTATAGGGTCAAATTGAGGACCCAGGTTTGCAAATTTCTAGTCCAGAGCCCTGGCCACTTTGCTTCTCAAATGGTGCTTCTTCTAAGAGTCATGGGGCTCTCATTGTCTACGTAGTCCCACAAGGTATTATAGCAAAGATTCAAAAATGAGCTCAATCTGTCTGTATAATCTGGCAGAATTTTTCTGAAATCAATGTGGCCTAGAAATTTACTTATTTTTTTGACTCTTCAGAGAATCTATCCTTAAGAAATAATCTCAAATATGGAAGAAAATATGACAGATGATCCATGTAAAAATGTAATTTTCAGAATTATTCATAATTGTAAACTCAGAGGCATAAATGACTTAATGTAAATTCTGGAAAAATCCATTCAATGGGAATATTACGGAATTATCTTAAAAGTATGCATATGATGGCCAAGGGCAATATGGAAAAATATTTCTGCTAAAATGGTACTAGGAAAAAACAAAACTTTATACTTCTAACTATAACTACTAGTAAAGGAGAGTTCTACTGTACAGACAGGGAAAAAACAGGGATAATGTCACACTAAAATGCTCATTGTGTTGGAGTGGTAAAAAAGAGTGGTTTTTTCCTCCATTTTCCTAATTCTATAGTTTGGTTACACTCCTTTAATTCTGGGGGAAAAAAATCTTTTCAAAAAATAAAAGGAATAATGCAAAGATTATGCCCTAAGGGAAACATTTACAATATTAGAAGTAAAAAACAAAGGATATATAAAATTATGCATATAGCACAGCTCTAAAAAAGATCCAAGGAAAACATACTGAATAAAAATAAACAGAAAAATAAGCAATGTTTTATTACAATGAGAAAGATTCTGGGTGATTTTTTTTGACTATTGTTCTCTGTATTATCTATGACTTTATATTCATGTACAACTTATGTCCTTCACACTCTGCCCCCAATCCTAAGCCCATTCATAAGATTGTTTTAAGTTAGTTCTAGAATCATCCCAGATGACCACAGTGGAGTTCAGCCCCAAAAAGAAACACTCTCGCCCTCACACCCGCTCAGGATTCAGGAATCAGCACTAAACCAGTATTTATTTTAGAGAGGACTCACAGCAGTATTAGTGAATAAAGAGCTACAGTTCCAGAATAAATATAATTAGAGAAATCATGAAACGATTAAGTTCAGAGTACTACACTCAAAGAATCCACATACCAGACACTGTTCTAAGCATGTTAAAGGTCTTATAACTCACTTAAGCCTCATAAAGTAAGTCTGATACTATTATTATTCCCATTTCATAGATGAGGAACCTGAGGTACAGGAAACTGTGAATGACACTAGAGCTACTAGAAATGATGTAAAGAGTGCCTTCCAGGGCTTCCCTGGTGGCACAGTGGTTGAGAGTCCGCCTGCCGATGCAGGGGACACGGGTTCGTGCCCCGGTCCGGGAAGATCCCACATGCCGCGGAGCGGCGGGGCCGTGAGCCATGGCCACTGAGCCTGCGCATCCGGAGCCTGTGCTCCACAACAGGAGAGGCCACAGCAGTGAGAGGCCCACGTACCGCAAAAAAAAAAAAAAGAGTGCCTTCCAAAGGGCCTATATAACATCTCTCCCCTTCCTAGTACATCAATTCTGCCCTCTTTAACTGGCTTTCAAATTTGTCCATAATTACCTGGTGACCTCCATTCACCAACAGGAAACACAGGCTTCAGCCAGGAGAGTTTTGTCAACACTTCCCTTTCCCTCCCCCCCACCTCCACCCAGCCAGACAGATATCTGGTGGAATGAAATATGGAGGGGAGGTGGGGGGTGGGGAGGAAGAAATAGGTGAGGGAGGTTAAGAGGTACAAACTTCCAATTGCAAAATACATGAGTTACGGGTATGAAATGTACAATGTGGAGAATACAGTCAATAACTATGTATTATTTTTGTACGGTGACATATCGTAACCAGCCTTATCGGGTGATCAGTTAGAAATGTACAGAAATGTTGAATCCCTATGTTGTGTGACAGGAACTAACATAGTGTTGTAGGTCAGTTATACTTCAAAAACAAATAAACAGGGCTTCCCTGGTGGTGCAGTGGTTAAGAATCCACCTGCCAATGCAGGGAACATGGGTTCAATCCCTGGTCTGGGAAGATCCCACATGCCGCGGAGCAACTAAGCCCGTGTGCCACAACTACTGGGCCTGCACTCTTGAGCCTGTGAGCCACAACTACTGAAGCCTGCATGCTTAGAGCTCATGCTCTGCAACAAGAGAAGCCACTGCAATGAGCAGCCAACTCGCTGCAACTAGAGAAAGCCCGCGTGCAGCAATGAAGACCCAATGCAGCCAAAAATAAATAAATATATAAAACAAACAAACTCATAGAAGAAGAGATCAGATTTGTGGTTACTAGAGGCTGGGGGAGGTGGGGGGTGGAGGGAGGGGAAATTGGATAAAGGTGGTCAAAAGGTACAATCTTCCAGTTATCAGATAAATAAATACTAGGGATATACTGTAATGTACATGATAACATAATTAACACTGGTGTACATTATATATAAAAGTTGTTAAGAGAGTAAATCCCAAATGTTCTCATCACAAGAAAAAAAAATATCTTTCCTATTTCTTTTTTTTTTAATAGATCTTTATTGGAGTATAATTGCTTCATAATACTGTGTTAATTTCTGCTGTATAACAAAGTGAATCAGCCATACATACATACCCATATTCTCTCCCTCTTGAGCCTCCTTCCCATCCTCCCTATTCTTCCTATTTCTTTAATTTTGCATCTATATGACATGATGGATGTTCACTAAACTACACATTTCATGATATATGTAAGTCAAATCATTATGCCATACACCTTAAATTTATACAGTGCTGTATGTCAATTATATCTCAATAAAACTGGAAGGAAAAAAACAGAAATACCTACAAAGTACAAGTTCTGGAGATATCAAGACAATGCCCCTACCATGTCCCTACCATTAAGGAACACACAGTCCCAAAGGAGGAGGAGAAACGATTACACCTTAAGCACCCAGCTCAGAAGGCACAGGTGCTGCAGGGCAGGGGTGGGTGGCCCTTGGGCAGAATCTTCAACACCGTGGGCACTGATCACCAGGGGAAGGTAAGAGTCACTACTCTGCTCCTTAGCCCAGGACATCTCTAATTAATAAGACTCCTGGGCTTCCCTGGTGGCGCAGTGGTTGAAAGTCCACCTGCCGATGCAGGGGACTCGGGTTCGTGCCCCTGTCCGGGAAGATCCCACATGCCGTGGAGCGGCTAGGCCCGTGAGCCATGGCTGCTGAGCCTGCGCGTCCGGAGCCTGTGCTCCACAACGGGAGAGGCCACAACAGTGAGAGGCCCACGTACCGCAGGAAAAAAAAAAAAAAAGACTCCTCTCCAAAGCTTAGCTCCTCCATGAGGGTATCCTGCTCTAGTGATCTCTCCTTACTTTAAATTCTTTCTGCCCATACTCTTGAGAGGTTCCAATCTAGGCTGTACATTAGAATCACCTGGAGAACCGGCCCCTAGATCAGTTAGATCAGGATTCTCACTCTCTTCCCTGTATTGGTAGTTTTAGAATCACTGCAAAAGTGATTCTAAATGGTGGTCAGGATTAAGAACCAGAGCTCTATTCATATCATCCAGCCCATGATTATATTCTTCAGTACTGCCAATTGTTTTATGTCTCCCGTGTCCACTAAGCTGTCAACAACCTGAGGACAGCTATCTAACAATTCCATACCTCTCCTATTTCACAGCACAGGCTGAACACTAATAGCTCATAGGACAACTGGCATCCCACTGAAAATATACTGAATGTGGAAGAAGATGTTTAAATCAGGTTGCTAAAAAGGTGTTACAGTGAATCTAAAACACAAGAATCAGAAAGTATCGGCCAAAGATGTTTTAGAAAACTGGATAGGCTAAATAAAATTAATACATTGTAGGAAAATGATCCTTAATGAAAAGGATTTTTAACCAACTGAGAATTCATGCATTCAGTTACTTACTGCACCAGATTCAGTCTTCATCACTAGGGATAAAATACCACAAGACAAATATGGTTCCTGAGTCCTAACCTCATAGAATGTCTCCAATAAAATTAAACAGACAACTACATTATAGTGTGATAAATGCTACAATGGAAGAAACAGACACAGCTATGGGCTCATACAAGAGAGGCACTTGACATGATAAGGCATTTCATCCCCTTGGGTAGGTTTAGGGTTAGCTTCCTTTATACCTGGGAAGGCTGGGTTGGGCTGCCATCACTTTGAACAAAATTCGGTACAAGTGACCAATTATTTTTATTTGATCACTATTCTGAGGAAGAGACTCTATCTACTGTTGACATAAAAATTCCACGCTGGATGATAGGTATAACTCTCTTGATAATGCAACAAGGTGATTTTCTGTTACAAATCCATGTTATATGAATTTAGGCAGCACTTCCCCATGATAAGCTATTAATCGAGGCTTATTATTTGGCCCTGATTACCCCTAGATAGATTTGATGGAGGCCTCAGACCTTGGGATGTGAAAGATGAGATTCCAGAATCACTGACTACAGGGTTCAGCAACCCTAGAAGTTCAACACAAACACTGTACCTGTGGCCCACGGCCGTCATAGCTAAGGCCAGATAACAGCCAATGGGCATGCCCGCCTTAACAGCCTTCAAGAGAGGATGAAACGTGGGTGACTCTGTCACTTCAGGCACAGTGCTGGAGAACAGAAGAGTTGCACAATTCTGCTGTATTCCATAATCATTTTTGTGCAGTTTTAACCTCAAGATCAAGTTCCAGGCCCATTGGTTAAATGAGGTCTCAGGTGTCTCTCCATATCGAACAATACTGGCCAAATATGAAACCTAAAACAATTATTTATTTTAAACCACATTAGTCACATACACATTAAATCAGTAAGCTCATCCACCCATCTCTTTTTGTGATCAACAATGCCGTCAAAAGAAAGGACATAGGGCCTCCCTGATGGCGCAGCGGTTGGGAATCCGCCTGCCGATGCAGGGGACACGGGCTCATGCCCCAATCCGGGAAGATCCCACATGCCGCGGAGCGGCTGGGCCCGTGAGCCATGGCTGCTGAGCCTGCGCGTCCGGAGCCTGTGCTCCACAACGGGAGAGGTGGAGAGGCCACAACAGTGAGAGGCCGGCGTACCAAAAAAAAAAAAAAAAAAAAGAAAGGACATAATGCTTACTGGTACTCAGTGTTTACAGCGCTAAATTAAAGCAGTTTCTCACTCACAGCTGACTTCTGATTATTTGCTAGTCACTTTGTGAACCTGATCTGGGTCTGCTCAAGCAAGAGTAATAATATGAAAGTTGGTATGCAACAAATCATGTGCTGGTAAAAAAATTTAACACCAGTTGGAGCATGGAGGCCGATTTATAAGGGTTTGCCCACTTTGGTAGCATAAAAACTCCCACCATGGTCAACTTCAAGCCACCAGCAGGTTAACAATCAGACCTGCAAAGTTCCTAAAAATGTAACAATCAGTTCTCCAAGCCGGTATGAGCCAGCACCAGCACACCGCTGTAGCTCAACTCAAATTCCGTAATACTAAAATGGTCATATGGAGGCTACTTCTTAAAGAAAAATCTTTCTCCAACCATAGAACTCAATTTCAATATCTTAAATTGCCAGAAATGTTCTTAGGAAACCTAAGGGTAAATATTGTAACTTTATCCACCCAGGTCATTTATAATAAAGGTTTACGTCCTCAATACATAAAAGAAGGAAATACCTGCTTCATACTTTCAGAAAGAAACCCAGCATACGGCTTCTGTGCAAGGTACTTCTGGTACGCCTCAAGAATCATTAAAGCTACTTCAGCATGGACTGCCTGATCCAGATGAAGAGTCCCCTTTTAAAGAGAAAAATCATCACAAACATGTCATCTTGATTTTTTTTGGTTATATCTTTGAACTAAAAGATTAGTCAGGATAGTAAAAAAGAACCTTGGATGCAGAAGTTTAATTTTCCAAAGCTCACACCCCCTAACAATGAAATTATAAAATGACAATAGGAAAAAGAATTGAAATCTTTAAAGAACCACTACACTGCACCAGTTAGGTGTGAGCCCGAGTCATCCCCAATCCCAGTCATAAAAGGTATCTTTGAATGCAACCCCCAACCCCCACCCTAAAATCCCCATAAATACTTTGGGTTACAAGTTTAAGGGCATTGTTAAGAACCAGGAAGATGTTGAATTATTATTAACTAAACAGAAAGATACTTAATAATTTAAGTCTACATTCCCTTTTCTTGTTCTGTCATCAGTGAAAATAAAAAAAATACTCAACAGCACAGGTAAAATACTCCTTCAGGAGCTTGAAGTTGCCTACCAAATTTCCCACCCAATCTTCCTTTACAGCCTGAAGAAATACATTCCCTAAGCCTCCGAGAGAAGAGCACTTTCCGAATGCTCACAAAAGAACAAGGAGAGGGCTTCCCTGCTGGCGCAGTGGTTAAGAATACGCCTGCCAACACAGGGGATACGGGTTCGAGCCCTGGTCTGGGAAGATCCCACATGCTGCGGAGCAACTAAGCCCATGCGCCACAACTGCTGAGCCTGCACTCTAGAGCCCACGTGCCACAACTACTGAGCCCGTGTGCCACAACTACTGAAGCCCGCATGCCTAGAGCCCGTGCTCCGCAACAAGAGAAGCCACTGCAATGAGAAGCCTGCGCACAGCAACGAAGAGTAGTCCCCGCTCGCCACAACTAGAGAAAGCCCGTGCACAGCAACGAAGACCAAAGGCAGTCCAAAATAAATAAATAAAATAAATAAATTTATTTATTAAGAAAAAAAGAGTTGCTACTTTAAATGAACGAGGAGACCCTCGAGGAGACTGTGCATGCAGCTCTCTGGAAGAGGGGGGCTGGGGCTTCTGTTCACAAGTCAGAGAAGGCGAAGGTGGAGAAGAGCCCCCTGCAGCTCTCACCCACCAGCACTTGAGTGAGAAAAGACCCCGATGAGCCCATGAGCAGACCACGTGGTCAGGGACACCCTGGAGGAAAAGCTCCCTGGTTTCAGTTTCCTCATCTGTACAACAGGGGTCATGTTCACGCCAAGCACACAAGACGGCTGAGAGGACTAGATGACTCGCTCAGAACAAAAGCTGGCAGATAGTTAGAGAGGGCTGACTTCTCTTCCATTTTCCCTTTAAAAAGTTTAAACATTCTGATCAAGAAGCTAACTAATAAGGCCTAGGGTAAGAAGGCAGAAAGACCTTAACAGTCAAAATGCCTTGATATTGCATCTTTGGAGACATATGAAACTCTTAATAACAATAAACTATTATGAACAAAAACTACCACCACTAAGACCTTAACATGTGCCTAGAACTGTCCTCAATGTTTTACGTGTCCTAGCTTGCTGAAACCTTACAACAGCCCTCTGAGGTAAGCCTGTTAATGTGAATGCTTACAGATGAGCAACTGAGGCCTAGAGAGTTCAGGAAGCTTGCTCAGGGTCACACAGCCAGGAGGTGGCAGAGCTGGGATCAGAACCCAGGCAGGCTGGCTCAGAGCTCAGGCTCTTAACCAGTACACAGTGTTTCGGAAGACAAGTCTGGCAATGACACACAATACAAAATGTACAAGGAAAAAGGACCAGAGGTAAGAGTGGCAATTAGGAGGAACTGCAGTAAATATCCAGAAATAAAACAACAGAAACAAATGATCCAAGGAAAAAGGGAAGAATTTTCAGTGTGGAGCAATTTATCTTCACTTACAGGATGCTCACTCTGCAAAACAGAACTAATTAGAGAAGATCCTAAACTCTGATGCAGCTAAAAGAATTTGCAGACCTTGCAAACGATACTCAAAAATGTTAATGTTTTGAGAAAATGTTTCTTTGAAGCTGATGTGTGTGGACCCTCCAGTCTCTAGGGAACGGTTTTAATACATACCTGTTCACCAAATCCCCAATTTAGTCCTTCTAGAATAACACAGGCCAATTTATTCTTCACCGTTGTCAGGTTATAATTGAATAACCAATCCCGAATCACAGCTATCTCGGAGGCAGAAGGTCGCCAAAGATACAAAGGTAGTTCTTTAAACAAGTATAAAGAAACCTGATTTAAAAGAAAATGATAATAATTAAAATCAAGACTTAAGGACAATCCTGTATTACTGCAATACTATATTATTAAAGTGCTTACAAAATTTTTCTCCAAAAGGAAGTGGGGTTTTGTTTTTTAGACAGTGAAATGAACAACCAAATCAAATGAATATTAAAACTAATGATACACCAAAAGCACATTTTGCAATCCTTTGTAAAGGTCAAGCTTTTTTTCGTATGTAAACTGGTACACTTCCATTAAAAAAAATCACCATAGTAAGATCCAAATTTAAAGTCATGATAAATCAGTGGAAAGTCATTCATTTTACAAAAAGACTTAGCACTTTAAATAATTATTTCTTCTACATCATTTAAAAAATTATTTCTATTAGCTTCAAAGCATTCTAGGAAAAAGAAAGCATTCTAGGAAGAAGATACAAGGAGTGGATGGGGTAAAGACGAAACAAGATCAACCAAGAGTTGGTATTTGTTGAAACTGGATGATAGGTACATAGCAATTCATTATATTGTTCTCTACTTTTTATATATTTGAAAGATTATATAATAAAAGCTTTTTAAAATCCTGTACAAAAAGTCCATAGCACCACTTTTAAATAACATATCCATGTGCAAATTAAGATAAATCTGGGTTCACTTAATACAGTTTGGTTTAAGTAAGACTAATCAGAAGAGCAGTTCATAAATAATGTCTAGAATAATGCTGTCCAATGGAAATCTAATGCAAACCACACATGTAATTTTTATTTTTCTAATAGCCATTTTTAAAAGTCAAAAGAAACAGGTAAAATTAATTTTAACAATATATATCATTCAATCCAGTATGTCCAAAATAGTATTCCAACATGTAGTCATCACAAAAGATTACTGAGATACGTTATTCTTTTGTTCATACTAAGCCTTGGAAACCCAGTGGGTATTTTACACTTCCAGCACATCATAATTTGGATGAGCCACATTACAAGGGTCTATAGTCACATATGCCTGGTGGTTACTGTATTGGACAATTCAGCTCTAGAACATATAACCAAGCATTTTTTAGGTTCCTGCACTACTCCAAATTGGAGGCAAAACAAAATTTGAAAGAACGGGAAAAAAAATTTGAAAGACGAGTAGAACGAATGAATCTTAAAAAGATCCTTTCTTTCCTTTGCATGTGTAGTGTGTGTGTTCAGTTAGCTAAATTTTCAGAAGGATTTGTTAATAAAGGTCTTGAATATGCTGAATAAAATGGTAAACTAGCAATCTAACAAATAGAAAAATACTTCTTTAGCCTGTAAGCATCTGACAAAAAGAACAAAATAATGGTACTAGAACAATGAGTATAGCAATGAGATCTGTCCAGAAAACCAACTATCCCCAGCTACACAAAATAATGGTATAGGGGCTTCCCTGATGGCGCAGTGGTTGAGAGTCCGCCTGCCGACGCAGGGGATACGGGTTCGTGCCCCGGTCCGGGAAGATCCCACATGCCGCAGAGCGGCTGGGCCCGTGAGCCATGGCCGCTGAGCCTGCGCGTCCGGAGCCTGTGCTCCGCAACGGGAGAGGCCACAACAGTGAAAGGCCCGCGTACCGCAAAAAAAATAAATAAATAACGGTATAGCATATATCTACACATCAAGAATAAAAGTGAAGCTACCAAGAAAGATCTCAGGGACATTAAAAAGGGAACATTACAAAAACTCTTTGCCAGTAAATTCAACTAGTTAGATGAAATGGAAAAATCCCTTTAAAAACATAAATATATGTATATGTATAGCTGATTCACTTTGTTATAAAGCAGAAACTAACACACCATTGTAAAGCAATTATACTCCAATAAAGATGTTTTAAATAAAAACAAACATAACTTAACCAACTGACTCAGAAAAAAATAAAAATCTGTATCTGTTTAAAATTTTGAATTCGTTATCAAAACACGAAGAAAACCCTAGGCCCAGATGATTTCACTGGTAAACTCTATCAAACATTCAAGGAAGAATTATAACAATCTTACAAAAATTCTTTCAAAAAACAGAAGAGGAGGAAATGCTTCCCAACTCGTGTTACAAGGCCAACATGACCCTAAATCCAAAACCTAACAAAGATATAACAAGAAAATAAAATTACAGATCAATATGTCATGAATATATATGCAAAAACCCTCAAGAAAAAATATTATCAAATTGAACCTAACAATACATAAAAAGAATAATATATCATGATCAAGTGGTTTTTATTTCAGGAAACAATGATGGTTCAACATGTGAAAACCAGTCAATGTAATTCACCACATTAACAGAAAAAAGGATAAAAATCATTTGACCACCTCAATGGATGAAGAAAAAACAAGTAAATACCCATTCATGAAAAAAAAAAATTCAGCAAACTGTAAGTAGAAATTTCTCAGCCTACCAGAGAGTATAAATGAAAAACCTACAGCTAGCATTATACTTAATGGTGAACTTTGGAACCCTTTCTACTATGATAAAGAACAAGACAAGGATGTCCACTTTTACTAACTCTATTCCATATTGTAATGAAAAGTCTAGTGCATTCAATAAGGCAAAAAAAGAAATGATTAAAAAGAAAGAATCCTAATAAGAATTCCCAACAAAACAGAATTTAAAGAGTGTATTTTAAAATATATTTATGCTTTCACTGAAAGTCAGAAGATCGCTAATTTTACCTGAAGAGGATGTTAGGAAGATGCATGAATTTCACTAACAAAAGTAGAATGTCCTCTGAAGTGAACCCATGTTTCAAATTATAAAAAAGACCAATAGGAAAATATGTTATCCATTTGCAGGTTGTCATCAAAACTTATCTGAGTTCTTTCCTTTGAGATGTCCCCAAAGGCTTGGTCCTTATCAACAACTATTCCTAACCCAGAGCAATACCCACACATCTACATATAGCACAAAGGATTGTTCCTCTCCTGCTGGGCCTCCAGAAAAAGTTACCTTCAGACACACCCCAGGTGTGTCAATGAATATTTAGGTCCACAGCCACAGCTCATTCCCAGGCTCTGGAGCTAGGAGCTGATTTCAGACTAGCCCAAGGTCAAAGCAAAAATATTCAAAGCCATCTTGTTCATCTGAAGGCAAGGGGGCTTGAATAAGTTCCTCCAAAAATGTCAGCAAGTTCACAGAACACAAAGGAAGCATATATTTAAACAGAGAGTGGGGGCATCTTTTAAAAGATGTGCTCTAAAAAACATTATGGTTCTAATTTGTACACTCACTGTTAAGAATATTTCTGGGCACAATTTATTACTAAAAGTATTATGACCTAATTAAAAATGTAAGTGTGGCCAAACCCAGAAAAACACTTGTCAGAAAAAGGTCATGAACTCAATCAAACTGAAAGAATCATATGACCCACTGTAGACTTCTTTGGAAATCATTCCATTAGATGATCACTAAAAAAGGAGCAACCAAAAACTTGCTGTTTGCAAATAAAAACCTCTTCACCTCAATATAATTTTATCCCAGTGGGATACAATGTTTACTTAAATAGAAAAAGTACCATGTACCGCTGCTATGGAAAACAGTATGGTGTTTCCTCAAAAAATTAAAAATAGAATTAACATATGAACGAGCAATTCTACTTCTGAGTACATACCCAAAAGAATTTAAAGCAGTCTCAAAGAGACATTTGTACACTCATGTTCATTGCAGCATAATTCAAATAGCGAAAAGATAGAAGCAACCCAAGTTCCATCAGCAGATGAATGGATAAACAAAATGTGGTATATACATACAATAGAATATTATTCAGCCTTAAAAACGGAAGAAATTCTGACACATGTTATAACATGCATGAACCTTGAGGTCATAATACTAAGTGAAATAAGCCATACAGAAAGGAACAAATACTGTATGATTCCACTTCTATGAGGTACCTAGAGTAGTCAAACTCAAAGAGACAGAAAGTAGAGTACTGGCTGCCAGGAGCTGGGAGGGAATGGGGAGTTAGTTTTTAATGGGTACAGAGTTTCAGTTTTACAAGATGGAAGAGTTCTGTGGATGGATGGTGGTGATGGTAGGTAACAAAACAATGTGAGCGTACTTAATGCCATTTAACTGAAAAATGGTTAATACCGTGTGTTTCATGTTGTGTATAATTTACCACAATTAAATTTCTTTTAATGTAAAAATATATATATACTTTGCCAAGTAAAGCATTATATATCATGTATTCTTCATTTAGAAAAAAATATGTCTCATAAACCAATCTGTCACTGAATCTGCTCACTCATGAATGTGATGAAGTATTAGCAGTTATCAGTCATCTATCCTACAGGGATGATGCAGTGACTATAAGATGGAAAGGCCCTGTGCAAACATAAGCCCAGAGAAAGACACTATAACTTCAATCTTTCCTCCTGAAGTTATGACACATGACCACCTGCCGTCAGAAAAATTCATTCATTACAGCCTTATTATAGATGATGAAGAAAATCTTCAGTAAATGTATGTTTTTAAAAATGATACACTCATACAGTACTATTTGGCCATGGATGAACCTGGAAAACATTATGCTAAGTGAAAGAAGCCAGTCACAAATGACCACATATTTTGTGATTCCATTTATATAAAATGTCCAGAATAGGTAAATCTATAGAGACAAAGTAGACTGTGGTTGCTCAGGGCTGGAAGGGATGGAAGTCTGACAGCTAAATGGTATGTGGTTTCTTTCTGAGGTGATGAAAATGTTCTAAAAATAACTGTGGTGATAGTTACACATATATGTGAATATACTAAAAGCCACTGACTTGTACACTTTAAAGAGATGAATTGTATGGTATGTGAATTATATCACAATAAAGCTGTTTTTAAAAACTATACAAAGATTACAAAAGGGATTGTGACAAATGACAGAACTAAACGATATACATCCAGCTCAACTTAAATTACTTCTAATTTTGTTTTTGATTGATTTAAAGCAAGGCTTCTTTCTAAATCAGAGTTGTTTCTTCCAAGAAAAAAACATAAGAATTATGAAGGCAAAACAAAACTATGAAATAAAAACTATGAATTAACTATAAACTATAATTAAAGTACAAACCTGTTACTGAAGGAGGTGGGAAAGTCACTTTGAGGAGATTAAGAGAAACAACCCACAGTTTTTTATAAGCAGCGGCCAACCCCAAGCAGGCACAGTGAACCTGAGACACAATAAATGTTTTCTTCACCCTGTTGTGCCCGTGTGACTCAGTCATCCCAACGACCTTACTATTTTTCCCACTGCTCCAATACTCTAGGGTTTAAATGAACAAACAAATAACAAAAAAAACGGAAACAAAACAAACAAAATCAGTGTTCTTACCATTCCAACCTGGTCAATGGTGTCTTGAACTCTATCCAGAAGGACAGAAATTATCTCAGGGTGAACAGCTGTGATGGCCCCTAAAAGCTCTCGACCAACCTTCGAAAAAGTTTCTCTGGTGGACAGGGTGACATAAGATACCTAAAGTAGGAGGGGGTGAAGATGGCATTTTTAATACCAATTTATCAATAAAAAAACCTTTCCATACTTTATTTAGGAGGTTTTCAAGTAAAGTAGAAAGAATATCAGATGAAGCCTTGGCTCACACCATGTACAAAAAGATGTCAAAACTTCAGAGAGCACAACTTCAGAGAGCAGACTGTCTGGAAGGTGGGGGAAGAGGGCATGGAGGGGAAAAGCAACTGTTCGACAATGACTTTAAGTGCTGGATTCAGAAAGCACTCCCAGAGTCCTCAGAGCAATTAAGTAATCCCTCCATACTAAAACTTTTCTAAATTTGAGGAAACCAATAACATGATGAAAATCAGAATGCATTGCATGGAAATACCTACTCTCTCTCTAAAAAAGAAAAAAAAAATGAGATCCTCAATTACAAGAGCTTCTAAAGTATCAATGTTTACCAACTCTTCTTAAACAATGGGTTCGAAACTACAGGTTACAATCCAATCATGCCAATGGCCAGCAGTTTTTGGGTTTTTTTAATACAATGGAAGGGAACAGAAAAATAAGAGAGTAGAATAAAACAGAACAGAAAAATATGACAGTGCATCACAGTAAGATTAAGTATTGCTTCAATTTCACATATGTGTGTACACACACACACAGAGGATCAGAATGTAGTTTTTACTGTGAGGACTGGTCAAAACACTTGAAATATCATTCAAGAGCATAAATATTACTTTAGCAATGGATCTTGAGAACGCCATTCAACATACGTGAAAATATACATCCTCCTCTCAATTTTTACAGACAATGAAGATAGTTTGGAATTCCAGATCCATCTAGGCCTTAATCTCATGCATGGTTACAAAGTACAAGAATAGGAACAGCTTAATAGGATATTTGATCCTGGTAAAGAACTTCAGATTACCCAGTTCTGTCATTCTCAAACTGGAGTATTGAGGGGGATGATAATAAATCTTCAAACATAATTTTACTTAAATTTGGAGGAAATTTTTTTACCAAGATAAACAGATAAATGACAGCCTACAGTGAAAATGTGTATTTAAAAATATATATATATAAAACTCCAAATAATGCTTTGGTAACCATGTGAGTTATGTCCCTCAACTCATGGGGTCCAAAGTTCACTCTCTTCCACCGTTAGGGATGGCTCAGCGAAAAAGTGAAGAAAGCGAGGATCTCATCCCAGCCTATCATTTTACAGATGAAGAAACTGAAGCCCAGAGAGGTAAGGTGTCTTTTATGATGTGAGATAGACAATGAGCAGCAGAGCTAAAACAAAGCCAGATCGTTTAACTCTAGGTTCAGTACTATTTCCACCATCTCATTTAAATTGGCTGGGAAGGCAGGTTTCCATGTTCCTCGCAGGGTCAGAGGAGTGGAAATGAGGGGGCCAGGTCCGGGGCAGGGGGAGAGAAAAGTATAGAAACTATAAATGTCAGGCAGTGCCAGACTGTCTGTTCCTTACCAAAACTCATACATGAAATGACAAGAGATAGCAGGGGGAAATGGAATGGGTGTGATTCATATTTTCGGTACTCCTTAGAAATGATCTCCTTCCACAAGTGCAGACAATACAAGATTGTCACATTTTTTTTAAAAGCAATCCCAAAAGAATCAATGGATGGACAATCCAAAAGAACATGTTTTTAGCTGATTTCTAAAACTTAATATTCTAACCTCATATATCTCCAGAACAATAATTTTTATGAAGTCTTCATCCACATTGGTTCTTCTGGCCTGAGCCATCTGAGCAAAAGTAGTTAGAAGGCAAATCTCTTCCGAGCTATTCATGGAAGAAAGACACTTCTCAAAGTTCACAAAATGTTCTGGGTCTATAAGTTCAAGAAAATTAAAGTGGGGAGAGAATAAACATATATCACTTTAATTACTCCTCCAGAGAGAAAGAAGATATAAAATTAAAAGACTTTAAGAAATATTTAAAGATACCAAACATCTTTGTTCCAGAATGGATTTCTATAGGCATCAGGAAGAAGGCTGGGCCAGATGACATTCCAACTCTAATATAATGTTGCCTCAGGAATATTTAACAAGCTTCTGTTTCCTCATCTGTCTTAAAAGTTTATTTATCAGATGCTATGTGACTGGTGAAGTGCTCTGTCAACTGCAAAGCACTGCTACTATCACTAGGCAAGACATCCTCAACAGCACACTTAAAGCTACTTGGTAACTGTCAGCCAAATGAACGACAGCCCTATTAATGAAAACTGCAAAGACTAGCAAACTACCAACATGGCAGTTGGTACTAGCAGTACCAACATGGCATTCCACACAAAAAATATTTGCTTATAAATGGAAATTCGGGGCAAGATATTAGCTATAATCATGACTGAAATACTGATGAATATGATTAACAATATCTATGTTTTGCCTTTTCCTCAGAGAATGCTCTGTAAGCAATACTACATTTTGTCACTAGAGGGCAGGCTTGATTATCAGCTTTGCCATATGTGACAGAAAACTAAATGCTGCAAAGGCAAAGTTGTGTAGAGGGAAGAAAACAGTCTGTTTAAAAAATATATTCCCAATGGAACTTTTCACAGAAAGAAGGCAACAAGCCAACAATTCCTTTCATATGTTTACACATTTAAGAAATCAAAGGTAGTTCATCAAATTTCCAGTATTTTCAAAATAACTCCATGGGGCATTTACCAACCCAATTTTCATTTCCTATCCCCAAATTGGGTTTATAATAGAATTTACTATCCAGAGCATTTGAAGAATAATGGAAATTGGAACCACCATTCTAGTAAATCAAACGACAGAGCAGTCTTAAATTTCAAAATGATTACACATGAGTACAGAGTAAAACATTCTCTCTCAGTCCTTCTAAAAGCAAAAAGAATAAAGCCATGAAGAGAAAAGGCACACAAGGTAGGAAAGGTGGATGCTGCATATTTTGGCTGTACCTTGGAGGCGCTTCTTACACTCGGCAGGCAGGAGGGCAGTACAGAGCTTTTCCAGATTCCCGCTCCCCACCTGGTGCATGAGGTAGAAGAGCTTCCAGAGCATCTGAACAGACAGTGTCCCGAAGGGCATTTCCGACATAAACAGCCAAATGCCAAGTCTGCATGTTTTCAGAAAAGCAGGAATAACTTTATGTATCAGTCAACTTCACCATACTGAGAACGTAGACAAAAAAATTCTTAAATTCTTAAATCACACTACAGCAATTTTTCTACCATGCTTCAGTCATAAACACCTAGAGAATGGATAACAATAACAGCAAATACACATAAAGCGCTTAGTCTATGCCAGGCACTGTTCTATCACCACATCATCTATTTCTCAGCTCATTCCATCCTCACTATAACCAAGGCAAGCACTATTATTGACATTATCCCCCATTTACAAATGAGGCTACTAGAACACACAGAGGATAATAAGAGGCAGAATTGGGTGTTGAACCAAAGATCCTTTTAACATCCGGGCAACAGAGAGGCTGCTTAGACTGGATGTATGTATGTGTCTGAGCATGCGCAGAGGTATATGTGTACACACAGAGACACGTGCAGTTGGGGGCTGGGGGGAGAAGGGGAATCAAAAGCCCTCCATGACTCCTCACTCATCACCAAATGAAGTTCCAACTCCTTCAAGCTCCAAGTTCAAAGGCTTCCACAAAATAGCTCAGACCCATATTCCCAACCACAGCACTCTCTGCATTCATACAGACCACTCCTGGACAAGCCTGGAGAGAACTCCCCAACTCCAAGCTGCCATCCCTCCATTTGTGAAGCCCTCCGGTGATGTCCTCCTCAGCACTATTATGAAATTCTAACCATACTTGACTATGGCATTACCCTTTTATCAGTGTTTCTCACACCACAGTGGGCAGAAAAATCCCGAGACTTTGTGGAAAATGCAGAATCCTAAGGCCCACCTAAGAGATTCTGAGTTTGCAGGCCACAGCTGGGGCCCAAGAATCTGTACTTTTTTAGTCACCCCAGATGACTCAGACTCAAGCCGTCCTTAAACCACACACTGAGAAACATAAACGTGTAATTTATGTACACATACTAGTGTACAGCAATTTGAGAGCAGGAACCAAGTCTTTGCATAAACCAGTGTGTAACCCTGAATCTTTTTTTTCATTATCCAGTACCTAAACCAGTATCTCAAAAACAATCAATACTCAATAAATGCTTAATAATATTTTGTTATATGAATTTTATCTCAGTAAAAAAATATAAAAAAGAAAAACAGGGAGGTACTCAAAACTGTTGCTGTATTTTGGGCAAAACTATAATTTAACCAATTATAAATAATGTTTATTAAGAAAAAAAGAAATTAAATAGTGCATGCTTAACCCATGTCTGTGGCCCACCAGGCCACTAGTGGTCCGAACCACCACTGACCTCGACTCTGAAAAGCAACAGCTAGATAACTGAGCCAGAGTTAAAGAAACTTCTCTAAGTTCAAGTGGGTCAGGCTTCTGTCTTAATTAAATAATTATCCCAACACCTCACATGGGACTTGAAGTTCTTATATAAAGGATCCCAAAATAATGAGGCCTTAAAAGTAATGTCATAAGACAGTAAATATTTCCAGCTACAAAATTTCCTATATGGCAGACATGAAGTAAGTCTGGCTTAGGTCTTTGTTGTCTATCTTTTGGTTTGGGTTTGTTTTGCTTTAGCTTGGGGGTATAGCTACTGTCAGAAATTTCCACTGGAGTGCCAAATAAATTTAAATTTCATGGCTTTAAATACCTGGTTCTCATATGATGTATTTCTAAAATAAACTACACTCAAAAACAATAGCTCTCAGCATTTTCAAATTTAAAACAATTATTTGTGTGAATTACATATATAATATTACAGGAGGGGCTCACAACTCAGCGTATAGGACCTAGTAAGGAAACAGAGAATTTCCTCTACAAAAGCTTTGCCTCTCAGCTAAACAAACACAAGATTGGGTGACAGGAGATCAGAGATGCAAGACTTTTCCCGAGCACCAGGCAAGCTTCAGTGAGCAGGTGCTACTGCGTTGACCCCCTGGCACAGGATTTGGTACAGCTTGTAAGACCACCAAATTATGGACAAGAATAATCTAAAGATAAATTTCTAAGCCCAAGTTCTCTTTATCTTAGACCCACACCTTCTGAGTGCCTAAGAGTAGTTTTAAGACTTAGAGTCCTGACCTTTCTCTAAATCAGCAGTTTTTCTGTTCCTCATCTGAAACTACACAAAAACAACCACCACCTACATTTGAGAAATCCTTTATGGTTTAAAAAGTCTTTCCACATATGATTGCATTTCATCCTTATACCCATGAGGTCTATGGGTAGGATCGCCATCATCATCTCCACTTTATAGATGAACAAAGTGAGACCACAAATATTAAGTGACTTGCCCAAAGTAACAGTCTTGGCAGACCAGTACTCAAACCCACTACATAACACACATAAATAAGGGGCTAATTCTTCCAATCCAAGAACATGGTATATTTTTCCATCTGTTTAGGTCATCTTTGATTTCTTTCATCAGTGTTTTATAGTTTTCTGAGTACAAGTCTTTTGTGTGAAAATGACTATACTACCTAAAGCAATCTACAGATTCAATGCAATCTCTATCAAACTACCAATGGCATTCTTCACAGGATTAAAACTAAAAATTTTACAATTCGTATGGAAACACAAAAGATCCCAAATAGCCAAAGCAATCTTGAGAACGAAAAACAGACCTGGAGGACTTCAAACTATAACACAAAGCTACCATAATCAAGACAATATGGTACTGACACAAAAACAGAAATATAGATCAATGGTACAGGATAGAAAGCTCAGAGATAAACTCACGCACATATGGTCACCTAATTTATGACAAAGGAGGCAAGAACGTACAATGGAAAAAAGACAGCCTCTTCAATAAGTGGTGCTGGGAAAACTGGACAGCTACATGTAAAAGAATGAAATTAGAATACTACCTAACACCATACACAAAAATAAACTCCAAATGGATGAAAGACCTAAATGTAAGACCAGACACTATAAAACTCTTAGGGGAAAACATAGGAAAAACACTCTTTGACATAAACCACAGCAACATCCTTTTTGACCCACCTCCTAGAGTAACAGAAATAAAAACAAAAATAAACAAATGGGACTTAATGAAACTTAAAAGCTTTTGCACAGCAAAGGAAACCATAAACAAAACAAAAAGACAACCCTCAGAAATGGGAGAAAATATCTGCAAGTGAAACAACAAAGGGTTAATCTCCAAAATATACCAACAGCTCATGGAGCTCAATATCAAAAAACAAACAATCCAGTTAAAAAATGGGCAGAAGACCTAAATAGACATTTCACCAAAGAAGATATACAGATGGCCAAGAGGCACATGAAAACATGCTCAACATCACTAACTATTAGAGAAATGCAAATCAAAACTACAATGAGGTATCAGCTCACGCCAGTCAAAATGGCCAGTATCAAAAAATCTAGAAACAATAAATGCTGGAAAGGGTGTGGTGAAAAGGGAACCCTCCTGCACTGTGGGTGGGAATGTAAATTGATACAGCCACTATGGAGAACAGTATGGAGGTTCCTTAAAAAACTAAAAATAGAACTACCATATGACCCAGCAATCCCACTACTGGGCATATACCCTGAGAAAACCATAATTCAAAAAGAGACATGCACCACAATGTTCACTGCAGCTCTATTTACAATAGCCAGGACATGGAAGCAACCTAAGTGTCCATCAACAGATGAATGGATAAAGAAGATGTGGCACATATATACAATGGAATATTACTCAGCCATAAAAAGAAACGAAATTGAATTATTTGTAGTGAGGTGGATGGACCTAGAGACTGTCATACAGAGTGCAGTAAGTCAGAAAGAGAAAAACAAATACCGTATGCTAACGCATGTATATGGAATCTAAAAAAAAAAAAAAATGGTACTGATGAACCTAGTTGCAGGGCAGGAATAAAGAGGTGGACATAGAGAATGGACTTGAGGACATGGGGTGGGAGGGCGAAGCTGGGGCGAAGTGAGAGTAGCATCAACATATATACACTACTAAATGTAAAATAGTTGGCTGGTGGGAAGCATCCGCATAGCACAGGGAGATCGGCTCGGTGCTTTGCGATGACCTAGAGGGGTGGATAGGGAGGATGGGAGGGAGGCTCAAGAGGGAGGGGATATGGGGACATGTGTATGCATATGGCTGATTCACTCTGGTGTACAACAGAAACTAACACAGTACTGTGAAGCAATCATACTCCGATAAAGATCTATTAAAGATGCAAAAAAATAAATAAAAATAAGGGGCTGAGACTATGAGGCCCATGGCAAGAGTGTCAACAGCTCAGAAGGCAGCAGAAGTGGGGGGTGGGCAGCAGTTCATGGGTGGAGCCGGGTGGGGCGGGAGGCCACTCATCTCCTCTCAGAGGGCACAGTGCTGCAGCAGAACCTTGGCCAGGAGCTCAGGGAAGATAGTGCAGGATGAGCTGTCATGCCCCCACCTCTGCCTCAAATGTATCCTAGGCTGTAAGCAGCAGCAAAGACGGCATGATCAGAACACAGCCAAGACAGGGGACCCGGACCCAAGATAGTCCTAGACCTTAATACCCACAGAGTAAGACAACTTGCACAATGTACTGAGTGCCTACTCTGCCTCACTGGGGGCACTAGAGTTGGGCATGAAATACGATTCATCCCCTGGTCAAAGTTACCTCAAAAGTTCAGGAGAAACTGAAAGAAACCTGAAAGAGAGATCATTTCAGGCAATACTACACAAAAGGAAACTAAAGCCCAAGAATTAAGCCAAGATAAGAAATAGATGAAATACATTGACACTATTGTAAGAGTTCTACTTCAGTCAATGACTTTCACTCCAATCTTTCTTACTAGCCAGGGAGCTATTTCTCAACAATTATCATCGTACTTCTTACCTTTTGGCTTTCAGCACATGTAGTACAGCTCTCAAAAAGAGCTCATCAAACTCAACCTGTAGTTTCTCCACGGAGTAGGGCTGCAGGGCCAATCCCGAGCCTTGGTTGTGGCTCACATACTGGGCCCAGTGGTCACTCACATAACCAAGGATCATCCTGAGAGTGAGGAAAGACAATGCAGCACTTTGCATGAAGGCACTCAACACCAGCATCTTTACATTACATTTGCAGCATTACTTTATTCAACATATATTTATTGAGCACTCACTATCTTCTAGGCTCTAAAGGGGATGCAATGGAAGGAAAAAACCCTACCCTCATGGAGCTTACATTTAGTGGAGGGCAAACAGACAATAAACCAAATAAAGTAAAATATGCAGTCTGTCACATGGTTATAAATGACACTGAGAAAAATCAGTAGGATAGGGAA
This sequence comes from Pseudorca crassidens, assembly GCF_039906515.1. NCBI lineage: Eukaryota > Metazoa > Chordata > Mammalia > Artiodactyla > Delphinidae > Pseudorca > Pseudorca crassidens. The sequence goes on along the minus strand of NC_090307.1, from coordinate 27,775,993 downwards.
ATGAAGCTTCTCTGGAGTGTGGGGGAGGAGGGGCCTCACTGAAGAGGGACACGTGAGTAAAGACTGGACGCAGTCTCAGGACTACCTAAGGGAAGAGCATCCAGGCAGAAGAAGCAACCAATGCGAAGGCTCCGAGGGGTGGTCGGTACGTTGGAGGAACAGCAAGGCAGCCAACGTGCTAACGCAAAGTAAGTGAGGGAGAGAATGGCTGGAGAGGAAATCGAAAACGTGACAGGAAAGTAGACCATGAAGGGTCCTGTACGCCACTGTGAACACTCTGGCTTCTACTCGGAATGAGCCTGGGAGCAGCAGGGTGTGAGCAGAGGAGTGATTTACAAGAAACACTGGCAGCTGTTCTGAGAATAAGCTGGGGGTGGGGTGCGCAAGGGAGCAAGGGCAAAAGCAGGAAAACAAGTCAGGTGGCTGTTGTGCTAATCGGTGAGAAATAACTAAAGATGAACTATGGTGGTAGCAGTGAACATGGTGAGAAGAGGCTGGATTCTAGAAATAGCAGGTTTCATTGACTCAAAGGATGCACACCTTTCATGCTTTAATCTCTACAACTGGAATGTCATTAAAATTGATGACATGCCATTATTTGGCAGCATTTTTTCCTTCTTAGTGGTGCACAAAATATACCTTAGGTTTGATGAAAGATGGTGTTTTGAAGGTAGAGATGACAGAACTGACCATCAGGCTGGGTGAGGGGTGTAAAAAGAAAAGCCAGGGATGATACCAATGCTCCGGCCCGAGCAACTGGAAGGATAAAGTTGCCACTTACTGAGACTGGCAAGACTGTGAGAGGAGCAGTTTGAGAGGTGGGGAAAGAGGGCCCAGTTGGGGATTATTAAACTATAATGATGATCATGAGTCATCCAAGTGGAGGTGCCGAGTGGGCAGCTGGATATACAAGCTTACAAGAAAGGTATAGGCTGGAAATAGAACTAGGAATTTTAACTGTATTTAGATGATATTTAAAGACACTAGAATAGATGGAATCCCAAGAAACAAGTTTGGATAAAGAGGTCCAGGGATGAAGCCCTGAGGCATCCAACATGAAGAAGTCTGGGAGGTGAGAATGAAACAACCAAGGAGGCAGAAAATGAACAGCCAGTGAAACCGAGGAGAAACCAGGAGAACATGGTATCCTGGAAGCCAAGCAAAGAAAATGCTTTAAGGAAAAGTGACCAATCATGACAAAGGCTGCTGTGTCAACTGTGTAAGAGGTAAAGCAAGATGAAGACTGAGAGGTGGCCATTGGATTAGTTAGTAGCACAAAGTTCATTAGCAACCTTCATTCTTCAGGGCTATTTGGGTAGTGTTGGGGGCGAAAGTCTGACTGTGGAGACTTCAAGAACTTCAGGGCATCCTATAGCATTTACCTGGCTTTATGAAGCTGAAGGATACGTATCTAAAATAATTAAAGTCAATTATGTTTTGGAAACAAAAGTATGGGAGTGGGAGAAGTTTTACAATTTTTTGGAAGTTTTCTTTCAAGGTAAGGGAGGTTGGAAGAAATAGCAGTGTATTTATATACACTGTAAAGACAGAAAAATTGATGATACAGAAAAGAGGATACAAAATTAATTCAATGAAAAGCAGTGCATTTCTCAGAATTTACTCATATTTGATAGTAAAAACATAAACCTACCTTTCATGCAAATAAATGATAATGCTTTCCCAATTCAAATACAGTGGCCACTGATGAAATCTTTGCAATTTTCTTTAAATGGTATTTTATAGAAATTACAGTAAATAAGAGAGAAAACAGAGAAATAATAATGCAAAAGAGCTACTGCCAATTTTCCACAGCTACACGACAATTCCCAGGCAAAAGCTAGGAGATAGAAGAGAGTAAAGGAAGGGGAAAGACCCTGTATTTTCTTTGCCTCTCCTTGACCCCTTCTCTCTGGCCAAGTTCAACCCAGCAGCTGCTCTGAGGATCTTGACTCCAAGAACAACTGTCTAACAAACCAGTTTGAGATTTGAGATAATTAACCAAATATTCTGACTGGAAGTATTTATTTAAAATTCCCAAGAGGTAGACGGTGAAGAAAAAAAATTCTTACTTTTATGAGAAATAAGACCTGAACTATACCACTACAAATGCCCATCATCCCAATTATACAGTGTCTGTGACTGACCAGGGTGAAAGTTAATAGCAACAGACGAACCAAGAGCAGTATTACCTGATCATATAACCAATTCGCTTGACAAACTGCCTATAGCGTGCTCTATTGAAGGTTTCTAACCCCACAGCCAGAAGTTCCACTAAGGAGTTAGCAAAGGCAAAAATTTTCATCATCTCTTGAGGTATTGTTGTTTCAGGTAAATAATCACCTAGAAATTAATCAAAGAAAAGGAAAAAAAATTATAATTACTATGGAAAAACACTGAAAGATGTGGATGTCAGTATATTAATGAGGAAAGAAAGCCAAGATAGAGAATCCCCATTGCTCTGGCTCCTATGTCAATATAAAATGGGAAACTTGAGACAAAGTGCAAAATTAAAACCATTTATTAAAGCTGGGCTATGTGCAAGCTGGTCAACCTTATGCACGTAAGCACCAGGGAGGAAACTACAATCACAAGAGAAAGGAAGGAAGCCTCGCCACGGTAATGTAATCATCTCTGTATAGTACAGCCAGGCACGGGGAACCCGAATCAGGAGTGCACGAGACAGGACTTGATGCTAAGTTCCTGTGTTTGAGCTTGTCCCTACCACATTTTACATATGACAAAACGAATTAGTCTACCTTTTGCTTTAAACCCAAGGAGATGTTGGAAGAGTTCATGAAATGGGAACTGTGATAGAAGGATAACCAAGTCATCTTCATTAAGGAGAATCCAACTAGTCTCAGGGTCTTCATCCTAAGGGAGAAGATACAGAATCACGTCAGCTGATTTGACCAGATGACACCATGGTCTAGAGTTACAGGAGCTGAATTACCACAGGTCTCAGTGGTACACATGTGGTATTCTCATGAGTCCTCGTGGACTTCTCCTCCAGGACAGAGATTTATACTGTCAGTTCTATTAGATGACCTGTAAATCCCTTAAAATTGCAAGCACAATTTTATGTGTATCTGAGTCATATCCATTCTTCAGTGGCTGAAACCGCTCTCAATTAAATTTCTATCCCAAAGAAGATGAAAAATAATTCCTCTAGAATAGGGATCTTACTATAAATCTCAGTGATTTGACAACATCAATTAAAGAACCATTCACTAAGAGTCCAAGTTATTTTATCCAGAAGCCTCTTCTTGCCCCAAAATTAAGGTCTACTGCTGTACTCAACTGACTTACCAAGAAGCAATTAGCATTTGCTATGGATAACCCAAGTTCTGTTGTCAATTAGTGTTGCTGAAAACAGGATAAAAATAACAGTGGTCATACACAGGGATCACACAGGGGAAACAGCTGGAGTTTTTTGTTTGATACAGAGCACTAAAGTCCCCTTAGAAACCAAATTGATTTGTGTCCTAAGATGTGCTACATTCAAAAGGGAATACTGTAAAAAGACGCAGAGATTCTAAAGAATTATCACCTCAGTTTCAACAAGGGACTAATGCAATTCATTCATAATTTCCTGAAGCCACTCATTTTTACCCTCTTACATGTCCTAAATGGCTAGCAAACAAGAGAAATTCTACCTTGAGCAGTCCTCAGCTCCAGCTATACATCAGAATCAACCATGGAGGCTTTTAAACATTTGGATGTCTGGGTGTGGGCCGGGGCAAGGTTTTTAAGTTGCCCAGGTGGTTCTAATACACAGCCGGTGTCAAGAAACCACTGACATGGACAATTCACAGTGCCTTCCGCCCATGGCCTTTTCTGAGTCAACAGCACTCCCAGCATTCCCTCCCCAGGCTCCTGAATCCACTCAACATCCAGTGAATGCTAACCAGGAGCCAGACACAATTCCAGAGTCCTTAATGATTACCTGTCTTTAGGATTAAATGCAGGAAACCTACCAGAAAAAAAAGACTCCTCTCTTAGGAGAAACCAGTCTTGGAAGGAAAAAAAAAACCTGCTCCATCACAATCTTTAAAAGAGCAATTTGGGACTTCCCTGGCAGTCCAGGGGTTAAGACTTGGCATTTCCAATGCAGTGATGCAGAGGACACAGGTTCAATCCTTGGTCGGGGAACTAAGATCCCATATGCCGTGTGGCAAGGCCAAAAAAAAAAAAAAACCAATTTGTACCAGCTCCTGAGAAGCTGTCTCCAGATGACTGTTCAATCTCTAGCAAAGAAGTCTGCATGGCCACATCATTTACCATCATCTCACCACCTCCTACAAGTCCCAGGAAGAGCAAAATGAGTGTGAAGGGGCTCCTGCTTCTGAATGAACACCTGGGTAAATACACAGACATGATCCCACAGCTGCCATGCTGTCATTCTAAGGAGTGTCCACTGCAAACTTTCAACTCCTTTTGAAGAGAAGGGGTTTCAGTAAATTTAGTCCCTGGCCAACCTTGAACAAATACACCAAATCAGGATTCGGACCATAAAAACGCATTAGATAGGGCCGATAACTGGCTGGAAAAAAAAAAAAAATGCCTCACCTATACACTAACCACGTATATAGTAGAAAGAGAAGTCAATAACTGTTATCTTGAGAAACTGGGGATTTTTTTGTTTGTTTTGTAGGGTTTTGTTTGTTTTGGCCAATGTTGTGCAGCATGTGGGATCTTAGCTCCCTGACCAGGGATCGAACCCGGGCCCCCTGCAGTGGAAGTGCAGAGTCCCAACCACTGGACTGCCAGAGAATTCCCAAGAAACTGGGTTTTGATCATTAAATTCTCCCCAAAAACAGAAAATTATCTTCCATCTTTCAAATGAGAAGATCTAGATAAGAAGTTTGTAAGCGTTAAGGCAGAACCTTGGCAAGATACAGCTCTTTGTTATACAGACTCAGAGTATCTGTAGGTGACACCTCAAGCCCAGAAAACTGTTGCTGCATAAAATAAAATCCTAATAGAAAGTGTACATAATATGTAAACACTTCCAGGTTCCAGACTCTCCCAGCTGCACAGGGAGATGGTCTAGGAAGGGTGGCAGCAGAGACACTGGCTCAGAGCACAGGCTCTGCATTTAATGACGTGTGATTTGGGACAAATTCCCTCAACCCCACCCGCACATGTTTCCTCACCTCTAAAAGGGGGATGAAAACAGTATTTGCCTCGTGGGGCTGTTGGGAGAATTAAATGGGCTAATACGTGAGAAGTGCTTAGAACGATACTTGGCACGTAAAAAGAAGAGCTCAGAAATGCTTAATCAAAATGCTGTCGACATGACGACTAACCTCTTCTCCTCCCTCATCTACTAGTGTCCACGTCCCGGATGCAGGCCCCGAGGAGGATGGATTCCGCTCACTGGGCTTCATGTGGCACAGGAACTCGGCTCGATTTCTAAAGGACAAGGGAAATCACTCCAATCACCTAAACATAAACACAGAAAGCCCACTGCGTGCATTCTGGATCATCTACTCGCCCTGAAGAAGAGTCAGACATCCACTCAATCTTCAAATGGTTTGAATTAGTAAATAAGAAATAATAACTCGCTAAAACTCAAGGAGACCAAAGCTTCGCTAATCGTGGTGTAGAGACCACAGCCATTCTGGGTCAATAATGATGAGGAACTGCAGAGCAGCAGTTATGCCAGCACAGTGCCCGCCCACAGCGGGGCCTCAGTACACCCAGGACCACACAGTACCTGAACTCTAACCGGCTCACAAAGCATTCAGGAAACATGCTTTACTGAATAAAAAAAGATAATCTGCAGGTAATGGAGAAGCCGGTTTAGGGGGAAAAGTACACCTAAACACCACAGGTAGGAGCAGCCCCTATATCCAGGCGGTGAGAGGGAGGAATCTGGGGGAATTCCTGCCAGCCAGGCTTTCACAAGGTGTTGGCTGGACCTGGCAAGTCAGTGTAACCAGAGAAGTCTCTTCTCTCAGACCACCACCCAGTTCTCAGCTCTCTGCTCCTTCCTCTCTGGCCTAACCCCGAAAATTCATCCATTCCCTCCTTTCACCAGGAGCTCTCCTCCAAGACTTCCTGTTTCCAACCTGAGGGGCTCCAGTCCTGCAGCTCCACATGTCCACTGATAGTTGCCACTCGTATGTGTCCACTTGCAAACCCCAATGACCTCAAATTCTCCTCCTTACCCAACAGCTCTCCTTTCTGTCTTTTCGGTCTGTTGGGGCTGCCAACACCCTCTCAGTCACTCAGACTCAGAGTCTACAGAGTTAGGTCTGAGCCACCCTTGCCCACATTTTCTTATTTAATCAGCTACTTTATCCTTTCCTGGGAAGATGACCTTCCCGTTCCCCACTTTCTCCTTCCCAAGACCAGCACCAATTCAGGCTGGGGGCAGATACGCTTTCCTGGATCAAGAGCCAGTGGGAGTAACACAGTTCAAGGTCACCTATACACACCTCTGCCTTCTCCCCCCACTTAAGGATGTGCCCTCTTGATGCTGGATTCGGTTCCAGAGCCAGGACAGCCAGATGTCTGCAACCGTAGACAATTCAATGCAAGAAATGAGGCAAAAGCACATCTTCTTCTGCCTCCGGTCCATCCTAATCTTCCTTAAATACAACTTTTACGCTTTTTCAAAAACCTTCAATTGCTACAAAGGCCAGACCATCTCAAATATGTCTTAATTTCAAGTCTTCTATAATCAGACTCACCCTAGTTGTTCATCTTTATTATCACCCCCCCACACCCCTTCACTCCAGCCAAGCTGCTCTCCAAACTGCCCCCTGCACAGCTATCCTTCCCTGTACTGTGGGCCACTGCTCACTGTTCTCCCACCTACAGTGCCCTCCCTACTCCTCTCCTGCTGAAGTCAGTTCCATTCTTCAAACCCAGCTCATCCACCTGGAACCCTCTGACTACTCCACTCTACTCTCTTTACTCTCTTCATTTCTACTGCATCAATCATGGCTTCACACAATTTAGCACTTGAATCTCTTTGACTGTGCTTTTTTTTTCCTCTGCCACTAAACCTCTCCTTCTAAGGAAGAGATCATCCTTTTTTTCTCCCCACAGCACCACAATGACATATATGACAGGAGTTGCAAATCCACTAAAAAGGAGGACCCAAAAAAGTTAATCAGTTAAAAAAAAAAAAAAAGGCAGTTAAAAGGGTCACTTTGGGACAAAGGGTATTAAAGCCAAAGAAAACCTGCAATGTTAAATTTTGGAATGCTGACTCTTCTCTTAGCAATTGTTTGGATCTGGGCAGTTTAGGAAGCCAACTGTTTGATAGAACATTTTCATTTCTACTTCACAAAGCTCTTCCACACTTACTTGACAGGAGACATTAGCAGGGCAAGGGACTGCATAAAATGAAAGACCCCTGATGGGTTATTCAACACTTTGATCTGAAATCAGAAAAGGAAAAGGCATACTGTAGAAAACCAAAAACCCAAGTATCCATAATGTTAGTTCACCAGAATTTTGACAAAGGGAGCTGTTAAGGAAGCAAAGATGGAACTGGCATCTCATCCACAAGAGCGAGAACACCTGTGGGTTACCTGGCAGTACTGACTGGGCTGTACTCAGAGAACAGAGGTAGCTGAGCCATTTACATCAATTACCTGAAACAATATGGACGGGAGGAATATACTGCTATCTTAATCCAAAGATAAATAAAAACAAAAAATCCTCCTTCTACCTAAAAAGATTCAAATTTCTTGCCACCAGAAATACTAAAGAAAAGGTAACATGGAGAATGACCTGGGGAATGACCTGGAATACATCTGGCCCCACCCATCTGAGGGGTTGCTATGAGTTAACAACACAACCCAAAGGCAAGCAGCAGAGATGCCTAAATCGATCGCACAGACCTGAGATCTCTGCTAGTATTAAAGAACTTTGAGATGCTTGTGGCTGCTTTTTTATCTGTACCAACTGTAGTGTGAGATGGATTAATTTAGGACGTTGTGTTGAATATTACAGAAAAAAGTCCTAGCAAGCCTTACTGCACAGAAATTTTACAGAATTAAATACTACTAAACCTACCAAGCCAGACTACAACTGAACTTTTGCAATTCCATCTTAATTTCATCATTTTTGGGTGGTCCAAGAAGTTGCAGCATAATAACTCCTACGAATACAGACTAGATATATCCCAATAATTTTATTTTAAATATCAATATTTTTAAAGTAGGCTTAAAGCAACTTCTTCAGGAAAAATGTTTAACAAAATCGCCTCCCATTCTCTTCAACATTAGAAGGCCATTCATCATACCTGGATGAAAGGAACAGCCCATTTACTGACACCAGCCGGGCATCGAAGAATATGGTTTAGAAGGAAGAGGTGATCTCCAGGACAGCCAACTCTTTGTAACACTGATACCTAAACAATAAAGGATGTATAGTTTTACTATTTACAAAGACGAATGTTTTTAAGGGTCTAATGAAATCACTTATCCGATATTTAAATACATGTGATCTTTCAAAAGAGTAACCAGACATAAGATATACCACTGACTGGTTGAGTTTCTACCACAGAGGTACACAGAGGCCTATGAACCTAAGAGCACTCTGATAAAAATATCATTAGCAGTTTCTCTGCAAACCCAATTTTTATTATCTGGCAAATTACAAATCACTAATGTTCCTGGCCACACATGAATAGATATAAGTCAAGTAGTTTAATCTATTCCCAGTTTGTAATAGTTTCTCAGATACAAGTAAGTATGCTTAGAACCTCAGCCCATATCTAAGAATGCTAGCATGAACCTAAAAAAAGCACCCAAGGGAGCTCCATTGAGAAACATAACCAGTAAACGAACAACCTCTCCCCACGTAACACACCTGATATCTTTCCTAAAGTTCCCAAATCCTGATTCCTTTCTTTTTCTTCCCTTAAAAAATTTTTTTAAAGTATAAGTACAGCATTAAACACAAGATGATAAAAAAGTGACATGAACAACTTTTAGCTCACATACCTATATTCTGAATATACATCTAGTCTTAAATTTAGCATGCTTCCCACATTTCCATTTCCTTCTAAGTCGAAGGCCAAAGATAATTTAACATAAACTTTACCAGAGAGAAAAGCACTGTGTGCTTAATAATGCACTAGATAAGGATAACTTATTTCCACATGTCATGAGCAAAGAAAACGTCACTAATATATTAAACAAATTAGCTGAAGAAGCTATTAATAAAAAACCTATAAGGAAACAGGAGATAATTCTTAAATTATCAGGGAAATAAAGGACAGTATACTATGTCTATTTCCTTACCAATTTCTGCAGCCAGAGAAGAAGATCATCATGGAACTGAGTATCTTCATTAACTCTCCTGGTGAACATGAATAAGACACTAATGCACTCCTTTAGCTGACACAGATCAGAGGGAATGCTTTCTACCTGTTTAGAAGCTATAAATTAAAAAGAGGATTAAATGAGTCCCATATAAATGGTATTTGTGGGAGAATTTTTAGTGTCTCTACTTAAAATAAATAAATAAACTATTTAAAATATTTAATTCAGATGAAAATCCAAGGAGAAAAGTTACATCAAAATATGAGTTTTGGGCTTCCCTGGTGGCGCAGTGGTTGAGAGTCCGCCTGCCGATGCAGGGGACACGGGTTCGTTGCCCGGTCTGGAAAGATCCCACATGCCGCGGAGCGGCTGGACCCGTGAGCCATGGCCGCTGAGCCTGCGCGTCCGGAGCCTGTGCTCCGCAACGTGAGAGGCCACAACAGTGAAAGGTCCGCGTACCGCAAAAAAAAAAAAAAAAAATGAGTTTCTACTAAATATGTAAACTGAAAAAAGTATTTAACTTCGTGAAGTATTTCAAAGCAAGAAAAATTAACTTCATCAAAATTTTTTATTTAAAAATCAGCAAATCTCTGGCCTAGCCCCAGCTCTCTGATTAGTTATGAAAACGATAAGGGGGAAGAAGTTTTTTATTTTAAATGATCCTAGTATCTCTCCAAGAAATAAAAATTGCATACGTAATACTTATCATATAGTAAAGGCTAATTTCTTTTCTTTTTTTTTAAATAAATTTATTTATTTATTTATTTTTGGCCGCGTTGGGTCTTCGTTGCTGTGCACGGGCTTTCTCTAGTTGCGACAAGCAGGGTCTACTCTTAATTGTGGTGTGCATGCTTCTCATTGCGGTGCGCGGGCTTCTCATTGCGGTGGCTTCTCTTGTTGCGGAGCACGGGCTCTAGACGCATGGGCTTCAGTACTTGTGGCACGCGGGCCTCAGCAGTTGTGGCTCATGGGCTCTAGAGAGCAGGCTCAGTAGTTGTGGTGCACGGGCTTAGCTGCTCCGTGGCATGTGGGATCTTCCAGCACCAGAGCTAGAACCTGTGTCTCCTGCATTGGCAGGAGAATTCTTAACCACTGACCCACCAAGAAAGCCCAAGGCTAATTTATTAAAACCCAAAATAAGATGAAAAATTCAGAACATTATAAATGCCCTGATGAAAATTAAACACCCCAACAAAATGGACAAGCAAAAATAAAGTGCAACGGACAGAATGAAAAAGTATTGTGATTATTAGTTTTAGAATCAAAAACTATATTTGGACTTGAATTGGTAATGAACACATAAATTAGGACAGTAAGAGACATTAATGATAAAAAGCAAACTTTTGGCTTCCTAGAGAAGGAGAGAATGACAGCCCACGGGGTAGGGAGACCTGGCACTGCTCCCAAGAAATGTTATTAAGGCAGATCTCAGTCCTGTATTGGGGGAGGTAAGGTAAAACAGCAAGCACAAATTATCCCTTATAATATCTGCACACAGTAGAGTCCACCAGATTGTATCCCTCAATTCTTTTTATATTTTAGACCACAAGAAAGAGTGAGACTTTCATTACTTACACACCTTGGCCTTCCTGATGAATTGCTAAAGATCTCAGAACAGCCGAACTACTGAGTAATGTGTAGACATAAGACTCCACTTGCAACCGTGAGAGCACAGAAGTGTAAGAATGCAGCGCCAAGGTCTGGTGGAGGTGCTCAGATTTGGCATCAAACAGTTTTTTTAGCTCTCCCAGTGCATTTTCATTCATCTCCACTCTCTGGTAGCGATGATGGCCTGAAACTTTCACTTGATCAGCACAGATACCCTAGCAGTGGGCAAAAGGGTGAGATATGAAGCCAGTTACTCTTTGCTCTTGAAGCCTGTATACAATACACAGGCTTCAGTACCATCTTCAAAGAGCTTACAAATCGCAGCGAGGGAACAATACTACTACGTAGAAAACAATGAAGCTACTATACAACCAGGTGCCAATCACAAAGGCATCACAAGTTCAGAGACGAGAAGAGAAATCCTAAAATGCAGTAGGTGGGGAAAGGTGCAAGAAAACAATAGAGCTTGTCTCTAAGACCCTCATGATTGATGACCTTACCTTCTACTTTATAAACACTGAGGTCAATGTGGTATCCCCTCAACTTCGAGAGATCTCAAAATATCTCTGTACTTACCCTCACCATTCTTTGTGATTCTGCTCAAAACAAACCCCTCCTTTCCAATATTAACCCTCCAACTGTTTTCTTGATTCTATTCTCTCTTTTTCAGTATTTTCAAGTTTCTCTCTCCACAGGATCCTTCCTATCTACAAAGAGATACACAGGTCTCCAAGGAATGACGATTAGGGTTGGGGGAAATCACACGTTTCTCCCTGACATCTCCTCCATCTTCCCTTCACTGCTAAACTTGTCAAGAATAGCCTTCTCTTCCTCGCCATCCCTCCCAGGCCACTATGCAATGGCTTTCCTGATGGCACCTTGGCCTCCACAGGGTCACATCTTATTGCCTTCCCTATTTTCTCATTTCCTCTTGACCTCGTTCCATGGATCATCCTCCCCTTGACACTCTCTACCCATTAGATGTTCCTGGCATTATGCCCAAGGTCACAAGCTAAATGGCCCACAGGCTGAATCTGGCCTGGAGACATGACTTGCTTTGGCCTCTACTGTGCATGAGTGAGTGAGTGAGAGAGAGAGAGAAAGACAGAGAGAGAGAGACAGAGACAGAGACAGAGACAGAGAGAGAGAGTGTGTGTGTGTGTGTGTGTGTGTGTGTGTATTTAGTTGCCAACATTTACAAATCAGGATCCCTCACATAAAAATCCAGATTTCTAGCTTCTCTTAGAAAAACATAAGATGTGGCAATGCTGAACCAATATAACCTCACAGCAACAATCAACTATAACACAAGAGCAGCTCCCCATGCTGGACCAGGCATGAGCTTACCCAGTGATCACCGTCCCACTCAACCTGTTTCACTTCTCCAGGTTACCTGCCTGGCCCCTGTGGGCATATGACACTGTGACTCCTGCACTCAATTACTATGGGCTAAGACAGGGTCAGTGTGGGTAAAAGGAGCAGACTCCAGACCTCAATGGCATCACAGGAATAGCAGCTCCACTGAAAATTCCCCAGGCTCCTGCAAGCTTTACGCTACACTAGTCAATATACCTGTACAGACAACTGTTCCTCCTTGAAGTGCCATAGTCGACTTTTGGCATTTTGGCAATCAGACATCAGAGCAAGGAGCTCAGCTTCAGCCAGCAGCAGCTGCTTCCTACAGCGTGAGTAGTTCAAAAGCAACTCATAAAATTCATGCCTGTCCTGATGAGCCATGCTGTTAAATTCTTCTAAATATGACTCAACATTTTCCAGCCATGAACCAGGCTCAAAGACTTTTAGCTGTTCTTCAGTAAATGGTACTATTTCTGGTTGAGATGGGAGCTCCGGGTAGAGTCGCTCATTACGAAGCAAGGGTTTCACTGCCACCAAAGCCGGTATATCCCCAGCAGTTTCAGCTGGCAACTGGGGATACAGTTTTTTCACTCTAGGTGGCTGGAAAATGTCTTTGGCTTCACAAGAACTCTGCAAGCCAACATTTTGTAGCACCTCTGAAGAAAGACCCAAGGCTTCTTGGTCTTCTCTCCTATTCTGAGTATCTCTGACCTTCAAATTTTCCACTTCCTGCTGAATATAAGAAACATTAGATTGCAGTGTGCTTCCCAAAGGTCCACATTGTACCGGTTTATCTTCCTCCATTTCTGTAATGTTCTCGGGGGGTTCTACTTTGGTTCCGACATTGCCTCCAGGATCGACCTTCGGCTTGACTGAATCATCCCCAGCACAGGCTCTGATCTCCTCTCCCTCCTTTAGACTCTCTGTTTTACATGTCAGGGACTCTTCATTGCTTAGAGTTAAGGAAGTGAGTGGTACATCAAACATTTCACTCTCGTTTTGTCGACTAGCATCATTCTGGGGCTGGGAATCGGTTAACTCCTTTAGATGGTCTCCTTGGAATTCACAAGGTGGGGTAGGGATTTCCAGCTCTCTGGAGGTTTTTGGAAGGGAGACTTCATCAGACTCTTCCCTCTGAAGGGTTTCATATTTCTTCTTTTCCTAAAACAAGATTTATAATGTGAAATAATTTATAATATAACAATAACTGATGAGGAATTTTTAAATTGTATTAAAAAATCTAAGTTCACTTCATAAGCAGTGTGTTTCATATTTCATATTATTCAATTTTGAGAATGCTGAATTTGGGAGATTCACTAGTCTAATCCCTACAGAGGAAGACATGAGAATAAGCAACAAATTATGATTCAAGAATGGAGAAGGAAAGTCTTAATTAGGCTGTTCTCCATTCTGCTAGAGGTTAAGTAAGAGAGAACAGTCTCCAAGTATCTTAGGCTTCAACAGGTTTGCATCCTGACAAACATATCTATTCAAATTTCAGGCAGAAAAAGTCAGGCCAACTTGAAATAAATTAACTATAGTACTGGATTATAACCTCAGAATAAAATCAATATCCATGAGTCCATACTCACATAACTAAATAGATAAACATATATATATGTTATATGTATCTTTTTTTCCTTAATGGACAAGAAGTGGCACTCTTCCTTACAAAAGTCCAATTAATAAATGTAGATGGAATGAGAAAAACAGAAAATCACAATTAGAACACCATGGTAATAACTGCCACAGGCAAGAGGCAAGATCTACTAAGTAATGAAAGTGAGTGAAAATTTAAGCAGAAGCAGAATATTTGTATAGTCTCAAAGTATCCCCTAAATATTTAGTAATTACAAAGGGAAAAATCATAAGTTTCAGTGGAGAATCCTGGCAGTCAACACCTTAACCAAGTGATCAGGGTTACTATAACCAGTAATACATCCCCATACGATGTTCTGAGAAGGCTTATCCCCTCTTCAGTACCCTTTCTAATAATGTATAACCTCAATCTAAGCATGAGAAAACACCAGACGAAAACCCAAATTAAGGGAAAGTCTACAAAATAACTGAAGTGTTATGATCATCAAAGACAAGACTGAGGAACTATCAAAAGACTGGAGAAAACTATTAGAGACATGACAACTGAATGCAATGTAGGATCCTGGATTGGACACTGGAACAGAAAAAGGACATTAGCAAGAAAACTGGTGAAATTCAAAAAAGTTCTATATTTTAGTTAATACCATTGTACCAATGTTAATTTGCTGGTTGTGATAAATGTTCTACAACATAGAATTTACAGTTACATAACACAAGAAGATGCTGGACGAAAGGCACGTGGAACTCTCTGTATTATATATGCAACTTATTAAATCCAAAATTAATTCCAAAAAAAACAAAAAACAGTTAACCATTTAAAAAATAAGATAAAATAAATTATGGTTTTTTAATGAAGTATCTCTGGCATTAACACACAAACTAGACACACAGGAAAGAAGCCTGGATAAAAAAGAAGAAAAAAATATGGAAATATTTATTATTTATTTATTTAAATAAAATTGTTACATCCAAAGAAACTAAAAAATGACTGACTCACTCAAATACTTCCCTCACTATAAATTTTTTTTTTTTAATGTGGGGTGTTTTTTGGCTATGTTGGGTCTTCGTTGCTTCACGCGGGCTTTCTCTAGTTGCTGCGAGCGGGGGCTACTCTTCGCTGTGGTGCGAGGGCTTCTCATTGTGGTGGCTTCTCTTGTTGAGAAGCACGGGCTCTAGGCGCGCAGGCTTCAGTAGTTGCAGCACGGGGGCTCAGTAGTTGTGTCTCGCAGGCTCTAGAGTGCAGACTCAGTAGTTGTGGCGCACGGGCTTAGTTGCTCCATTGCCTGTGGGATCTTCCCGGACCAGGGCTCGAACCCGTGTCCCCTGCATTGGCAGGCGGATTCTTAACCACTGTGCCACCAGGGAAGTCCCCACGGTGAAATTTTAAGGAAGGCAAAATCATGGTTACAAAGTTATCAGTGATTTTGGATTATGTTGTCCAGCAAACGTCCAGCAAAAAAAAGCTGACAAGTAAATAGCCAAAAAAGTAAAACATTTATATGCACCTAATATTAGGAAGAAAAGACGAATGTTTTTGAAATGGAATTTGAGCTCAGCTTGCTAGTAATGAACTACCAAATGTTTACAAATGGTGGTGATGCAAGAAGCAACGTGTCCCTCCAAAATTACTTTAATCTGCACCGTGGATATCAGATTCCGAGAACAGCCACACAATGCATACAAACCACTTTGTCAAACTGCCTAAAATCATGAATACCAGGAAAGCATTACATGAGTATTTATAAGAAAATGAAAAAGTGGGTCCAATTACACTGCAATGATGTTTAGCACACTAGCTATAATAAATAGGTCTGTCAGATTGAGAGGTCAGAAAAAAGAAAATTAGGAGAGGGAGGCCAATGGTTACTACAGTGGGAGAAATACTGGTGTACTGTTCAGGGCAGAGGCCAAATTTTAGTGAGCTGAACAATCAAGAAATGAAATTAAGAAAACAATTTCATTTATAATGAACAGAGAACAAAATACTTAGGGATAAGCTTAACAAAAGAAGTGTAAAATTTATACTCTGAATATTACAAAACAAAATTTGAAAGAAATTAAAGACTAATAAGTGAAAACACATTCCATTTTCATGGATCAGATCACAATATTGTTAATATGGCAATACTCCTCAAATTGATATACAAATTCAATACCAACTCTATCAAAATCCCAGCTGCCTTTTTTGCAGAAAATGACAAGCTGATCCTTAACCTCATAAGGAAATGCAAGGAACCCAGAATAGATGAAACAATCTTGAAAAAGAAGAACAAAGTTGGAGATTTCACGCTTCGCAATTTCAAAATCTACTACAAAATTACAATAATAAAGACAGTGTGGTTCTAGCACATGGACAGACAAACAGATCAATGAAACAGAACTGAGAATCCAGAAATAAACTCTTTTTTTTAATCAACATTTTTTATTTCTTGTCTTTTTTTTTCCAAGTTGTTGGGAGCTTTTTATTTATTTTTTTAACGTCTTTATTGGAGTATAATTGCTTTACAATGGTGTGTTAGCTTCTGCTGTAAAACAAAGTGAATCAGCTATACATATACATATATCCCCATATCTCCTCCCTCTTTCGTCTCCCTCCCACCCTCCCTATCCCACCCCTCTAGGTGGACACAAAGCAACAAGCAGATTTCCCTGCACTATGCAGTTGCTTCCAATAGCTATCTGTTTTACATTTGGTAGTGTATATATGTCCATGCCACTCTCTCACTTCGTCCCAGCTTACTTTCCCCCGCCCCGTATCCACAAGTCCATTCTCTACATCACCGTCTTTATTCCTGTCCTGCCCCTAGGTTCTTTTTTTTTTTAACATCTTTATTGGAGTATAATTGCTTTACAATGGTGTGTTAGTTTCTGCTTTATCATGTACCACAATATTCACGGCAGCTCTATTTACAATAGCCAGGACATGGAAGCAACCTAAGTTGTCCATCAACAGATGAATGGATAAAGAAGATGTGGTACATATATACAATGGAATATTACTCAGCCATAAAAAAAAACGAAATTGAGTTATTTGTAGTGACGTGGATGGCCCTCTTAGAGTATGTACGTACAGAGTGAAGTAAGTCAGAAAGAGAAAAACAAATACCGTATGCTAACACATATATATGGAATCTAAAAAAACAAAAAAAATGGTCATAAAGAACCTAGGGGCAAGACGGGAATAAAGACGCAGACCTACTAGAGAATGGACTTGAGGATGTGGGGAGGGGAAAGGGTAAGCTGGCATGGAGTGAGAGAGTGGCATGGACATATATACACTACCAAATGTAAAACAGATAGCTAGTGGGAAGCAGCCACATAGCACAGGGAGATCAGCTTCGTGCTTTGTGACCACCTAGAGGGGTGGGATAGGGAGGGAGGGAGGGAGGGAGATACAAGGGGGAAGAGATATGGGGATCTCTGTATATGTATAACTGATTCACTTTGTTATAAAGCAGAAATAAACTCTTATGTTTAAGGTCAACTGATTTTCAACAAGGATGCCATGACAATTCAATGGGGAAAGAACAGCCTTCAACAAATGGTGTTAAACAACTGGATATCCAAAGAATAAAACTGAACCCCTATCTTATATCATATACAAAAATTAACAAAAAGGATCATAGACCTAACATAAGATCTAAACCTTTTAAACTTTTCAGAAAAAACACAGGAGTAAATCTTAGTGAACTTGGGTTAGGCAAAGCCTTGTTAGACATGACACCGAAAGCACAGCAACAAAAGAAAAAAGTAGATAAATTGGACTTCATAAAAATTTTTAAGATTTTGTGCTGAAAATCAAAATATGAAGAAAATGGAAAGACAACCCTACAGAATGGAAGAAAATGTCTTCACATCAATTATTATATAAGGGGCTTATATACAGAATTAAAAAAAAGAACTCTTGTAACTCAAGAATAAAAAGATGAACAATCCAATTTAAAAATGGGCAAAGGATCTGAACAGACATTTCTCAAAAGATAATACACATGGCACATAAAAAGATGCTTAACATTATGAGTCATCACAGAAATGCAAATCAAAATCACAATGAGGTAACATATCACACCCGCTAAAACTACTTAAGTCAGATAATAGTAAGTGTTGACAAGGATGTAGAAAAATTAGTATCCTCAAACACTGCTGGTGGGAAGCTAACATGATGCTTCTCTATGCAAAAGAGTTTGGCATTCCGAGCCATGGTGATGGTGACACAATCTTGGATCATACCAAAAACCACTGTATTACACATTTTAAATAAGTATAGTGTGTGAATTATAGCTCAATAAAGCTGTTAGATGAAAAGATGGAAGATTTTAAAAACTCAGAGAGTTGAGAAATAAATGAAAAGTAAGGAAGCAGAGATGGGAATGTGACATAGAGGGAGAAAATTTTAGTTGTCTTTTCTTAAACTGTAAGAGACCTCTGGGGGTGTTAAATGTTAACTGGAAGAGAAGATAGGGAGCTGGAAGTAGGCCAAGGTGGGCCACAAGATCAAGGGCACAGTAAATAAACACACCTCCTGCAACCCACAGGCCACCTCAGGCTTCCTCTCCAGTCTGTCCCTCAGGAGTTTTTAACTTCCCTTTGCCAAGGGAAGTTGTTGCCCAACTCTGACCCCACCAAACCACTTCCTCTTTCCCTACTCCATGACTGCCCTTGCAATTTCAAATTCTTCCCCTCAACTAAACAAAATGAAGTCTCCAGCTGCTACTATCAAACTTGCAGGCCCACATCCAGCAGATCTACCTTCCTGGGAATAATCACAACCATAACAGCAACAGATAATGTGGTTAGATAATCAATTAAAGAATTTTTTAAACCTTCCTAATGCTCCCAGAGAAGAACACATAAGACTTTGGGTTTTATTTCCCTTGGGGGTGGAACTCAGTGCTTCTCTGTTTAATTCTCCATCTGTGCTGTTACAGAAGTTAGGTCCAAAGAGGAATTAACCTGGGGTTGCCCAGGAAAGGAGGTGGGGGAAAGGAGAGGAAAGCTGGTAATTTGATTCAAAGAATGGACTGGCCAGATCAGAGAAGGCAGGCAGAAGGAAAAGATGAACAACTGCGAGACACACAACTGTTTGAGAGGGTAGCAAAGGCCTGCCCCTGCCCCTCACAGATCCCTGGATAGGACAGGATGTCTGGGGTGCATATGCGGAGGGAGAAGGGGTTCACTGTGTTCATCACCAACGCCATGGCCTCTAAGCAGTGGTGAGCTCCCTGTGGCTCAATTCACTTCTCCAAAGCACAGAACAGGGGAGCAGGTCCTGAAAGGTCTCCTAGCCTCCAGCCTCTGCCCTACCACCAATTCATCCCAAACACCACTATAAGACTGGTCTCCCTAAAACACTACCCTGAACACCACAAAAACAATCACAGCTCTCCACTTAATGAAAGTCTGACTCTTAACTTCGGCACTCAGTGCCTTTGATGACTCAGTTATGATCCTGTCCCAAGACAAAATCTTCAATGACCACATCAACCCTTCCACAGCACATGCTTTACTCTGAACTCTGCGGTGTGTACTTGCCATCTGGCCCTGGTCACGTGCTACCACATATGGTTATTTATCTTTATGTTGTGTCCCCCAAATGACCACAAATATCTTGAGACCAGAGAATATATCTTATGCTTTTTTGGATCTGATCTGCCTCTGATTTTCAACACTTTGTTCAATAAACATTTCTTGAAACAATAATGATGACTTATAGTTCACAAGAATTTACTGAGTACCAACTGTATGCTGAGCTCCTAGGTACTTGCACCCTAAAATGAAGAAATTATTGAATTATCCAACAAATGTGCTCTGGCACATTCAGAAATTTATTTTTATATGCCTCACAGAAAGCAAACGGACTATCCAATGAATTCAGAGAAAACTGAACTTTTATGCCAAAATCTGAATCAAATTTTATACTTAAGATACAAAATTTCATTTAAAAACAAAAAAGAAAGCCAACTTCCAATTACTTTGCCTACTTGAGTTAACCAGAGATAAAGATTAGAGCCTACTGTATATATAACAATCATTACAGATCACAAAATAAAATTCAAACAGAACTCCACGTGTATCAAGCTGTGTGTGCAAAAATTAGTGCTTACATAATTTTATTTTAACCAAAAGACATGTTTCTTACAACTGAAAATGGCCTAGAGATTAACATTTCTTTATTTTTGATCTCTACATAAGTTACGTACAGGTAGAGAACCAATTTTAAAATAATTCCACAGGAGAAAAAATAATCAAGAAGTTATACAGAAACAGAAGAGTTGTTAATAAACACAGAAAGACTTACTTAACCATACATTACAGCAAATATGCCCTACAGTGTTGGTGTATGTGTGGGGAAAAAACCTAAAGAGTACATAACAAACTGCTACCAACAGTTATCTCCAAGAGATGGAATTCAGGGCATTTCATTTCTGTGTTGTATACTTCTCTCTCTCTCTCTGTGTATATACTCATACATACACACTTTTTTTAAGCAATGAGCACTTTTGTAATCAGAAAAAAAGTTTTGTTTTCTTTTTAAGTTTGGAAAATAAGTGGTCACTTTCCATTCATCACTTGCAGTTCTTCCTCTTGAAACTGTACTAAGTAAAAATATTACAACTCCTTTCCATCCTTAAAAATATTAATGAGCTACTTCTTCATAAATGATAAAGGTTCAGTTTTACACACTACATAGAATACTTTTGTGGGATTACTTTATTTTTTTTCATTATTCTGAAAGTATTTATTAGGTAACTACTACTGTATGTTAGGCATAGTTCTAGTACATGGGGTACATGCAGTGAACCAAACAGGAAAGCTCCTTGGCCATGGGATTACTTTAAATGCAGGGTCTGTTTATCATGAATGTCTGTATCCACGGCACTTAGCACAATGCCTGGCACAGAACAGATAAAAAGGGCTTGGACACATGAGTCCAACTATCAGCTCAAGAGCTCTCAGGGCAATTTTACCCACACTCCTTGGGATGTACAAGAATGCTTTACAAGTAAAAAGGAGAAGGATGGGGATTATACATTTTGCTGAGAATACAACATCTCCTCCTGGCTGCCACTTCTTTTGTGTTGCTCTTAACAATCTTGCTTCACGTATCAGCAGCACTTTCCATGCTTCATCTCTTCCTCTTCCTTTCATATGCTTTTTTCTCTCAGCTTCTAGGACCCCAAACATATCCTACCTCACCGGTCACTCCTCACCCTCCTTTGTTGATTCCTGCGCCTCTCCCCGCAAAACTGGAGTGCCCTTGGGTCCTGTTCTTGTCACCTGTTCCTAAGGTAACCTAGTTCGGTCTCTGGTTTTAAATAACTACCTATATGCTGATGACCCCAAATCTTTTATCTCTCCCAAGCTCTAGATCCACATATCCAATCCATTTGGATGTCTGACATTTATTTCAAAATTAGCATGTCCTAAACTGAACTCCTGATCTGCCCCCAAAAGCTGTCCTACTCACTGCCTCCTCCCTCTCAGAGTCACCCCTGACTGTTTTCTCATATCCCAACCAAACCACCAACAAATGGTCTTGGCTAGATCATCACCACCTCTGCTTTACAACTCTGGTCCAGGCCACCATCCCCTCCTGCCTGGATCACAGCAAAAATCTCTTAGAAGGTCTCTCTGCTCGTACTCTTGCTCCCTTACAGTCCGTTCTCAACGAAGCAAGCACAGTGACCCTTTAAAATAACTTAGATCATATCACTCCTCGGCTTGAAACCCTGAGGTGATTCCATATTTCACTCAAAGTACGAATCCTTACAATGGCCTACAAGGCCCTACACGACCTGGCCCTGTGTCACCTTCCTGACTTCAAATACTCTCCCAAATACTCTCCCCTCATGCATTCCACCCTAACGACACTGCTACTGCCTTAAGGCATTTGCCCCAGGTGTTCCCAAGATCCAAATGGCTAACTCCCTCATCTCTTTCATGTCTTTATTTAAATTTCACTTTCAGTAAGGACTACCTTGACTGCCTATATAAAAATCACAACCCGGACTTCCTGGTGGCCCAGTGGTTAAGAACCCAGCTGCCAATGCAGGGGACACGGGTTCAAGTCCTGGCCCGGGAAGATCCCACACGCTGCGGAGCAACTAAGCCCGTGCACCACAACTACTGAGCCTGCGCTCTAGAGCCCGCGAGCCACAACTACTGAAGCCTGCGCGACTAGAGCCCGTGCTCCGCAACAAGAGAAGCCACCGCAATAAGAAGCCCATGCACCACAACGAAGAGTAGCCCCCACTCGCCACAACTAGAGAAAGCCTGCGCGCAGCAACAAAGACCCAACACAGCCAAAAATAAATAAATAAATAAATAAACTTATTTAAACAAAAAATCACAACCCATCCTAATCACCAGTACTCAGCTCCTTACCCTGTTCCTCTTTTCCTTTTTTCATAGCACTTGTCATCTTCTAATATATTATACATTTTATTTATTTTTTTATGGAGTTTTCTGTTTGTCTTCTCCTTCTAGAATGCAAGCTACGTTAAGGCCAGGTTCTTTTTTTTATTTTTTATTTTTCCTCTGTTTACATCCCAAGTGCTTAGAACAGTTTCTGGGACATAGTGGGTGATCGATGAGTGTTTATTCAACAAATAAATGGGATCTTAGGAGGCACAACAGGATCTAAATAATATAGAACATCCCCCAACTTCACTCTTATAATCACTCATGGGAAGGAGGGACTAAGAGGTAGAAATCATCTAGGCCAAGAAGCAAGAGGCGATGGGGATTTAAAGGTCTCGGTTTCTGTTATCAGTTTTCTGGGACACATCTCAGTCTACCCTTAGCAATTACAATATGCTCTTACTATTAATGAGTTGTCGGCATTCAGAATTTAGTGTTAACTTCAGAAAAACTTTCCACGACTATAAAATATACTGCTTCTGCAGAGTAAATCCAATCTAAAAATCTACTGTTCTTAACCCATAATCTACCATGATCAATGAAGTCAGGGTTCTCCAAGGTGGGTGAAACTAATCAGGACTATCTCTCAGGTATCAAGTGATAAGCACCAGATAACCAAAAACTAGCAACGTGAGCTCATCTTCCAAATGATTAACATTAAGGAATATAGGTCAGCTGCTGGGTCAAACTATCGAAAGGCAAAAGCACATGACAGTCCTCACTTCCTGAAATGAGCCTTGGAACTACTTTATGGTTCCATTAACAGTAAGCAAATTACACCACAATGGTAAAGGTTTCATTAATGTAGGACTTCATGATCATAACCAACATAACCAGCACTAAGTAATAAATCTATTTACTCTAAGAGAAGAATCAATTTTCTAAACTGACAAGTATGAGGGCCTTGCTGATGTCATGGACTTTTTCCATTTGTTTTCTCATACTATTTAGAGGAAATTTACCAGAGTAAATTCTTCTGAGCAACAAAGCTTGGAAATATTCTTCAATACTGGTATTTTTTCCTTCATTCAACAAACATTAGCAAATGCCTACAAGGGCTGTAAAGGGTATTAGGAAAAAAACAGGTCCCTCCCTCACTGAGTTCACAGTCTAAGGGAGAAGAGAGATGTTAACAAACTAACTGCAAGTGAGATGAGTGACACAAAGGGGTGCAGAGCGCTACTAGTGGGGGCTGGGGGCGGTGGTAATGTGGGTGATGAAGGTGATGAGGTTTAAGCAGAGACCTCATGAATGAGCAGGTGAAGAGGGACAGGAAGAGGTGTCAGCGCAGAGTAAAGAGCATGAGCAAAGGCCCTAAAGCAGGAAAGGACATATACAGTTGAGAATCAAAAGAGATAGTAGTGAAGACCAGAGGCTGAGGAGAAAGACAGAATCCAGACAGTTTAGGGCCTTGAGTCCATACTTTGGACTCTTGGACTCTGGGCAATGGGAAATCTTTGAAAGGCCTTAAATAGGAGAGCAATCATTTTGGGGGTTTGTTTATAAAAATATCAATCCAGCTTTAGTTTAGAGAATGGGCAGCAAGAATGAACTTGGAAAGGCTATTTTAGCAAAAATCCAAGAAATCTTCCTTGGAGGATGGCTGAGTTAGTCAGGATGGAGAGAAATGGGCAGAATCAAGAGAATAGTTACAAAATACAATTGGCAAGCCTTAGTGACTGACTAGATTTGAAAGGTGACTAAAAGTATGTCAAGGATTTCTGGTTTGATCAAATACCTCTGGAATTAAGGCCTCTTTATAAATTTTAAAAGATAAAAAATAAATTTATGTGTAGGGAGGTTGCCCACAATGTGTCAATAAAATGAGCAATTGGGGACTTCCCTGGGGGCGCAGTGGTAAAGAATCTGCCTTACAATACAGGGGATGCGGATTCCATCCCTGGTCAAGGAACTAAGATCCCACATGCCACGGGGCAACTAAGCCTGTGTGCCACAACTACTGAGCTCGCAGGCCTCAACTAGAGCCCAGACGCCCTGGAGCCTGTGCACCACAACCACAACTAGAAGAGAGAAAACCCACATGCCACAACTAGGGAGAAGCCTGCATGCCACAATGAAAAGATCCCACACATCTCAGCAAAGATCCCACGTGTCGCAACTAAGACCTGACACAGCCAATAAATAAATAAATAATAAATAAATCTTTAAAAAAAATAAAATGAGCAATTGGGTTTTTTGTTGTTGTTGTTTGTTTGTTTTGCGGTATGCAGGCCTCTCACTGTTGTGGCCTCTCCCGTTGAGGAGCACAGGCTCTGGATGCGCAGGCTCAGCGGCCATGGCTCACGGGCCCAGCCGCTCTGCTGCAGGTGGGACCTTCCCGGATCAGGGCACGAACTCGCGTCCACTGCATCGGCAGGCGTACTCTCAACCACTGCGCCACCAGGGAAGCCCGAGCAATTGGCTTTTCATGATGGATTTAAGTTTGATTTTTAATTTTTTATTTTAGAAAATCTGTTCTAAACAAAATAACAGAGCCTCCCTGGTGGCGCAGTGGTTGAGAATCTGCCTGCCAATGCAGGGGACACGGGTTCGAGCCCTGGTCTGGGAAGATCCCACATGCCACGGAGCAACTAAGCCCGTGCGCCACAGCTACTGAGCCTGCGCGACTGGAGCCTGTGCTCCGCAACAAGAGAAGGCCGCGACAGTGAGAGGCCCTCGCACCGTGATGAAGAGGGGTCCCCGCTCGCCGCAACTAGAGAAAGCCCTCACACAGAAACGAAGACCCAACACAGCCAAAAATAAATAAACAAATAAATTTATTTAAAAACACACAAAATAACAGAGAATCCTCTTAACTGACCATTTTTAAGTATTTATAACATTCTATCTATAGATACACATAGATATGTAGAACAATTATTAAGCTACTGGACCGAGAATTACGATTTTGGGCTTTAACTTGAGTCTCTTACTAACTGCATGACTTCTGGCTTATCATTTAACTTATCTAGGCTTCAGTTTCATCATTCATTTTGAAAAAAAAAACCCTACAGATTGAGAATTAAGATTCTTCTCTCTACAGATGGATGTTTACATGTTATACACTACTGTATTCTAGGTTCAGGGACCTTATGCATGGCTGACCAATGGCTTTTTACTTCCTCCTCTATTTAGATAGTCCTTTACCAGCCCAATACAATGCAAAATTACTTCTCTTAAAAATGTTTCTGAAATTAGTAGCAAAATGGCTTTCTCCCCAGAGTAATTCCTCACAGACCTGGGTACACTGATGCACATAACTCCACTAGTTTTTTTTTTTTAAGGCACCATAATGAAAGGGATCTACATAAGTCATTTACAGCTTATTAAATATGGTAGCTTTGAACACCAGTCTCCTGCTAAAATCTTGTTCTCATGAGAAAATCCTATTTTCGTATCATTTTTAAGTTACATCTGCTCTGGAACATCACCTACTTGTAGGAAAGGAAATTTCCTTTTTAATACCACCTTCATTATTTCCTTAATATAAATCCAGTTTCAGGTAAGCCAAAATTATATATGTCCAGCTATCCATGGGCAGCATTTAATCTGTTCACTGTAAAATAAATGTCATTTCAGAAAACATATGGGTACGAAATGAAAGCCCAGACTGCGCCTGCAAACAAGACAAATCAACTTTAAATCACACCAATACCACACGTTAGTATAATCCAGGAAACCCAGAAAATTCAGATCTGTCCCTGCTGTATGAGTCCCGCTCTGGTTTAATTTCTGGTCATTCGTGCCCCATCATAAACAACCAAGATAATGAGAAATAAACAGCAGCAGCACCACTGTCATCTTGAATTTTTAAACTGAAAAGGCACATCACCACAGCCTACTTTCTGTCTCTATCTGCAAAGCTCTTCCAAAGGATACATTCTTGAGTGGAGGAGGGGTCCCTTCCCTCTTTATGGGAAGAGGGACTGAAAATGTTCACAGATTATAAAGGAGAAGAAGAGAGTTAAAGATGAGACTGGGAAGAGAAAAGCTGCTTCACGATAGGAATCTAGACCCGGGTGAGGAAAGTCAAGAAAGGAGCAGAAAAGGAAGAGCCTAGTGAGGTCACAGGAGGAACAAGAAAAAAAAAAGGGCTCCTGACAAAGTCCGGCAGAGGAACGTGAAGGAGGCACAGAGGAACAAGTCTGGTGTCAATGCGTGGGGGGATCAAATACGGGGAGGTGAGGACAGAGGATGAGAAGGGCTCAGGGGACGGAGGGCTCAGAGTGGGCTGGAGAAGCCGAAGAGAAGAAAAAACACAGCGCACCTGCCAGGGCCTGGCGAGGATGGGATGGTCGGGTTCCCTCACCTTGGTTTTAGTCCGGCTGGCCTTGGCCTTGGCCCTGGCCCGGCGCGGGGGCCTCACCGCCTCGGCCATAGACCCTGCGATGGCAACGTCGCCACTTGTTTTTGTCAAAACTCTGCGCTTTCCACAACCTGCCCAGTTCCGGCCTCCGGGCTGTCACGTGATCGAATCTCCACCACTCCCGGGGGAGGGGCGGCAACTCGGAGCCTCTACCGGCAGCAAAGTAGGACAAACCACTCCGGGAGCCCTTTTCACTGGAGGATGGTGGCCCCGCCCCCTTACGTCCAGGCCCCACCCCCTGACCCCGGCAAGCGCGCCTGGCTCCGGCCACGCCTGCCAATGGCTTGGAGTCGTCTTGGGTCCCGGCGTTACTTCCCGAACTGAGATCACGTCCTTCTCGCTGGCTCCGCCGAGCCGCACTCGGTCTAGGCTCCGGGAGCTCTCGCACACCTCACCCACGTTGACTTAAAGGAGTCCGGGGAGAGTGCTTGTCAGTCTTGTTTTGACCCTTAGATAACCAGGACCAGTCAACCTAAATCTCTGTTTTGCACTCGAGAGCTTTGCTGCCTATCCAGTTGTGCGCTTCAGTTTCATCCTGTGTAAAGGGGAAAGATGATACTTGCCTTTTCCAGTATAGTGAAGATTAAATGGACTAATTGTCAAAGGTGCCTGGTAGCCGCGAGCGTATCTGTAAATGGTAGTTATTTTCATACTGTCCAAATTCCCAGGCAGCAGAGACATCTGCGCCCAAGAGGGCAGACAAAAAAGCAAAAAGACAAGACCCATAAAAGTATTTTTCATGTAGATTTTACACACCTTCATTTAAAAATTCCAGATGTGAAAACTTGGCTCCATCTCCCTTTCCCAGCTCTACAATTTTTTTTCCAAAGCACTTAGTACCTGTTAAAATACTATTATAATTTGCTTTTATGTTTGTGTCTGTCAACCTGGCTAGAATGTAAGATCCTTAAGGGCAGGGGTCTTTGTTTTGTTCCCTGAGGCATCCCAAGAGCCTTCTAGAACACTGTAAGTGGTAGGCTCAATAAATTTTTGATGAATCAAATGTATGTGAGTTTTGTCTGATGGTGGGATAAAATAGTTGAGATGGAGGGGGGCCAGTGGGGAGACTATCCAAGAATAAGGCATGAAAAATGGAAAGGGCTTCAGAGATGGAGTCTTCACAGTGTCTTATTTATGAGCTAACTGAGCATATAAAATACAGTTGTAGGGAGGAAGGGAGACGTAAGAGGGAAGAGATATGGGAACATATGTATATGTATAACTGATTCACTTTGTTATAAAGCAGAAACTAACACACCATTGTAAAGCAATTATACTCCAATAAAGATGTAAAAAAATAAAAATAAAAGAATATATGGTAAAAATGATGCAAGGGAGACATAGCCTGGGGAAATAACTGCATTCTGGAAGTCTCAATTATGGGTAGGCATATATTTATATTCTTCAATCTTAGGGAAATAAGATAATTGCAGAAAACTACTTCTTTCTAAAAATCTGCTGTGTCCTTATGTATAGATGTCTTATAGCGTTCATACAATATATTTTTAACTGATGATGTCTATAATCATGCTTCTTTCATGAAGGCACCTATAACTCCAATTCTGACACTGCTCAAAATAAAGGTTTGTCATTATTTAAAGCTCACGAAGTGCATACCCACAGAATTGCATGATTTAGTTTAGAAGTACATTTAACTTCCCCGCAAAAGGCCATTTTGATGGCATTATGTTGATATCAATTAGCGTTTCAGGGGGTGAGGAAATGATACCTTTAATCTCTATTCCTAAAAAGTCAGTCAGTGACCTAGACTGATCGAGGTTTGAGAAGATTGGCTTGTAGGTATCATAAAATCTTTTATCAGAGATAAAAATCCAGAAAAAAAATATACAGTTGTAAGCAGATAGGGTAGGGGCGTCCCCCAGAGAAAGA
The DNA here is from genome assembly GCF_039906515.1 of Pseudorca crassidens. Lineage (NCBI taxonomy): Eukaryota > Metazoa > Chordata > Mammalia > Artiodactyla > Delphinidae > Pseudorca > Pseudorca crassidens. The sequence continues at coordinate 27,747,469 of NC_090307.1, read as the reverse complement.
GAACCAGGCATGGCTTACTTGACATAAGAGAGCCATTTAATTTTTTTAAACTTTTATATCAACTTTTTTTTTGCGGGGGGTGGGGGGGGCAGGTGAGGGGGTAACTTAATCAGCATTATACTTTATTCATGTTATTTAGAGAAGCCATTTTAGGCCTAACCCATTTTGTAATGTAAGCCTGGCCACAGTGCTGGCCTTTGAACAGGTCTCAGTAGTAATGATCTAAGGGAACAAAGGAACAAAGGACTGTTACCAGGCAAGAAAAGTAACAATAGCACAGATAACAAATCAGCTGTAAAGACTCCCAGTTCTGTTTCAAAGGTAAAGATTAGCCTGAAGCACTTTCTTCAGCTGTTTTGCAGAATTTAAACACTCCCCAACCCGGGCCCCAGCGCTCAACCACCAGATCAACTGGAACCTAAGTGATGATGATGTTGACCTTTTCTGACCCTTCTGACTTCAGTCACCTAAAGCTTGGAATCTGTTTACTTTTGCCCCAATTTAATGTTGAATTCTCCTCTTCTCAAGCCCCTTCATGAATATCCCTTAGCTTAAAATTTCCCCAGTTTTGCTGTTTGGGGAGACACTGCTTTGAGAAAGTTCCCCAGTGTTCTCCTTACTGGCTGCAAGTAATAAATCCTTCTGTCTCCCGATCTCTGGCTTGGTTGTGTCTTTTGCCTCAACACCCACCAAGAGGCAAACCCAGTTTTCCAGTAACACAGTTTCACGTATTTTGATCCCAAATCCTCAACAACAACAAAATAGTTATCCAGCTACTCAGGTTACTGAACCAAACTTGGGTCTGCTCACCCAACACACAGCAAAGCCAATCTACTGACACCCAGTTGTGGTGAAGGTAGGTACAGTGTTTATTGCAGGGCCAAACAAGGAGAACAGGCAGCTCATGCTCAAAAGACCCAAAATCCCCAATGACTTTTAGGGGAGGGTTTTTTTTTTAAATAAATTTATTTTACTTATTTATTTATTTTGGCTGTGTTGGGTCTTCGTTGCTGCACGCAGGCTCTCTCTAGTTGTGGCAAGCAGGGCTACTCTTGGTTGCAGTGCATGGGCTTCTCATTGAGGTGGCTTCTCTTGTTGTGGAGCATGGGCTGTAGGCGTGCAGGCTTCAGTAGTTGTGGCTCGCGGGCTTAGAGCACAGGTTCAGTAGTTGTGGCACACAGGCTTAGTTGCTCCACAGCATGTGGGATCTTCCCAAACCAGGGCTTGAACCCCTGTCCCCTGCACTGGCAGGCAGATTCCTAACCACTGTGCCACCAGGGAAGTCCTAGGGGAGGGTTTTTTAAAACAGTGTGAGGGTACATGATCAGTACATGCTCAGTTATCTGATTGGTTGATGGTGAGGTAACAAGGTGATGTTGTTTCAGGCATCTTAATTATCAGTTTTCTGGTTCCAGCTGGTCTGGGGTCTCCGTGCTGGTGGTCAACATGCAGTCACCATCTTCCATCTGGTGGGGGTTTTAGTGTCTGTAAAACAACTCAAGGATATGGCCTCGGCCTTGTCTTGCTAGACTGCTTTCCTTTGTTTTTACAGTTTTTCACTTCTCTGATTAAATTTGCTCTTTGAAACTCAGGGAAGGCTTAGGAGGCTAAAGTTTTTCTACAAACAAGGGCAAGAGACACTGGGGAAGGGGGGAAGGAGGAGGTTCTGTTCCCAGGAAAACCCCACAGGGTCCTCCTCGATTTCACTCAGAATGTACCTGCATTTTGTATACCCTGGTGTGTGTGTGCATATAAATGTATATAAGATTATCATGAGCAAGACTTGGCAAATATGAACAAAGTCTTTATACCACCATTACTATCCATAACTTTTGCTGGTATTTTTCCCAGTCTGGAATACTCTCTGGCCTCTACCAATTCAAATCCTTTTTGGCCTTCAGAGTTCTTCATGTGCCAGTCACTACTTAGCAAAACAGAATTGGCCCTACCTCCACTTCCCATGGTTTACAGCTTAGTTGAGATGCAGACACAATGGATAGATAAGTTGCAATAAATATCACAGCCTATGGGGAAAAGGAGGCATACTTTATAAACTGAAATTGTTAGACCTTAGCAGAATAGTGTAAATAGTTAGGTTTATTGTTCAGTTTGGTCAAAAGAAGAAATTTAAATATATTAAATTTAATACTGCAGTTTAAAACATTTGATGGAATTTAAGTTGTAAATGGAATCAATTGTTTAAGGAAGTTTGGTCTATTGAATTTGAGTTGACCAAATGTTAAAGATCCCCCTCGAAAGTGGTTATTTAAATTTATAAATAGAATGTTGAGATTTATAAAGATAACTTGAAGACTTAAGAAAAACTAAATTTTAAAATGTGTGTGAATTTAATAAATTGAAGATTAATTTTAAAATAATTAATTCAAAAGATTAATTCCAAAAAAACAAAGTAATGACAGATGTCTTTTCTATACATAAATTCTATCTGCAGAAACTCTAAAAAAATTCACAGTGTCAGCAAGCAGGGTTAATCACTGGCTAATTAGCAGTGAAGGGTTTGCTACTACTGAGCCCTGGGCAGTAATAGTCAGCATTTCCTGAGCCCTCACTATCAGCCAAAAACCGTTCTGAGTACTTTTCACATAATGACTAATTTGATTCTCATAACAACCCTACAAGGTCAATAATTTCATTGTTCTCATATTACAGACCAGGACAAAGACTCAGAGAGGTTGAATTATTTGCCTAAGCTCACACAGACAGTAAATGGTGGAGCTAGGATTTGAACCAATGCAGTTGTACAGTATAAATGGACTTTTAAGATAGAAAGCCCATGCTTGCTTTCTCCATGTTTACAATACTTTATACTCACACACTGGGGCCAAGATGAATATCAGAAATATTTCATTTAAAAGTTAGTGGATTGGGACTTCCCTGGTGGTCCAATGGTTAAGAATCCACCTTCCAATGCAGGGGACATGGAATTTGATCCCTGGTCGGGGCACTAAGATCCCATATGCTGCAGGGCAACTAAGCCCATGCACTCTAGAGCCCGCGTGCCACAACTACTGAGCCCATGCGCTCTGGAGCCTGCACACCACAACTAGAGAGAAGCCCACACGCCCCAACGAACGATCCTGCGTGCCACAACTAAGACCTGACGCAGCTAAATAAATAAATATTTTTTTAAAAAGTTACTGGATGATTCATAAAAATCACAGTGCCGACTTTTGGGGATTTGGTTTACATAATTTTTCTTTCCTTCAAACATTTCTATGATACTTTTATAATATTCTTAAGTGTGTCTGCAAACAACATAGAAGTACACATGATAAAAAGTTAAAACTCCTCTCCCTACGGTTAGCCATTGTTAACAGTTCAGTGTGCACCCTTTCAGACTTTTCCTACCCATGTACAAATATCACACTGTTACATACTCAGTGTCTAGGTACAGATTGCCTGTGTCCTGTTTTTTAAAATTAATTTATTTATTTTGCTGCGTTGGGTCTTCATTGCTGCACGTGGGCTTTGTCTTGTTACAGCGAGCGGGGGCTACTCTTCGTTGCAGTGCACAGTTTTCTCATTGCAGTGGCTTCTCTTGTTGCAGAACACGGGCTCTAGGAGTGCAGGCCCAGTAGTTTTGGTGCGTGGGCTCAGTAGTTGGGGTACACAGGCTTTGTTGCTCGGCAGCATACGGGATCTTCCCAGACCAGGACTCAAACCTGTGTCCCCTGCATTGGCAGGTGGATTCTTAACCATTGCGCCACCAGGGAAGTCCCTGCCTGTGTCCTTTTAATTTGTAAAATCTTGGAGATAGTTCCTTGTAAAGACAGATAACTCTAACTTCATTTTTCCCTTAATTAATTAAATATTCCATAACTTTATTTAAACAGACTTCTGAGGCCAATAAATTTTTTCCAATTTTTCACTATTTGAAAACAATGCTTACAAGTGACCATGCTTACATGTTTTTGTGCATCAGTACGTCCATAAGATGGATGCCTAGATGAGAAATTGCTGATCAGAAAGACATTCTCATTTAAAATTTTAATAAATATTTATCAAATTTCCCTCCAATGGATTATTAATTTTCACTGCAGCATTAAGAATTTAAAATAATTTTTCATCTCCTGAAAAAAAATTTAAAAAATCAATTAAAAACAAGAACCAGGCATTCATAAAAGGAGTATAATTCACGTATTATATTATGGCATTCCAAAATTTAATATGACTCTCATTCCTAAATCAGCCAGAATCTAGAACAGTGTTTGCCATAACAGGGGTGAAAACCCCTTGGGTAAACCTTTCTTAAACTTCCTTACAAAATTAGATTCCAGAGTCTCTGTTGCCATCTGGTGGCAATTCTCTATTGGCGAACCCTCCTCTGACAAGATTTCAGAGAAGTGGTTCTTTCTAAAACAATTACTTCCTGTATGTCACTCTGTACAAAACATTAATTATTTCATCATTCATGATTACTAAATGCATTTTTAATTATAAATAAATCATGTTGGACTTCCCTGGTGGCACAGTGGATAAGAATCCGCCTGCCAATGCAGGGGACATGGGTTCGATCCCTGGTCTGGGAAGAGCCCATATGCCGTGGACCAACTAAGCCCATGCGCAACAACTACTGAGCCTGCGCTCTAGAGCCAGCGAGGCACAACTACTGAAGCCCGTGCGCCTAGAGCCCATGCTCCACAGCAAGAGAAGCCACCTCAATGAGAAGCCCACTCACTGCAACAAAGAGTAGCCCCTGCTCGCCACAGCTAAAGCCTGCACAGCAAAAAGACCCAACACAGCCAAAAATAAATAAAATTTTTAAAAATTAAATAATTAAAAATTAATTAAAGAAATAAATAAATCATGTTACTTCTAAATTATTTCAGTTTTTTGAGACAATTAGCCAGCAGTGCAAATAAATACCAAAACTATCCAGCCACATCTTTTTTTCCCAGCCACATTTTTTAAAAAGACTCTTGTATATGGGCTTCCCTGGTGGCGCAGTTGTTGGGGGTCTGCCTGCCGATGCAGGGGACGCGGGTTCGTGCCCCAGTGTGGGAAGATCCCACGTGCCGCTGAGCGGCTGGGCCCGTGAGCCATGGCCGCTGTGCCTGCACGTCTGGAGCCTGTGCTCCGCAGCGGGAGAGGCCACAACAGTGAGAGGCCCGCGTGCAGCAAAAAAAAAAAAAAAAAAAGACTCTTGTATAGATGAGGTCTCTTCTGTTAACAGATTTTTGCTTCCACAGGAAGCAAAACATATAAAACATCTTTTTTTCTATTAGTTACCCTCTCATAATCTTCCTCACTAAAAAAAAAAAAAAAAAAAAAGAAGTTTAACTAAGTCATAGAAACAGTTACTTGCACCCCCAAAGTATCAGACACTGCAGGTGTCCCACTCAAATCCCCTTGGCACTTAACTTTTCTGAGTATGCAGACCCAAATTCCAACTACTATCACCTCTTTGCCTCAGACATCCCTTTAGCCACATGTATGACAGGCTGAAAGTACCAGGGAAATAACATATTTTCCTAAACCAAAAACAATCCTCAACCAGGAACAGATATATAAATTGGCATATAAAGACACAGATTGAATTATATCCCCCAAAATTCACATGTTGAAGTCCTAAGGCCCAGTAATTCAGAATGTGACCCTATTTGGAGATAGGATGTTTACAGAGGTAATTAAGTTAAAATGAGGTCATTAGGGTGGGCCCTCACCCAATATGATTGGCCCCCTTATAAAATGGGGGTATTTGGACACAGGGACACACATCTACAAGACAAGGAGAGAGGCCTGGAACACCTCCTTCCTTCACAGCCCTCAGAAGGAATCAACAAGGCTGGCACCTTGACTCTTGCCTTCTGGCCTCCATAGCTGTGAGACAATACATTTTTGTTATTTGAGCCACTCAGTCTGTGGTACTTTATTATAGCAATTTCAGCCAACTAATACAAATGCCCAGCTCCCTCACCTCTCAGTGGAATAACTCTGAGATACATGTTCGGTGTTATTTCCTAGAGTACCCACTGGGTTTCAGCTTGTTTCCCCACTATGGCAACTGGCTTGATAACACACTCTTTATTCACTTCCTTCTCTTGCCTTTTTCACTTCCCATTTTACTGGTGTGTTTCCTGGGTTCACCTCCTGCATAAACTACTTGATCTCAAATCCCTGTCTCTGGCCTCCTTCTGGGGAAACCCAAACTACGACAGTATCAGAAAGGGTATTCAGATGTCAGGATGGGATTTTAGAATTAGAGCCCTTCCCAGCCAGATGGCAACAAGGATCTCACCACTTGTGGAAGTAGAACGGTGATAACCTCTGAGCTGAAGCATCACAATTATCGGAGGCCTCATCTGTGGTGAATTAGGATGAATTAAGGTAAATTTGAGAGATATGGGGTCAAAGGTAGTTACAAGGGCCATAGGGTAGGTTGGTTGTTATGACTGCTGTTGGCACACTGGGAAAAATTATAAACTCAGGTCAGTAGGGACTAATAAAAAAGCCAAAAGGTCTCTATGGTAGCATTTCAAGAGATACATTTTGTAAAATTATAAAGGAAACATGAACAAAAGACAATGTTACTACTAAACTATTTTAGCTTTCTTCAGACCCCCTGAGTCAGGCAGGCACATCAGCGATCCATCATACAATGGAATTGGTACATTCTGGAAAAAATGGGGCAAAGCCAGAGAGCCAAATATGTCACACAGAAAGGCAATGCAGACATCTCCATCACCTCCCTCATTGCACCTATGCCTCTCCTTCAGCTCAGACCTGTGGCCTCAGAGGAAGTTTGCTTCAACCCAGTTGGTGGAGAAGAGCAAAAAAATTCAGATCTGATTCAAAAATAGGTCAGTTCTATATGTTAATTTTTGTTAGTCTTTATGTAGGTTGCTGCCACACTACCGCCCCACTTAGAAGTGACCGTGAAAACCCACGGTGAAGAAAAATACTCCCAGTGGATAGCACATCAAGTAACACAGCTGGTCATCAACTTGGCGTGAAGGGAGCTGTAGCCCAAGGTAAGTATATTCATAGACTCCTGGGCAGTGGTGCATGACTTGACTAGTTGATCAGGGAACAAGATTAGAAGACTGAAGATAATGGAATGGGCAACAAAATGTGTAAATGTATGTGTCTTACATCAGTGCCTGCAAGAGAGTACCCATCAAAGAGGAGATGCAGAACAACCAGGTGGCTTGGATGACACGTCCAGTGGCTTCCAGCCAGCCTCTGTCCTAGGCCACCCAGTGCTTACTCTATGGACTCATGAACAGAGTAGCCATGGTGGCAGGGATGGAGACTCTACAGGGGCCTCCACAGCTTGGTGTCTGACCAGTTATCCCCAGAGGCTGAAGCTGGGCCCTAAATATGCTATTGTCCCCCAAGGAGATCAACTGGCCCCTTGGTGGCAAGCTGATTCCACTGAACTCCTTCCACTCTGGAAGGAGCAGAGATTCATCTCTAATGGAATTGATTCCAAGAAGAGACTCTCCTTTTTTTTGCCAGCAGAGCCTTGGCCAGTAACATCATCCCAGGGCTAACAGTATCTGAGTACCGTTATGAAATTCCACATAACATCACCTTGGACCAGTGTTTATCAAATCACTTTTCATTACCACTCCCCTAAGGAGTCTTTTGAAACATTTTTTTTCCTGATTGACACTCCCGTGAAGTTTTAATACCACAGATAAACTGTATTTCTGTTTATGTGCTTTACGTATAGCTGTGCTTTATACATAAGAAGAATAACATTTGTTTTGCCCATCAAGAACCCATTTTCACCCACTTGGGAGCAATACTGCCCCTGTTGAGAATGCATGCCTTACACTAAGCGCTTCACTTTACAGTGAAGGTGGTACAACAGTGGGCAAATGTCCATGTGCTCCACTTTGCCTGCCATACACCACATCACCTAGAAGCTGCAGTCCTGATAGAATGTCAGAATGGCATTTTAAAGGTGGGGCAGCTTGAAGATAACTTGCAGCGTTAGGGTGCTGGCCTTAAAAATGAGGTACGGGGTGTTTTTTTGTTTTATTTTTATTTTATTAAAGTATAGTTGATTTACAATGTTGTGTTTAATTTCTGTTGTACAGCAAAGTGACTCAGTTATACACATATATATATATATTATTTTTCATGATGGTTTATCACAGGATATTGAATATAGCTCCCTGTGCTATACAGTAGCACCATGTTGCTTATCCATCCTATACATAATAGTTTACATCTGCTAATCCCAAACTTCCAATCCTTCCCTCCCCGACACCCCCCTCCCCCCTTGGCAACCAAAAGTCTGTTCTCTATATCTGTGAGTCTGTTTTTGTTTTGTAGATATGTTCATTTGTGTCATATCTTAGATTCCATATATAAGTGCTTCCACATATGGTATTTGTCTTTCTCTTTCTGATTTACTTTGCTTAGTATGATAATCTCTAGGTCCATCCATGTTGCTGCGGATGGCATTATTTCATTCTCTTTAATGGCTGAGTAATATTCCACTGTGTGTGTGTGTGTCTGTGTGTGTGTGTGTATATATATATATATATATATATACACACATATATATATATATATATCACATTTTCTTTATCCGTTCGTCTGCTGATGGACACCTAGGTTGTTTCTATGTCTTGGCTATAGCAAATATTGTTCCTATAAACATAGGGGTGCATGTATCTTTTTGAATTATAGTTTTGTCTCTGTATATGACCAGGAGTGGAATTGCTGGATCATATGGCAACTCTATTTTTAGCTTTTTGAGGAACCTCCTTATTGTTTTCCATAGTGGCTGCACCAATTTACATTCCCACCAACAGTGTAGAAGGGTTCCTTTTTCTCCACACCCTCTCCAGTGTTTATTATTTGTAGACTTTTTTTTTAATTGGGGTATAGTTGTTTTACAATGTTGTTAGTTTCTACTGGCGAAGTAGAGTTCCCTGTGCTATACAGCAGGTTCTCATTAGTTATTTTATACATATTTGTGTGTATATGTCAATCCCAATCTCGCAATTCATCCCACCCCGCCTTTCCCCCTTGGTGTCCATATGTTTGTTCTCTACATCTGTGTCTCTATTTCTGCCTTGCAAACTGGTTCATCTGTACCATTTTTCTAGATTCCACATATATGTGTTAATATACAGTACTTGTTTTTCTCTTTATGACTTACTTCACTCTGTCTGACAGTCTTATTATTTGTAGACTTCTTTTCTTTTTTTGCTGTGAGTTTGTCATATATGGCCTTTATTATGTTGAGGTAGGTTCCCTCTATGCCCACTTTTTGGAGAGTTTTTATCATAAATCCGTGTTGAATTTTGTCAACAGCTTTTTCTGCATCTATTGAGATGATCATATGTTTTTTTTTATTCTTCAATTTGTTAATATGGTGTATCACATTGATTGATTTGAGTATATTGAAGGATCCTTGCATCCCTGGGATAAATCCCACTTGATCATGGTATATGATCCTTTTAATGTGTTCTTGGATTCTGTTTGCTAGTATTTTGTTGAGGATTTTTGCATCTATATTCATCAGTGATATTGGTTTGTAATTTTCATTTTCTGCAGTATCTTTGTCTGGTTTTGGTATCAGGTTGATGGCGGCCTCATAGAATGAGTTTGGGAGTGTTCCTTCCTCTGCAATTTTTTGGAAGAGTTTGAGAAGGATGGGTGTTAGCTCTTCTCTAAATGTTTGATAGAATTCACCTGTGAAGCCACGTGGTCATGGACTTTTGTTTGTTGGAAGATTTTCAATCACAGCTTCAATTTCATTACTTGTGATTGGTCGTTCAGATTTTCTTTCACTTCCTGGTTCAGTGTTGGAAGGTTATACCTTTCTAAGAATTTGTCCATTTCTTCCAGGTTGTCCTTTTTATTGGCATAGAGTTGCTTGTAGCAGTCTCTTAGGATGCTTTGTATTTCCGCAGTGTCTGTTGTAACTTCTCTTTTCATTTCTAATTGTATTGATTTGAGTTCTCTCCCTCCTTTTCTTGATGAGTCTGGCTGAAGGTTTATCAATTTTATTTATCTTCTCAAAGAACCAGATTTTAGTTTTACTGATCTTTGCTATCGTTTTCTTTGTTTCTATTTCGTTTATTTCTGCTCTGATCTTTATGATTTCTTTCTCTCTATGAACTTTGGGTTTTGTTTGTTCTTCTTTCTCTAGTCAATTTGAGATTTTTCTTGTTTCTTGAGGTAGGATTTATTGCTACAAACTTCCCTCTTAAAACTGCTTTTGCTGCATCCCATAGGTTTTGGATTGTTGTGTTTTCGTTGTCATTTGTCTCTAAGTACTTTTTGATTTCCTCTTTGTTTTCTTCAGTGACTTCTTGGTTATTTAGTAACGTATTGTTTAGCCTCCATGTGTTTGTGTTTTTTACATTTTTTCCCTGTAATTTTTTTCTAATCTCATAGCGTTGTGGTTGGAAAAGATGCTTGATATGATTTCAATTTTCTTAAATTTATTGAGGCTTGATTTGTGACCCAAGATGTGATCTATCCTGGAGAATGTGCTGTTTTCAGATGGAATGTCCCATAAATATCAATTAAATCTATCTGGTCTATTGTGTCATTTGAAGCTTGTGTTTCCTTATTAATTTTCTGTCTGGATGATCTGTCTATTTGTGTAAGTGAGGTATTAAAGTCTCCCACTATTTTTGTGTTACTGTCGATTTCCTCTTTTATAGCTGTTAGCATTTGCCTTATGTATTGAGGTGTTCCTATTTTGGGTGCATATATATTTATAATTGTTATATCTTCTTCTTGGATTGATCCCTTGATCATTATGTAGTGTCCTTCCTTGTCTTTTGTAACATTCTTTATTTTAAAGTCTATTTTATCTGATATAAGTATTGCTACTCTAGCTTTCTTTTGAGTTCCATTTGCATGGAATATCTTTTTCCGTCCCCTCACTTTCTGTATGTGTCCCTAGGTCTGAATTGGGTCTCTTGTAGACAGCATATATATGGGTCTTGTTTCTGTATCCATTCAGCAAGCCTGTGTCTTTTGGTTGGAGCATTTAATCCATTCATATTTAAGTTAATTATTGATATGTATGTTCCTATTATCATTTTCTTGATTGTTTTGGGTTTGCTTTTGTAGGCTCTTTTATTCTCTTGTGTTTCCCACTCAGAGAAATTCCTTTAGCATTTGTTGTAGAGCTGGTTTGGTGGTGCTGAATTCTCTTAGTTTTTGCTTGTCTGTAAAGCTTTTGATTTCTCTGTCAAATCTGAATGAGATTCTTGCCGGGTAGAGTAATCTTGGTTGTAGGTTCTTCCCTTTCATCACCTTAAATATATCATGCCACTCCCTTCTGGCTTGTAGAGTTTCTGCTGAGAAATCAGCTGTTAACCTTTTGGGAGTTCCCTTGTATGTTATTCATCATTTTTCCCTTGATGCTTTCAATAATTTTTCTTTGTCTTTCATTTTTGCAAATTTGATTAATATGTGTCTCAGTGTGTTTCTCCTTGGGTTTATCCTGTATGGGACTTGCTGTGCTTACTGGACTTGGGTGGCTATTTTCCTTTCCCATGTTAGGGAAGTTTTCGACTATAATCTCTTCAAATATTTTCTCGGGTCCTTTCTCTCTCTCTTCTCCTTCTGGGACCCCTATAATGCGAATGTTGTTGCATTTAATGTTGCCCCAGAGGTCGCTTAGGCTGTCTTCATTTCTTTTCATTCTTTTTTCTTTATTCTGTTCCATGGCAGTAAACTCCACCATTCTGTCTTCCAGGTCACTTATCCGTTCTTCTGTCTCAGTTATTCTGCTATTGATTCCTTCTAGTGTAATTTTCATTTCAGTTATTGTATTGTTCATCTGTTTGTTTGTTCTTTCATTCTTCTAGGACTTTGTTAAACATTTCTGGCATGTTCTCGATCTTTGTCTCCATTCTTTTTCCGAGGTCCTGGATCATCTTCACTATCATTATTCTGAATTCTTTTTCTGGAAGGTTGCCTATCTCCATTTCATTTAGTTGTTTATCTGGAGGTTTATCTTGTTCCTTCAACTGGTACATAGTCCTCTGCCTTTTCATTTTGTCTATCTTTGTATGAATGTGGTTTTCATTTCACAGGCAGCAGGATTGTAGTTCTTCTTGCTTCTGCTGTCTGCCCTCTATTTGTAGACTTTGTAATGATGGCCATTCTAACTGGTGTGAGGTGGTACCTCATTGTTGTTTTGGTTTGTTTTTCTCTAATAATTAGCAACGATAAGCGTCTTTTCATGTGCCTATTGGCCATCTGTATGTCTTCTTTGGAGAAATGTTTATTTCGGTCTTCTGCCCATTTTTTGATTGGGTTGTTTGTTTTTTTGCTATTGAATTGTAGTAGTTGTTTCTGTGTTTTGGAAATTAAGGCCTTGTCAGTCACATCATTTGCAAATATTTTCTCCTAGCCTGTAGGTTGTCCCTTTGTTTTGTTTATTGGTTCCTTTGCTCTGCAAAAGCTCATAAGTTTGATTAGGTCTCATTTGTTTATTTTTACATTTATTTTTATTGTGAGGTATGGTTTTATATGGTGCTTATATTGTCACAATATGGTACTACATGTTCTGACTTCATAAGATAGAAAACACAGGCCTGGGAACCAAGAGGTAAGACTGGCCTCTGTCACCATAGCTTACACTGACCCACTTGGGGAATTTGTGTCCCCATCCTTTCAACATTACGCTCTGCTGGACCAGAGCACCTGGCTCTAGGTGGTTGGCAGGGGATACATCTATCAATGGTCATAAAAAGAGTTCCACCAAAAGTACAGCTGATACCTGGTCATTTGGGGGTCCTCATGCCAGTAGACCAGCAAGCAAGGAAAGGAGTAACTATCTCGGCAGGACAAGGTGATTACCATGAGGAAAGGTGGGCAAGGAAGAATGTATCTGGAACTCAGGAGTTTCAGTGAGAGGCCTCTTGGTGTTGCCATGCCTGGTAATAAACATAAATTGCCAATTTCAGCAGAATCTGACAAAAGCCTGTTAACCAGGGGCTAAGACCCCTCAGGGACGAGGGTCTGGGTTACCCCACCAGTCAAGCAACCTAGACAAGCAGAAGACTAGCCAATTGTGAAGGGACTATAGAATATGTGTGTATTAGTTTGATGAGGCTGCCATAGCAAAATACCACAGACCGAGTGGCTTAAACAATAGAAATTAATTTTCCTGCAGTTCTAGAGGCTGGAAGTCCAAGATGACAGTGCCAGCAGAATTGGTTTCCTCTGAGGCCTCTCTGGGTTGCAGATGTTCACCCTCTTGCTGCCTCTTCACACTGTCGTCCCTTTGTGCACACTCACTCCCAGTGTCTCTTCTTTTCCTACAAGGACACCAATCACACTGGATCAGAGCCCCACCCCAACGGCCTTACTTCAACTTAATCACCTCTTTAAAGGCCCTATCTCCAAAACGGTCACTGGGGTGCTGAGGACTAGGACTTGAACATATGAATTTGGGGGAATATAACTCACTCCATAACAGGGTGGTAGAGGAAGGAGATGATGAATATCACTTATAGACTCAGGACCATCTGTAGCAGCAGGGACTAGAGCTCGTCCTACTAAACTTCCTGGGGTGTGTGTGTGTGTCTTTTGGAAACTGGGACAAGTGGTGACAGGATGCAGTAAAGTGCAGGTGGGCATGGGTGGACCTGAGCCGTGCAGGGATCAGCACTGCCAGCACCCCATCCACTTCCCCTCAGTACCTATCACTTCCTCACATGCCAGCCCAACTTCCAACTGCCAGGAACCATGTGAGGACTCTCGGCCTGCTGGAACCCACTCTGCTGGTGTTCATGGCAAGACAGAAATGCCAGGGAACCAACACCACCTAGGAGCAGCCCTCTACCTGTGACTGGTGGGAGTTGGTGAATGACTATCCCAGCTCCCTCCCCTCAGGTGAGCTATTTCTGAGGTGTGGGTCCCACACTGTCACCCAAGAGTCCCAGCAGCTGAAGTTCATTGCCCACAGTGGTAACTTGCTTGATAATGAACTTTTTTTTTTGCTTTCCTTCCCTTCGCTGTCTTACTTCCCCACTTCCATACTGGTGCATTCTGGGATCACCCCCCAGAAAAAGTACCTGCATTCAAATCTTTATCCCAGGGTCTGCTTCTGCTGGAACCCAAATTAAGGTGCTGACAGTCTGCAGAACAGCTCATACTTACTAAATTCATCATGTAAACTTATTTGACTGGCTTCCCTTTACACTCCTACTTCTCTCTCAACCGGTTGTTTCTCTAGCTATGTTATCTTCTTCTAGGCCACTAGTTCTTTCATATTTACTACTATGTGTCAAGTTCTGGGGATGTAGCAGGAAAAACGATAAGAGGGACCCTGCTCTCATGGAGATTACAGTCTAGGAGGGAAGCCAGACTTTGAACAATTAATTTCAAGAGTGAATCCTGTAATAACAAGGAAAATGTGAGAGTGGGGAAGGAGACAGCAGCGGGATCCCACCAAGCCTGGACGCAGGGAACATGCTTCCCCGAGGAAGGGACCCTGCATCTGGCACCTGAAGAGTTAGTAGGAAGTGGCTTGGTGCCAGTCTCCTCCTGGCTTCCCTGACCGGCAGTTTGTCCTTCTATGGTGGTCTAATGATAGCAAATGTAACAAGGGGTCAAATAGAGCTTGGAAGAGAGATACAATTAACACAAAAATGCAAAATAAATCCCAAATCACCAGGAACCTTTATTTTACTTCATATTGAACTGGAAGAGCAATAAAATAAAGATATTTTCAATTCTTAAGATATTTTTACATCAGTTACACTGACCAGTAGAGAGAAAATTGAAATCTCTATGGAATTACTAACAATAAATAAAATACTTAAAAATAGAATGTTCTGAGTTCAAAGGAAAATTTCCTGAGCCTGTTCAATCTGGGGAAGTCAATGACCCTTTGCAAACTCCAGTTTTTCAAAAGGCTATCCAACTGATGCAAGCTTCTGGTTATGACAAGAACCTGCCACTTTCAGCAGCACCTTATATGAAAAGGGGAAACAATCGATCTTCCTTCAATCACTTTGTCCATAGTTCTGGGGAAGCTATGCACAGAGAAGAAAAGGAAGGTATCTGCTCTTTGTGGTACCAGAATTTCACAACATCCCAAATAAATGCCAGTGCTATTTTAACTTGTCATTAACTAAAATGTACCATTTGCTCAGTGTGCAAATATTAGACCAGTCTCCCTGCTGTTTGTGGGTGACCAAAGGAAGACCCAAATATTTGTGAAAGGGTAAGATTGACACTTTAAAAATTCCAGGATCTAGCAAGGGAAAGATTCTCTGTGAAGACCAAAGATTGAGTAGTGGCTTTGTAGGTCTAAAATTCTCTTCAGGGATAAAGTCAAAATACCATGTTTCATTGATTCTAGGATATACTTTTCCCCCCACACTTTAGCATCTCAGATTCCAATGGACTTGGCCATTAATTGTCACAAGTGTCAACTCCCCCACTGACTTTCTTAGTGGTATATAAAGTAAGGGGATGTTTTACAACGAATGGTTTCTTAGATTAGATTAAATATGGTGCTCTGTAGTTCAGTACACACAGTGAGCCATATAAAAATAAATCTGACATTTTAACCCTGGTAACTTTCCCAAGTGAAAAGATGCTGGCAAAAACATTTGGCGTCTTAAATTTCAACATGCGCATCACAGTCTCAGGAAGGGTTAGAAGGATGGTGATGTGGGATGAGCTTGTACTCTCCCTCTGCGTCTGTCCCTAGTCAGCTGAGAGAACTATAAGGAAATCGATTTCACATTCTGGGACTCAATTCCTCATCTGTAAAATGAGAAAGTGTTATCAGATGGCCTCTAAATCTTCCAGCCAAAAAGGAAGGTGATTTTAAATCTTACACCACTGAGTATGTGCCACGCTGCCCCCAAAAGGCAAAGGAGCTTCTTGAGTTGCTGACTTGCTGGCTCAGACTTCTCTGCAGCCATCCCTGCCCCAACTCCCAAGAGTCAACGCTTCAAATCCACAGACTTTCTTGAATCAAGCAGAAAACACAATTCATTCACAACTTTAGTAACTTGATTGGAAAAGGATAATTCTTCAGTGTTGGGCAATTTGCAAACTTCTTTTAAAAACTGGAGAACTCTACTAGGTTAAGTTGAACTAAATGTCTACCATAAATTTTAAAATATCAAAAAATTATAGCAAGGGTTCACTTCAAAGTCTTCCTGATTGACATAATTTCTACAGATTCTGCTGCTTTAAGTGCCTCCTTCCATGCCACAGAAGCGCCAACCACAAAAAGCTTTGTTTTCTGAAAGAAAATAATAAAGAAATTTCATTTGAATTAACTATTCATATCAGCACCCTGCTCCTACATTGAGATTTTATTCAACAAGAACAATGTGCTTGACCAAGGAAAACAAACAGTGAGAAATGGGTATTCCATCTGATGAAAAATGGAATAAAAATGTTGCTTTATGATAAATAACACATACATTTATATATTTATATACATATTTTTAATTCAAAAGTCATAATCTATCTTTACCTAAACATGTTAGAAAAACAAGAATAGCAGCTAAAATCAACAATTGCAGAACAAATCACAAATTCCTAAAGATTCCTATTTAAATGTCAATTCCAAAGGTTCAAACTATTTTAAGTGTTGTGATGTCGCTTAACAAAGTTACTAATAAAGGTAGACTCCCTCTTTAAAATTCTCTTAAATTCAGTCAATTATACATGCTCGATTCCTACTCCTTGAGCTGGCACAGACACTAATGAGGCCCAATGAAATGACCAAACTTCAGTAAATGTGTTGGTATTGGCATCTTACATTCAAACAGCAGATTCTCGGGCTCTGAGGAACTACAGTTGCTGGCTCAAATGCTATTATTAAGCAACTAGAATATATGCTTTACCCAAATGGGTGAGGGAAAGAAAGGAAGGAAAAGAGAAATGAAAAGAAGAGAAGAGAAGGAAGAAAGTGGGGAGGGAAGAAGGGAAAAGAGAGGAGGAACAGGTGGGGAGGAATGAGAGAGAGAGAAAGGAAGGGAGGAAGAAAGGAAGGGAGGGAAAGGAAGGGAGGGAGGGAGGGAAGGAAGAAGAGAGAGAGGAAAAAAGGAAGGTAAAAAATAAAAATAAACTCTTGGAGCTGCTGATGCCCCACCACATAGCCATCACTGCATGGTGTTCTGGAGAGCAGGTTCTACCTTTGAAAACCATGTCACTTGATTTCCCACGTTCTTGCTCTACCTCCAAAATGAGCCGGGCCTCTTTCCATGAGAAAGAGAGAGGCTTATGAAATGAAGCAGACGTGATGACTGGCTGTAAAGACTACAATTTGTTTGTTGGTCAGAAAGGTATATATAGTTAGAGGATGAGGTTTTTTACGTCTTCAATATCCACTATCTTTTGCAGCAAAGTTCCTTAAATATTATAAACACACTTCTTAAGCAATTTGAAGACTTACATGTAAATGTAAATCATACTTTCTGATTATTTCTGTCTAATCAAGAAAACCATGGCTTCTGTCCTAACAGCTAATTGGCCGTAAGTCACAAAGTGGGTGGTTTTAGAGGAGTGCAGGCAAGTAATGTTTGATGTGCCCACTTCCAAGCACTGGCATTGTTTGCCTGCAGTGATGTTATAAAGAAGCTTCAAAGACTTCAAAAATACAATCACCAGTCTAAACACAACTTGATTCTGTGAAGATGAAAGGTTCTTACCATTGATGTTACTGATAGATCAAACTGTAGTTATCAGGCAAAGAATAATCAGGGTCATCTGCAAAGGGCAAAACACAGAGCAACATTAAGTTAACATTTTTTCATGATAATATATTAGCCCTTTTCAAATCAAGGCATCCCACTCAGAGTCTGGTGACTGCCATTTTGTAAGAAGAAAATATATCTGGCAACAAAACCTACAAATAATAGTCATAACTACAAGTCAGAAAACATATTGGAAATCACTATTATGATTTCTTTGCCATTTTTCAACCATGCCCAGATAGCAGTCCCCACAGTAAAATCACCTTCAAAAATGGACAAAAGTAAGTCCCACAGTACCAAGTGGTAATTATAAGGTAATAAGAAATCAATTAACTTAAATCCTTATCTAGTTCAAAGATGTAATTTCAGCCACTAAATTTTTCAGTCACTAAATTTTTGCCAAGATGCTAAATGCAGCCCAAGATATCTCTTCCCTCTTCCTTTGAACATAGATAGGCATATCTTTCTTTTATTCAAATAATAGGTATTTGTTGAGCACCTACTATGTGCCCAATACTGTGTTATGTTTTGTGACTGATTCAGGAGAAAACAAAGTGCCTGCCCTCAAGGATCTTGTAATTATCCAGGGAATACAAATTAACAAAAAGCACTAAGTGTGTGGTTCTCCCAGAGGTATCATAGGAGTTCAGAGAGAAAAAGAGACCAGGGTGCTCAGTGAAAGATCCAATTATAGGCAGTGTACAAAATACATAATATTAGGTTACAAGTTTCCAGACATCTTCTATAAATTACATTTCTGTGTAATCCAAAGGAAACTGTATCCCAGTTTTGCTGTTCTCATGGTCCAAGTTGAAATAATCTCTTAGTAAGAATGCCTTATAAGTTTCTTTTGGTACTTGAGTAGCTGAAATCTCTTAGATAAGCTATAAAATAGACCACGAATTACCAAATTCCACTCTGTGACAAACAGTATTATAGTTTCTAATAATAGGTTCATTCTCTTGGAAATTTGATTCTATTTATTCCCTTCTTTCCTTTTATTTCAAAATTCTAGCTACTCAACCTTAAATAAAAGCTGACCTAAGATTTCAAACAGTCTTTACCTGGTAAACTTTTAGGAATTGGGAGAGGTCTTCTCCTGTAAGAAATGAAAACCAAAATCTTTCAGATAAGTTCTTGTTATTTTTCTAACTTTCTACTTCACTCTACAAACACTGCATGCTAATCAGATCGGGTTTCTGCCCCGGAGGGTTAAGAAAAGTTCAGAGGAAGCAAAGGCTCTGCAGCGCTGACCTCCTGGATCCAGGCTGCAGACGTTACATTATTCTGGGGAGCAGGACGCACAGAGCCCTGCCCCGCAGCCCAGAAATCTCAGTCATGTGGGCAAGAGTTCCTGATCGCCTTGATAAAAAAATGGGAAGTCAAACAGTTCCTACCTTGCTGTCAGGGTTAAAGGAACTAACTCAAAGTTACTGCTTTGAGCAGCGCTTGGCATTCTTAAACAGTGGTGATGAACTTGCACTTCCCCGTCAAACACTCCCTTATCTTTTTAAAAACTGGACTGAAAATTCAACAGCTTAGACTCCGAGGTGACTGTATGTGAAACAGAAGTTTCTCTTCCCTCAGGATCCTTTATATCAAGGCAGCAAACTTTTTCTGTAAAGGGCCAGATAGCAAACGATTTAGGCTTTTCTGGCCACACAGCATTTCTATCTCATCGCTACTCAGCTCCAATGAGAAAGCAGCCGTAGACAGAATGGAAACAGATGAGTGCAGTCATCTTCTAACAAAGCTCTACATATGAACACTGATGTTTGCATTTCATGTAATTTTCATATGTCACAAAATAGTATCCCTTCAATTCTTTTCAACCATTTAAAAACATGAAAACTATTCTTAACTTGCAGGCCCTACCAAAACAGGTAGGTCAGATTTGACTCACAGGGGGCCAGAGTTTTCCAACTCTTGCTTTCTACAAGAAAGGTATAGGATTCATGCATGAGTAATAATAATTACACTCAAGCATGATACAATCCCCCTCGAACTATGATTAGTACAACCCATTTAACATTTGTCCTAAAAATGCTATTGCCAAAAACCTAGCACTCACTAAGCAAATGCAATGGTAGAGATATGTTCTGATTCTAATACATCCATATTAGAATTGGAACACTAAAAATAAAAATGTTCTTTAGAAGTACTTTTCTTTTTTTTTTTTTTTTTGGCCACACTGCGGCATGTGGGATCTTAGTTCCCTGACCAGGGATCGAACCTGCGCCCCCTGCAGTGGAAGAACAAAGTCTTAACCACTGGTCCGCCAGGGAAGTCCCCAAAAGTACTTTTCTACATGTGAAAGAAAGCTGGATATTACCTTGCCAAGTCAGACCCCGTAGCCTTTCCTGGTGGGGCAGCATTCTTCTGGGGGCAGTAGAAATTCTCGTACATGATGGGTGCTAGGGAGTCATCAAGACATAAAACATTAAGAGGCTGATGACTTCCATTCTCAATGACCTGTGATAAGAAAGACTAATAGAATTGCTTAATTAACCCCCCACCCTACAGCTCCATTCACCTGGTGGAGTCTGTCCAGTTTTGCGCTGATTCACAAAGTACTCAATGTCCTTCTCAATGCTGCACATTTCTAAACTCTTACGGACTTCTTCATACATCTAACAAAAAGAAGATAAATCAAGGTAGAGGTATATGTCCATAAAAATGGTGACACAGCTTACTAAAATAGGAGGTTTGATGAATGGCTGTTTTCCAAATTTTGCTTTGAAAAGAAAAAAGAAGACATTCCCAAGTCCTGGACTCAAATAAAGGGATTTCTCTGATGCATAGCTGCATTTAAATTTTTTTTAAAGATGACAAAAAAATATAGATTTTTTTTTTTTTGTAGCAGCACAGAAACCTTGGTGGAAAGATTTTTTTTTAAAAAACTACGGATGGGACAAAGAAAATAGATACCAAGTCCCATGACCAATTCTACACACAAATGCAAAGACAATTGGAGAAAAGTTCTTCCAGTCAATCCTACTTGTTTTCTGGGTGTTTAATTATTCTTCTAAAGTGAATGTCCCATCTAAGCGAGGGTGGCTATTTCTTAGGAAAGAAAGTGGTGATAATTTGATTCATGTCCCCCTGAGACCTGGGAACCCATGACAGTTGCTGTGTACAAGTTAAATCTGGATCACTAATGGCCCCGAAACACTGCTGAAGTAAATCCTGAGCCCTGGAGTGACCGTTAGCCTGGGCATGGCTCAGTCTGCTAGTCCTTGGTGCTGTCCTGGAGTGACCTCATTTCAGACCGGAGCAGTCTCTGGGACTCACATTCATTTTGTGACATCTCTGTTTTCCATAAATTAAACTGCATTTGGGTCTCCCTTCTCTGCTCTCCTGCTCTGACCCTTTATTTCTTAGAGAGAAAGTCATAGTGGTAAAGTGAAACAAGAGTCAGGCAGGTTAGGTGTTTATCTGGGTCCATACTCACCGTGTGGCCTTGGGCCAGTCACTGTACCTACCTGGGCCTCAAATGAGGGGGGTGAACTAATAAATGTTTATGGTTCCTTCCACTCTAATGAATCTAATATGCAAAGCATCCTCCGTGGATGCCTCTGACTTACGTTATCGCTTGTGACACATTGTTGTGACAGCTGATTCATGTGTAACCACAGTGCATTCCGAAAGAAGTTTATTCGTTCACATTCTTGAGTCTCAAACACCTATAGAAACAAAACTACATGTACATATGCAGAGAAAGGGGCCATTTGTCTAGACTGGCTATGACTTAAGAAACAATTTCAACCTTGAATTATCTGTAAGCTTATTGTCCCATTTAGCGTACTCCCACCCACCACCGAGGAAGCTCATAAACTCTTACTCAGGCAAAGAATGCAAATGGATTCTAATAACATATTAACACAAATAGGACTGGATATAGTTCTGAAGGTAAGAGGTGATGATGAACCTAAACGTCAATGTTCTAACCTGAATTCCAGCTCACATTTCCAACTGCCTAATGGGTATCTGTACCTGGGCAGCCTGCCAGAGCCTCCAATTCAGAGTTGCCCTCCTTCTCACCCCTTCCCAGAATGAGTGAATTCAACTGGCAAGACGGTCACAATTGTTGAAGCTAGTTGATGAGTACATGGGGACCCTTGCACTTGTATTTTATCCTTGTGTATGTTTGAAATTTCCTTAATAAAAAAGTTGTTTAAAAAGTCACTGCCTGAACAATAGTTTTTGGATATAAGCAAATACAACTTATGGAAAATCAAACTATTCTATAAAGTGGATGCTATAGTATTCAACAGTGGATGTTATATATTAATGTATTTTTTAAAGGTTGACTACAAAACTATTACATTTTAAAGCTTCTTATAATGTAAAACTGTATACATATACAAGAGGAGAGAGAATAGCATAATGAATCCCCATGTACCCATCGCCAGCTGAAACACTTATCCACTCACAACTGACTGTTTTACCTATTTCCCTACCAACGCACCTACTCCCTGGAGTATTTTGAAGCAAATACACTATTTCATCTATAAATATTTTATTACTCATATACAGTATATAAGTACTACATATGAATATTACATTATTTTTATTATAGACTATTTCACGTAGACAGAATCATAGAGAGTGACATTAGGAAGACCCACATACCAACCACCCAGCTTTGTCAAAACTTTTGGCCATATTTGCTTCAGATTCTGTTAAAGCCTCTGTGTGCTTTCTTCAATCTCTACTATGTTCCTCCTCCCCCAGAGATAACCATTATCCTAAATTTTATCATTCTTATGCAGATTTTGACAATATGTATGTATCCATAAGATGTATATGATATTGCTTTGCATGTTTTAAAACCATATAAAAATACTCTTATTTCAGGCTTTTCCATTAGATTGTGGAATTAAGGAAGTAAAGCAGAAAAGAGTGTTTTAGGAGGGACCCACAGTTTCAGGTGCTAAAGACCGGTCAAATAAAATTAGAAACTGCAAAGGCATGCTGGACCTCACACCAAGGGGACCACTGGTTCCTCTGGGAGAACAGCTGCAGGGGAGCAGACCCCAGACACAGCCACTGGGACAGGCAGGACAATGAGGATGTGCAGGCAATTCCCCCAGGAAGCCTGGCTGTGAAGAGAAGGGAGAAGCAGCAGTGGCAGGCTTGAAAGCTGGAAGGAGCTGAGGTGTGAATGATAATAAAAGTCCACTGTGAAAGGGAGCTGTGTGCAAGGGGGTGGGGAAAGCCAGCTGGAGGATCCTGAGCCCAGTGGTGGCAGAGCAGCCCTTTACCACTATCACAGGAGAAGGGAGGGTGGTGAAGATCAGTAGTTCTTGTGCTTGAATTCACAGCAGAGTCACCTGCAGGACTTATTAACATGGAGACTACTGCGCCCATGCCCAGGGTTTCTGATTCCAGAGGCCTGGAGTTGGTCTGAGAACCTGCATCTCTGCATCTCTAACAAGATCTGCATCTAACAAGGCAATGATGTTTGTACAGGTCCTAAGACCTCCCTTTGAGAACCACTGGTAAGGAAAATGTGTAGACAGGGTGACAGAAACTTGAGGAAGTTTCCAGGTTGTGTCTTTATTTTCTCTGGGTCATTGTGAGGCATGTGCTGAAAATGAGGGGGGCAATGGTGAAACAAAATGTGTGAGAATAAAAAACTCTAGGTCAGCTCTCCTGCCATCTGCATTCCTCTGTCACAGAGCAAGTACAGGTGAGGCTCTCGATAGGAAATCAATGAATCAACTGTTAATTGATTCAGCTGCTTCATACCCGTGTGAATCAAACATCAGAGCAAGGCCATGAACAGAGTGGGACAGCATGGTCAGGATCGGGAAGAAGCAGAAAGACAAGGTTTGGGGGAAAGCATTCCAATTCCTTCCACTCTCCACTTAAATTCCAGATTGCTAATTTGCCCTCAAGTAATTCTACAGAAGTAGAGGAAGGAAGACCCGCCCTTCGGGTTCCAGGTACCTCGCAGGCCTTGATGTGTTCGCTCTGCCACTCTTCACGGACCTTATCCAGAGTGTTGATGTGCAGCATGTACGCCTTGTCTGCAATGGAGGGGAGGGGCCTGGGTCTGGAAACCGGATGGGAGGGGGCTCGCAGACCCATGAAAAGTAAGCAAAGGTGGGCATCACATTCTTTATAAAGAAAAACCAAGCAATTAGCCAGAAATCCTCCAAGGAAGGAAAAGTGAAAGCTGACAAGGAACCTCAGCCAGGGTTTCCTTCCACCTCTTACCATTTTCAGGAAAATTAAACAAACAATGAGGGGTGCAGAAAAGTGAACTACCAAGTTACTTCAGTTTTGGATTCAGAAACTTAAGCAACCACGGTTGTGAGAGGCTTGTCTCCGGCAAGACACTGTGGCTGGGAATTAGAAGCCTTTGCAAACACTTGGTTTGGATTTTAGACTTCAGTGATGACAAGGCCTCACGACTTGGTTGTTTCTTTCACAGCAGAGAAGAGTTATCAGGGCTGAAAAGGGGTTTTAAGATAGATGTTCCCAATAAATCGGAGTGAGCACCTGGTCCAAAGCAGCTGCCACTTGACCTCCCCTCTCCCCCCCACCCCCACCATTCAGTCACCTGTCAGGCGGCAAGACCTAAGGCAGCAATGGCCAGAAACTGCTGCCTCACTTGCTTCCTCCCGCTCTCCCAGGTTCCCATATACTCTCCCTTCCCCCCCTCTTCCTTCCCTGTTTCCCCCTCCGTCCCCTCTCATACCTTGTTAATCCTACTGTATATGTATATATTCACTATTGTATGGTATATAAAACTGCCTTTCTCAGACAGATTTAGGATAACATAAGCCCCACCACAATCCTCCCCCATCCTTGGGAGCAGACCCGTCACCTGAGTCTTCTACTGCAGTCTTTGAAGTTGCCAGTTTCACAAAAAGCTGTGAGGACAAAACAGAAACAAAAACAAACAAACAAAAAAAGAGGTCAGGAATGCTGGGCTAGGCTTCTAAAGGCAAAACAGATTTTAAAGCAATGACTGAGAAGAGACAAGTTGTAGTTCAAGTCTAACCTATATTTCTCTCATGAGTTAGTCATTCAACTTGCCCTCTAATCTTAACACCATTGGAAAATAGCCATCGAGCATCTTGTCCTACATCTTCCTAAAAACATATCCCTCCCTACCTTCTGATTGCTGACGATCTTATATCCAGATTTTATAAAATTATATGTATAAAACACCCAAGCAGGAGGCAGCCTAGCTATAAAGAATACATGAGCTGAGTTTTGAAAAAAACATGAAAACATCAGAACCCCCTCCCCTGTGGCTATGCTCCTCTAGCTCTTCCCGAACCCCCAAAATAGGACAAGGGTTTTTCTGGCTCCGAGGACTCTAATTGCCTGAAGGAGGGTATTGCCAGGAGCTCAGAGTGCAAGTCCATTTTTTATTAAGACTATTAATTGGCTTTAGCTTGATATATGTAAATCTCAGATTTTTCAGGCTGTCTGCTCTCCCAGGTACCTTTTCTTGTTGCTTCGGGTTCGCCACATTGGCACTCCGGTGGACAGCCTGCTCTGCTTCATCTTTGTCTCGGCATTTCTGCTCGTAGTTCTTCTTTGCCTTTGTAGTTATGAGCCAAAAGAGGATCAAAACAGATAAGCAGACGGTGACCCTAGCCCCCCACGCCCAGGAGAGAAGAGGGCTCACTGATTAGGGCTCTGATCACCACTAGACTGGGGGCACTCAGAGGACATGCTCTTTCTCGTCTATCTTTGGAAGGTCTCTCCAGCCCTTTTCCAAATCATGTATGTAGTGGCAACCTGATCAAGGAAGTAACGACTCCTATTTGGCAAAAACAAAGTACATGAGCTTTAAAAATTTACTGAAACAAAAGATGGAATTTGAAATAGGCAAAATCAAACACTTATGTAACTATAGGATGTGAATATGTAATATTCATAACCCTCAGAACTTAGATGCAATCACTTGGTCCTGGTAACTCTAACTATGTTTCAGTATTCTAACGTGCCTCCTCATAGCATGTGGACAGCGGGGAGGGCATCAATACCATCATTTCTGTAGCTCAAGGGTAGTCATGTTCCTTCTTGATTTATAGAATTCTGTTTTAGCCCGTTTAAAAGCAGGCCGTGGTCTCTCCTGTGCTACCATTACTATCAGCAGTATGAAAATAGTTCACAAACTACAGTTAGTGAATCAAATAATTTTCTGTTTCAACTCTTGAAGCAAAGACTTAACTTGTTCAAACAAAGCAAAGCTGTGAATCAGTTGGCTAATAAATAAAAATGATACTCCTCCCAAAAAATGCTTGACTAAGAATCAAGACACCTTTGCAGAGATGGTTTGTGCTCATCAAATATCTCACGTGCTTTCCTACATTTCTCAGCATCCCTTGCAGTTCAGTTGGGGTTAACCTTTCAGTAAACAACCTTATAATTCTCTCTGCTACACACCATAGAAACAAAAGTTCATAACTTTTCTTAATTACAACCACATAAGATATTCATGCAACAATTCTTTTCTTATGCAACAATATCTTATAGACACTTCTCTGTATCAAGCATGAAGCCTGCAGCTGAACACTTTTTAAAAAAATTTTTATTGGAGTATTGTTGATTTACAATGTTGTGTTAGTTTCTGCTGTACAGCAAAGTCAATCAGTTATAAATATACATGTATATCCACTCTTTTTTAGATTCTTTTCCCATATAGGTCATTACAGAGTATTGAGTAGAGTTCCCCGTGCCATACAGTAGGTCCTTATTAGTTATCTATTTTATATATAGTAGTGTGTGTATGTCAATCCCAATCTCCCAATTTATCCCTCCCCTCCTCTCCCTGTTGGTAATCATAAGTTTGTTTTCAATATCTGTTAAGTCTGTTTCTGTTTTGTAAATAAGTTCATTTGTGCCCTTTTTTTAGATTCCACATATAAGCAATATCATATATTTGTCTTTCTGTGTCTGACTTACTTCACTCAGTATGACAATCTCTAGGTCCATCCATGTTGCTGCAAATGGCATTATTTAGTTCTTTTTTATGGCTGAGTAATATTCCATTGTATATATGTACCACATCTTTTTTATCCATTCCTCTACTGATGGACATTTGGTTGTTCCACGTCCTGGCTATTGTAAATAGTGCTACAATGAGCATTGGGGTGCATGTATCTTTTCAAATTATGGTTTTCTCCAGATATATGCCCAGGAGTGGGATTGCTGGATGATATGGTAGTTCTATTTTTAGTTTTTTAAGGAACCTCCATACATACATTCCCACCAACAGTGTAGGAGGATTCCTTTTTTTCTCCACATCTTCTCCAGCAATTTTTTTTCTTTTTTTTTTTTTGGTGGTGGGGGGGTACACGGGCCTCTCACTGTCGTGGCCTCTCCCGTTGTGGAGCACAGGCTCCAGACGCGCAGGCTCAGCGGCCATGGCTCACGGGCCCAGCTGCTCCACGGCATGTGGGATCTTCCCAGACCGGAGCACAAACTCGTGTCCCCTGCATCGGCAGGCGGACTCTCAACCACTGCGCCACCAGGGAAGCCCTCTCCAGCATTTATTGTTTGTAGATTTTTTGATGATGGCCATTCTGACTGGTGTGGAGTGATACCTCATTGTAGTTTTGGTTTGCATTTCTCTAATAATTAGTGATGTTGAGCATCTTTTCATGAGCTTTCTGGCCACCTGTATGTCTTCTTCTATTTAGATCTTCTGCCCATTTTATGACTGGGTTGTTTGTTTTTTTTTTGTTATTGAGCTGTATGAGCTGTTTGAATATTTTGGAGATTAATCCCTTGTTGGTCACTTCATTTGCAAGTATTTTCTCCCATTCTATGGGTTATCTTTTCTTTTTGTTTCTGGTTTCCTTTGCTTTGCTGTAGCTGAACACTTTTAATGGTTGTAAATACACACACATACATATATAACTGCCATAATTTTCTTAACCAACTCTCTACTGGTGGACATTTACCTTATCTCCCATTTTGTATAACATAAAAATACTCTGATTTTTATTTTGGGTAGTGTGAATTTACAGGTCAGATTCCTAGAAGTGTAATTGTTTTCACTAATTCATACTCCTATAAACACGTACGTGAGGGTATATGGCCTCATGCTCTTACCAACACCAAAATAAGACAATGTTTTTAACCTTTTCTAATACTAGAGTTGAGAATGTTGGCATATGCCTTGTTTTATTTGTATTTATTTCATTACTAAGGTGATATGTCATTTCTACTTCATGTCTTTTACCTACATTTTTTTTGGAGCATTCTTCATTTTAATTGATTTTTAAGAGTTCAGTCTATACTAGGAACACTAACTGGTTATAAATTATATAAGTTACTAATATTTTTTCCCATTTGTTATCACGTATAAGATGATATTTTTTTCTTTTGCTCTAAAGAAGTCTTAAACTTTTTTATACTTTTTTTTTGACTGCACTGGGTCTTAGTTGCCCCACACATGATTTTTTAGTTGCAGCTTGCGAACTCTTAATTGTGGCCTGAGAACTCTTAGTTGTGGCATATGGGATCTAGTTCCCTGACCAGGGATCAAACCTGGGCCCCCCTGCACTGGGAGTGCTCAGTCTTAGCCACGGGACCACCAGGGAAGTCCCAAAAAGTCTTAAATTTTAATGTCAGTTATCAATCTTTCTCTTTCGTGCATTGTTTTTTTAATATGACATATTAAGCACTTTTTCTCTGTTGTTACATAGTCCTCATAATAATATTTTTAAAGGTTACACAATTTACTCTTTCTTCATTTTTGTCACTAAATCATGTACATTGTAGTTTTCATTATAGGTAGTGAACACGGTAGTGCATTTTGTTTTTCTTATTTTGGATGATTTCCTAAAGATAGAGTCTTAGATTCTTAGCGTAAGATTGATGGGCTATGATCATATTTATGGCTCTAAAAGCATATCGTAAAATATCGTTTTAAAAGGTTATATGGGGGGCTTCCCTGGTGGCGCAGTGGTTGAGAGTCCGCCTGCCGATGCAGGGGACGCGGGTTCGTGCCCCGGTCCGGGAAGATCCCGCGTGCCGTGGAGCAGCTGGGCCCATGAGCCATGGCCGCTGAGCCTGCGCGTCCGGAGCCTGTGCTCCGCGGTGGGAGAGGTCACAACAATGAGAGGCCCGTGTACCACAAAAAAAAAAAAAAAAAAAAAAAAAAAAAAAGTTATATGGGCTCCAGAGAAAATGGAGCAGATGTACTCTACCTTATTCCTCCACACAAGTATAACTAAAACCCCTGGACATTCTACATAAAACAAACATAAGATTCTGAAAGGTGGAGAGAAGAAGGCAGATTAGCTGATGTCCTTGATCTCAGAGAGAAACCTAGAAGTGAGTGCCCTGGGTTTTCTTTGGGCCTCTTATATCACAGAATGAATGCCAAAGCAGCAGACAACCAAGAAATGCCAGTGGGCATAAACAAGTAAAAAAAGCCCCAATGAAAACCTCCCCTCTCTAGCCAAAAGACCAGAAAAGGGGCAGCACAGCAGGACAGAAGCCTCCACGTTGTACAGCAGCCAAACACCACATAAAGAAACCATGCCCCCCTCCCGCCCACCACACATCCAGCAAAGGCCAAGTGGGGAGTCTAGACTTCCACCCTCACCAGGCTATAATGCGGTTCCCAACTCCCCTGCTGAGGTGGTATCAGAGAAGGACCAATAGGGGACTGGGACCTTCATCCCCACCAGGAGGTAACAAAGCCCCACAAGCCCCACACACAGAGCTAGTGGAGACTCTGTGGGGAGCCTGGGCTTCCACTACCCCCAGCTGGCAGTAATGAGGTACACCCCCTCCCTGCTGCAGTGGTGTCAGAGGAAGTCTAATGGGGATTCAGAACTTTAATCAACCCCCAGTAGTAACAAGGCCACACTGACCCTATGGTGTCAGTGGAGGCCAAGGTGGGGAACCTGGCCTGGAACCCCTCATAGCAGTTATGTGGTGGCACTTCACCTCAGTTGCTCGAGTGGCGTCAGAGGAAGCCAGCTAAAATAGAAGGTTTAAATAAGATCCAGAGTCTTGCAACAGAATACCTAAAATGTCCAAAATCAATTGAATATCACTTATCATACCAAGAACCAGGAGGATCTCAAACTGCATGAATAAAGACCATCAATAGATGTCAACACCAAGAAGACAGAGATGTTACAATTATCTGACAAAGATTTTAAGGCAGCCATCATAAAAATATTCAATAAACATTTGCAAACACACTTGAAACATGAAAAAATTGATAGTCTTAGCAAAGAAAAAGAAAATCTCAGCAAAGAAACAGAAGATATAAACAAGAACCAAATGGAAATTTTAGAACTGAAAAATATACTAAATGAAAGGATGGATGTATGAATGGAAGAGATAGAAGAAAGAATTGGTGAACTAGAAGATAGTACAATAGAATTTACCTGGTCTGAAAAACAGAGAGCAAATAGGCTGAAAAAAAAATGAACAGGACCTCATGAACCTTTGGCACCATAACAAAAGATCTAAGGTTCATGTCCTTGGAATCCTAGGAGATAAAGATGGGCTGAAAAAGTACTTGAAGAAATAATGACTGATGAAAAGAATGAAATAATGCCATTTGCAGCAACATGGATGGACCTAGAGATTGTCATACTAAGTGAAGTAAGTCAGACAGAGAAAGATAAATATTATATGATATCCCTTACATGCAGAATCTAAAAAGAAATGATACAAATGAACTTATCTACAAAACAGAAACAGACTCACAGACTTAGAGAATGAACTTATGGTTACCGGGGGGAAGGATAGTTAGGGAGTTTGGGATCAACATGAACACACTGCTATATTTAAAATGGATAACTGGGACTTCCCTGGTGGTCCAGGGGGTAAGACTCCTCGCTCCCAATGCAGGGGGCCTGGGTTCAATCCCTGGTTGGGGAACTAGATCCCACATGCATGCTGCAACTAAGAGTCCACATGCCACAACTAAAGATCCTGCATGCTGCAACGAAGATTCCACGTGCTGCAACCAAGACCTGGCACAGCCTAAATAAATAAATATTTTTTAAGAAAATAAAATGGATAACCAACAAGGACCTACTGTATAGCACAGGGAACTCTGCTCAATGTTATGTGGCAGCCTGGATGGGAGGGGAGCTTGGGGAAGAATGGATACATGTATATGTATGGCTGAGTCCCTTTGCTGTGCACCTGAAACTATCCCAACATTGTTAATTGGCTATACTCCAATATAAAATAAAAAGTTTAAAAAAAAGAAAGAAAGAATAGCTGAAAACTTTCCAAATTTGGCAAAAGATATAAACCTACAGATTCCAGAAGCTGATCAAACCCCTAACAAGATAAAGCCAAAGAAATCCATGACAAGACACAGAGGTGAACTTCTGAGAACTAAAAAAAGAAAATATCATATCTTAAAGCAGAAATGACACCTTATCCATAAGAGAAAATCAGTTTGAATTACAGCAGCTTTCTTATCAGAAACTATGGAGGCCACGAGGAAGTGGCACAACATTTTTCAAGTACTGAAAGAAAAGAACTGTCAACACACAATCCTATACCCAGTGAAGATATCCTTTAAGAATGAAGAGGAAATCACTAAAGGAAAACTAAGAGTAGTTATCACTAGCAGACCTACCCTGAAGAATGGCTAAAGAAGTTCTCCAAGCAAAAGAAAATTATAAAAGAAGAAACCTTAGAACAGCACAAGAAAAAACACACACCAAGCAAAAAATCAGTAAATACAATAGTCTTCCTTTCTCTTCTGAGTTTTCTAAATTACTTTTGACAGTTGAAGCAAAAATATTAACACTGTTATTGCTCTAAATGTAGGTAGAGGAAATAGGAAAATTATATTTCAATAAGGCTTTCTCTTTAATTGTGAGAGAGCTTTCCCCAGATTGCTCAAAACATAAAAGTTCTGGGAGTAATCATATATCAACCAACACCATTTCTGCATTACACTGACATCATTCCCTATTTATCAATCGCTTTTCAGGTGCTCTGCATCAAAGAATAAAAAATGCAGAACAGACTGCATACGCCATCAACATTGGTGACATTTTCTTTTTTGACGAAGTTACCAGATATGATGTCATAGTCATAGAATATCATGATGATACTTCTGTACAAAGATGGAGTCACAGATGTTCCAGTAACAAAGTTTCATTTTTAAGAGATTCATGAAAAGCTAGAGTGAGGTCCCCAGCAACTTCTCTTAGTTCTATCTTGTTAAGCATTTTTAAAATAAATTACTTAAAGTAAAGGAGGCTTTTACTATTTGCAGATATCTTAAAACTCAATAAAAATAGGTAAGAAATCAAGATTCAAAACAGTCTTAACAGGGAAGAAGATTCAAAACAGTCTTAACAGGGAAGAAGCTCAAACCCAACAAGATAAAAGACATCATAAAGTATACATGTCCTGGTCTGAAATATTTAAGTTGACTTGCTATACCTTCCCAGGTTGCCAGAAAGATAACATCATTGTATTTCTTCTGTCTGATTTCATCCTCAACCTTTCCAAGGCCTTAAATAGAAAGTCAAACCACCAAAGGCTGTTTTCCCTAAAACACTGCACTAATGTTATTTTCAGGAATATGTTGACACATAGCACAGGATATCAGAAAATATCAACATTACAAAAAAAAAAAAAAGGCAACATAGTGAGACTTACATCCATGGTTTTCTTGAATTGTAAGCTCTTTTGTTTATGGGCAGCATCCATTATAAGTTCCGTCTGTGCAGAGAGAACAGGCACTATTAATAATCAAAACCAAATGTTAACACCAGCTTATCTTGAGGGCTCAGTGTTCAACGTGGCTTATCTCAATTAGTCCTCACACAACCCAGAGGGTAGATGTGCTATTTATTATTATTCCCATTTCACAAGTAAGGAGACTGCAGCACAGAAAAGCTGAACAATTTGCCCACCTTTGAACCTGGGTGGCCACTAGCCACTATTGAGAATCACTGATCATCTTAGAGTATCCGCATCAGTAAATCTGGAATCAAGGAACTTAGATTTTAAAACTTTGTTAAAGCACCATTTATATTTTAAAAGGGGTCTTTATTCTGTAAGCCTATGTCAGCACAGTTAAAGACTCAGAAACATTCACTTCTGTGGCATCTGTCAATGGCACGTCCTTCACCAGCAAGGAGCCCAAGCAGTATGAAGGGAAGAAATGCTTGTGGGACAGCTAAAAGAAGCTGTTCCCCTACTCTTTACCCCATCTAATCCAGGAAAGGTAAGCTACTCTTCAAGTTCACTTGGGAGCAACTTCTTTGTTGTGGCTGTGATGTTAATACTTTTATTAGTCAAAATAATGGAGCTAATAATAAAAATGTAGCTCTCAGACATAACAGTAGCTCCCATTTATTAAGCACTATTATGTGCTAAGCAACTTCCATGCATCACAACAACTGTGAGTACTCATCCCCATTTTCTTGACAGTAAACTGAGATGGATTAACTCACCCAAGGTAATACTCTCAACAAGTAGCAGAGTTGGGATTTGGGCACAGCCAGACTCCTGTGCCTTGTTCCTAATCATTATCATTATCATTATCCTTACGATAGCTCTTTAAAACCAAAAGGCCAAGAAATGCAATAATTCAAAATGAGCTATGGCATTGCTCTTATACAAAATTATATAATCCAAAATAATGTTGAAAATGATATTAAAAGATTTCTCTTTCTTCTGGAAAATTAAGATTTTGTCTGTTACCATAGCACACAAACATGGATGGATTTTCAAGATATCTGGATGGAAGGTTTGGGATGGTCTCACTTCAAATATGAACTTTGTGGAATACACGAAACTCCCTTGGGGGAGCCCCAAGGGCCCCTCAGGGAACAGAACAGCCATCTTCCAGCCCAGATGAAATTGAGGGACCAGGAGGTAGCTAATGGTCCCAAGGAGGCTCCGAGGACATGGAGAACAGACAGGGCTCCAACGTGACCCGACAGGGAAAGACTCATGGGCAGCTCCCTGACATCAAAGACAGGGAGCTGTGTGGCTCACGTGAGCATCTATGTGCCTCTGCCAGGAGGGGCAGGGTTTATTCATAATAATAAACCCTGATTTTCCCAGGCTCCACAGAGCAGATCAATTAGCAATGTCGGTCCATCCGTGGTCCTTTCTACTCTGAATATACACACTGCCATTCTTCCTGTTTGGGAGCTGCTATTAATTTATAGTTTATGGCCCAAGCCAGGCCTCCTTATCTCCAAGTTCTACGTAACACCTGCTTCAAGCACCTCTCGCGTGTCTACAAAGTTCTACTTCATACCATTCTTCTCTCTGCCTTCAAAGATTCCTAGCACTTGTATGTCGGCAGGATCTTAGAAAGCAGCAGTCCAGCTCTCATCTGACAGGTATGATCCCCAGGGCCCATGAGGTGATATTGCTCAAGGCCACTCAGTGACACCCAGTCCAGCTCTGTCTGCTATACCACCTTGATTTAAGTCTCCTCATGTCCATACTCACTTGTAGGGTGGCCTATTCATGGTGACCCCAGAAAGTCACGAGTTCTCTTTCAGGACTCCTTTTTTTTTTGACCGCACCATGCAGTACGTGGGATCTTAGTTTCCCAACCAGGGATCAAACCCGTGTCCCCTGCAGTGGAAGTGCAGAGTCTTAACCACTGGACTGCCAGGGAAGTCCCCTCTTTCAGGACTCCTTGGGGAAGTTTTTCTTCTAGGACTCATTCTTTCTGCTTAGACCAACTCCAGTAGAAATTTGATTACGTTTTGTTATCAATAACACAAAATAGTGCAAAAACACAATCCTCTATGCTATCAAGTGGGGAGAAGCAAGAGGGAGGGGAAAAGGAAGAAGAGATTTATAAATGACCCAAGTGACCCTGCAGTAAATTACTGACAGAGCTGCTGAGTGGTCTGTTTGTCTACATACATTCAGACTGTACTCTGAAAACTGGAAGTGAAAACCTGCGTGACCAAAGAGGTTCCCTTTGGAGACTGCTCTCGACACAGGCAGAACATTCTGCTGTGATCGTCCCTATCTTAATATGGGCACCAAAGGAGAGGATGACTGACCACATGCTACCTTTGTCAGGCTTAGGACGTTCTGGGCTGGGAAGGAACTCCAGCACCTAAAATGTCAAGCCTCCTGAGAGTGGCTCCGAAGATCCCTCTCTGCCTGCCAACCTCCAGGGGTGAGAGACTCCTCTCTCTCTGCCCTCACCCACACTGCCTTTCACTCTGCTGGCTTTAGCTTCAAGGTCGCTGCCTCCAGAAGGCCTCCCCAGACCTATAAATTAGGTTAAGTGTCCCCACTTCATGTTCAGCTGGCACCTTCACTTCCCTACCTTTTAAGGCTCATCACACTTTGTCATGATTATTGTCACGTCAGTCTCTCTAGCCATGCTCTATGCTGTGTGGGAGAGATGGCCATGGCCGCATTGGTTACCACCCTCAGAAAACAGTAGTTCTGTAAGTGAGTTCACCAAAACTTCTACCAGCCATTCCATCTGTACCTCCCCCGTCCCAGTTTGCTAAAAGAAACTAACTGATGGATTTCCTGGAAATGGCTTAATTTCCAAGAAGTGAGAGACCAGCGCATGCAGGGTTTGACCAGTGAAAATGAGAAGTTAACACTAACACATTTTCTGCAAAAGTTTGCTTTTTTTAAAAAAAAAAGGTATCAATACAGAAGTGGAACAACCCAGAGTTCATTGCGACACAAGTAATTACAAATTTATTAATGAACTTCGGACTCTGCAAAGAAAGCTCAGAAGGTGTTTTCCTGCTCTTGAGAGCACACAATATAGGGAATTTGGGTGACAGTGGTGGAAGGAGCCCAGGCGCCTCTGTTGCTTAAGAGAATTCAGAACAGTTCTTCTAGCTGTGAGAACTTGGTCTTTGTAACCTGCTAGGAAGGGAAGTTTCAGAAGCCTTGCAAAATTAACAAAACTCTCCCTGAAATAACTAAGGCAACCGAGGGCACTTAAGAATGTGAGGAAATGACCCTCTTCTCCTCTTAGGGGAAATCATGTGTGCAGAGACTCTGGTTGTCTAAGGCATTTTGCTTCTGAAAAATTGTAAATCCTTTGGAGAGGCAGGTAGCGCTGGCAATGTCAGCCAAAAAGAGTTTGACCGTCCAGTAGATGGGTGTAATATACATATTATTTTTGCTCTGAAAAGTACTTTAGGTCAGATGCACCCCCTCAAACCTCATACATGAAGCTTGAGTTTGTGTGAAAACACCTGACATGATGTTCCTTAACTGTTGGTTTCTACCCTTCCTTCCTATAAGAGGTATAGCAGTTAAGAGCGGCTCATGAAATGACAATATATGTAAGGCAGTCAGGCTCTTAAGATAGTGCCACCCACTCTGAATGCCAAGCGGCCACCAAGGAAGCTGGAATTAGACTCTGATTTAGAACCACAGGCAAAGTTGCTGAGATTGAGGTAGGGGTAGAGCCAGCTGTTTACTGAATACACACTGCAGACTTCCAGACACTAAAGGGCCAAGATGAAGAAAGATGTCCAAAAAGTCCATGCAGAGCTGTATGGAGAGACCTGGGTAGGAATGTTTGGATGCCAAATAGGGAAGAGCTTATCCCCCACGTGAAGTTCATTCCAACCCTGGAGACCAGTCCAGAGGTTGGCAGTCCAGAGGTTAAGACTCTGTGCTTCTGGTGTGGCCAACAAATTTAAATAATTAATTAATTAAATGTAAAAGTTCTGGAAGGGCCCTATCTGGCTGCCAGGCCAACCTGAATGTACAAGTCTTTAAGGAACAAAACAGAAGGAAGTCAGAACAGTGGTCTAGTCTAAGGAACACTTTAATATAAATCTGGACTTCTTTTCTTGATGCCTATAACTTCCCAAATGTTTACCAGTTTTATTAACTCTTGCTCACTCCCATCTCCTTCCATATAATTGGCCAGAATAAACCCTATAAATGAAAAAGAGCCTGTAAACATCTGCTTTGAGGCCAAAAAGACTTGAATTTCCCAGGGCCTCAGTTTCCCTATTTGTAAAATAGGGTGGTTGGACGACATTATGGTCTCCAGGGAGAACATGGGTCCCCTCCACTTCTTATCCTCCCCTTACTGCCTTGTCCAGGAGGAGGAGTGTGGTCTGAGAACCTACCACCTTGGTAGCACATGCTAGAGCCTTATGAAGACAGAGGGGTTCCCCTTTCCAGTCATAGTTTAAACAGTGGCAGCAGATATAAAAAGAAGAGGAAAGCAGGCTGGATCCCTGACTCTTACAGCAATTAAAAAAGAACCGCCCTAACGTGCAAATGGGCACAGAGGCATCACCATCTAGACTGAGTGCCCGTATGGTTCCCAGTAAATAATCTCATAGGTTAAAAGAAGAGTGTGGGTGCTTGAGGGCAGGAAATGGGTCAAGGAGTTTAATGAACAAACAAGCCTGGAATTTTCTGCTGGAAGAACGGCAACATCTTAACACATACGTAAACCCAACCTTTTTTCGCTGTAACTTTTGCTTTTCCCTGAATTCTTCCATCTTCCTGGCCTCTTCTCTTAGAGTCTGTGCAAGCTGAATGTGACTTTGTGCCACACTGTCTATTTCTGCAAAAAGAATTTAAAAAAAAAAAAAGATCTACACATGTCTGATTTCAAACCAAAGAAACTATACAAAAAGTTTAAATACATACAAAACGCTAGGGCAAGTGGTAAAGTTAACCTGCTTCACTTGGTCACCAACATTTATTGAGCCCCTCCATGTGCCCAGCATTGCCCTGGCCACCAAGACCGAGCTGGCAAACCTTTAGCTTAGCTTCCTACCACTAACTGCTACTAACCTAGTGCATGCCCAGGGCCAGGGAGAAGCTCATGGAGCTTGCATGCTAGCACACATTACTAAACCCATTACAATTTCAAATTCGATCCTATTTCTCATTACATGACTCTAAGGTTCTTTCCATCTCTAAAATCTCATGAGCCCATAAGAAATTTATCTCTGGATAGAAAGATTATTGGTGTTTTTCCCTTTATTTTCTTTGTAATAAGCACGGCTTACTTTTTTAATAGAAAAACCGAAATGCTTACCTTTCTTGTTCTAAGAAAACAAACTGAAGATGGCTTTAAAGCTAGAAAGACTGACAGATTTGACCTAAGAAAAAATTTTAAACTTGCGTGTGTGTCAAATAACCTTGAACAAGGTTAGAAGGTACATGACAAACTGGAAAAAATATTTGCAATTTATGTAACAAAGGGCTTTCACAAATCAAAATAAATATATATACTCCAGTATTTTTTAAATGGTTAAAAAACATGAAATTTTTAAAAAGATTGGCCAAATAGCCAGTAAACATTTGAAAATGTATTCAGCCTTAAAACTACTGAAAAAACACAAAGCTTTAAAACCCTGAAAACTATCACTTTTTACCTTTCAGTTTGGCAAAATTTTTAAAGTGTAAAAATTCTTGGTATTGGCAAGCACGGGGAAAAACAGCATTGTTGGTGGGGGAAAAATCAGTATCACCTTTCTGGAGGAAATGTGGCATTTTGTAGAATAAAAATATTTTAAATGTAAGAGTGAGACAGATCTGCATGAACTGAAACGGAAAGATGTCTAGAACCACTCAACTAGCTACAGAAACATGTTAAGCACATACTGTGCCACATTAAAGCCCTTAGCTTGGAAGCATGAAGAACAGAAGGACTTAAAGTCTTAAATTCTGAGTAACAGGCCCAGGGAATACTAGAACTGGACAGGACCCCTGGAAGATCAGTGCCAGGGCCTCACCCTGAGTTTGCAGTGTGAGAACCACTGCCCTACGTAAGTCAAATGTACATCATAACATGCAAGTGTGGACCGTTCTCCCCCTCATTTCAACTCTGAAGGGCTATTCCTCACCTTAGGAGTTGCTCTGATTTTTTTTTTTTTCACCCAGTATGAGATTGCTGTTCAAATTAAAACGCACCTTTGACGACAGACACAGAGCTTGCCAAAGACAGCAAATACATTTTTAAAGAATCACTTACGTAGCTTGAAGACGTCAAGGGCCCGCTTCAGGGTGCTTAAAAAAAAAGCACATATATAATTTCGGTTCTGGAAATTGGCTGTATAACCTTATTATAATGCCATTGTGTGTTTCTCCCAGCCCACATCTTAACTGATAGCCTACGGTCTGATCTTTGCCTGGGAGCTTGAGAAGACACCAAAAGATCAAGACTTCTTCAGTCCAGTTTCCTCTCTCTTACCCTTTCAGTCCCAGGCACAAGCATCATAAATGCTTCACTGTCTACCTGGGTGGAGCCAGATGCCAAAATTCTTTATGCTTCATTTCTCCCAACAATAATATGGGAGTTATGGTCCCTTTCTCATAAGAATACCAGTCATTCTTTAAAGTATGGTAATTAGAAATATGAATACATAAAGGAAGGATTCAAACTGTGGCTCCTGATCACCTCCTTTTTCATCCATTCTTCAATCAACACATACTTACTGCACATAAACTATGGGCCAAGGCATTGCAATAGATGTTGGTGATTCAACAGTACAAGACAGATATTGTCCCAGACTTAAGAGTCTTAACAGAGGAGACAGACATTAAACACATCGATTTAGTGTTCCACCGCTGATGAACAAACTACCACAAATTTAGCAGCTTAAAACAAGACACATTTCTTACCTCACAGTTTCTGTGGAGAAGACCAAACTCATTTTTCATACCTTCTCTCCGTCTCCCTGCGCCTTTCCCTCATAACTCATGGCTCCTCCTCCCTTATAGCTCGCCCTTGCCCATGGTTTTAGTTCACCCCCATCCTACACTTCCTTAGTAAGCCTCCCTTTAGGGCTTCCCTGGTGGTGCAGTGGTTGAGAGTCCGCCTGCCAATGCAGGGGGCACAGGTTCATGCCCCGGTCCGGGAAGATCCCACATGCCGCGGAGTGGCTGGGCCCGTGAGCCATGACCGCTGAGCCTGTGCGTCTGGAGCCTGTGCTCCGCAACGGGATAGGCCACAACAGTGAGAGGCTCACTTATCACACACACAAAAAAAAAATTAAAAAAAAAAAAAGCCTCCTTTTAAGGTGAAGTGGCCCTGGGGATTTTCTTGCTCACTGCCGCTTTCATGGAAGCATATCTCACTGGGCTCACTCCAGCCACTCAAGAAGGAATGGGACTTAGTGAAGTCATGGTCCCCCAGCCCCTAGCCACAACAGCATGGGATCATGGATCATATTCTATATGTATATATGTAGGTGGAAAGTTCTGCTATTTTGCAAACTAATAACCCTTGTATCTTCCAGCTGGCCCCTTCTTTTAGCTACACCTCATTTTTCTCACTCTGTTTATTTGTCCCAAAACAAAGTGTTCTTATTTCTCCCTGCCTTTTCTCACATAAACATTCCCAGTTATTACAAACACACTAAGCAGAAAAACATAACTGCACAGTCTCCATACACTTTATCCATCTTATGATACAATTTTTCAAGGAATGCAATGCACTAGAAAAGTGTCCATATCCAAACAAAGGCACAAGTGGCCCAGAAGGATGAATGAGCCCCACTGGGGAGCAGACTTATGACTGGAATTAGTGAGGGAGAAAGATGGCTATGGCTGCAGATACAACTAGAAGTCTTCCCCATAGTGAGCTGTGGAGTTGGAAAGTGACTTAGAGATAAAGTCTGTTCAGGGTCTAAAATTTTTCTCCTACCCTAAGTGACTGCCTAAAACACCACTAAGATAGAAGCCCCAAACTCCCTTTAGTTTGTCATCAGCTTTGTTGTCCCACACCATCACTTTATTGCTGTTTCCCATGTCCAAAACTGACGACAATCTGAGGATAGAATCTGAACCTTGGGGATGGTGTTCTCTCAACGTCCATGCCCTCTTCTCCCTGGTGTTCTCCTTAACTGTGGGAAAAGAAAATATTCTGCCACCTTTTAATAAGCACTTTGGCCTTAAACCCTAACAGGGCCCATCAGAAAGCCGAAGTCTCTCAAAGTGGTCGATGAGGTGAAAAAATCCTATTTAGTCCCTGGACAAACAAAGTCGTGCACTCTCATCTAGGGCACCTTCTTAAAGGTCACCCTGGAGGTGACAAAAACAGAAGTACCTGAATGGGCTTTCACTTCCACCTTGGAAACACAGTCCCCAGGTCTCATATCCTGTTGCACCTTCATCTCTGAGGAATTCTTAGAAGGAAAACTGACGGGCTTTCGTCACAGAAGAGAATGGCGCTATAGTCTCCTAATGAATTTACCAAGTTTAAGTCAAATGTGCAAGAAATATCGCTTTGGATCAGACTCATTCTGCCAAATATATTTTTCAAGAAGTACTATGTGAGAGAATATGGCTATTTTCCATCACATCACCTAAAATTTTTTTGGATATCTTCCCAAATGGCTTATGCTTCTTTATGAATAAACAAGTTTTTGGATCAACTGACCCACTAATCTTCCTTGAAAGTATCTAAACCCTCCTTGAATAACAGTGAAACCTACCTAATACTATGCATTTCTGACCTCGAACATAGAAATGTTTTACATATTCAAAAAAGAAACTAAACCAAGCAGGAAAAGAAATTAATCCTTAAAATTTAAAACAAACAAACTTAACTATATATAAAACTGTTTACATAATCACACAGAAAATAGTATTTTACATGACCTTAGAACACAGTGTTCTTAGAGGGATATAAGGTCAAGAAGAACTGCAAAAAGAACTGCAAAGAAATGTTAAGTTTCATTCAGAAGTTTTATTGTTAGTAGCAGTTTAATATTATTATTTTGAAACATTTTACTATATATTGTCATATAAAGCAAATAATTCTGCTAATATTGTCAGGAACCAAGATTTTTCAGTGCAAGAGGAAATAAATATAAAATGAAAGAAGTTAAGTGAACTGTAAAGTTAATTAGAATTGGAAATATCAATATGAACTCAGGCTTTTAAAATCTGTCCCCTGAAACAGCCTAGAAACAGTGACACCTCTGTGACAATGACCAACTCTAGAACTCAGAGTTTCATCTCTAAATATGATTAATCATGAAAGGAAAACCTGGAGAAATATGTGGAAAAATAGCTGACTCCAGGTTTAAACACCAAAAAACTACA
Organism: Pseudorca crassidens; assembly: GCF_039906515.1. Lineage (NCBI taxonomy): Eukaryota > Metazoa > Chordata > Mammalia > Artiodactyla > Delphinidae > Pseudorca > Pseudorca crassidens. The sequence goes on along the minus strand of NC_090307.1, from coordinate 27,705,773 downwards.
TTAAGAAAATATGACAAGTATGAATAATTGTTAAATCTGGGTGATGGATTCACAGCCATTCATTACGTTTGTCTTTTTACTTTTCAGTGTGTTTTAAATTGTTTCATTTAAAACATCAAAAATATATAGAATATAATCAACAAACAAATTCTCCTTGTACTAATTTCCTCTGTCTGAGGGTAACAAGTTTTTAAGGTTTATGTAACTGTTAATATTTTAAATATCTCCCAATGTTTTCCTCCTCCTCAATAATCCAGTACTTTGTAGTCTGGGATAAGTGAGTGTGTGTGTGTGTGTGTGTGTGTGTGTGTGTGTGCGCGTCTTAGGATCAAGAGAAGAGAAGGGGAAGGGCAATGTCTTGTCTGCTCCCTGTACTACCTCTGAGGGGACACAGACCTCAGGGTGTCTCTGCAGCTGTCTACAGCACAGCCAAAGCAGTGTGCATGTCAGCATGAGGTGTGATTACATCTGCAGAGATCTTCAAAGGTCTGCCTAAACAATTTCCCCCTAGTCTCCCTCAGTATGCTATGTTAGAGAAGGAATTTAGAAATTTCCAAATTTGTAGGACTGGCTACAAAATTTGTGAGGCCCACTGCAAAATGAAAATGTAGGACCCCTTGTTTATAAATCTAAGAATTTCAAATAGTGACAGCAAAGAGCATTAAACCAATTATGAAGCCTATCTATGTGTGAGATCCTATACGACTGCCCAGGAAGCCAGCCCTGTATACGAGGGAGTGCGTTCCTAAAGTAGGCACCATGTCTGGCCATCTCTGTATCCTCAGAGTATTCAATGAATGATGGAAGAATAAATAATTGTGGTAAAGAAATCTCACACTGGTGGTGAGAACTATGAAATAGTGCAAAGAGAGTCTCTTGTAGCTATCACAAACTATGGGTGTGTTTTATACACACACACACACACACATATATATATACATATAAATAAAACAAGAATACCCTCTCTATTAAACTTCTAGCATAAAATTATGTATAATTCTACCTATAAAAAGTATACATAGGAAAGGTCTTCAAGGAAAATTTAGAAAATATTAATGGGTTATGGCTTCATAATTCATTTCAGCTTTCTTTCTATTTTTCTATATATTTTTCACAACTGGAAATAAAAAAAATTAAAATTTTTTTTTCACCCAACACACTTCACCCTACTGGCCAGCTCTGCCTGCTGAAGTGATGGGGGCTCCTGAGTGGTATCAGCCAACCTAGAAACCAGAAAGAAATGTGGCACCTACTTGGTCTCAGACTGTCCACATGGCTTCTTCCTAGAGAGGCCGAGCAGATCTTTGCCATATTTCTCTTCAATTGATGCCCTAAAAGGAACATAAAAGAAGGTTATGAGTCCTTCTCAGGGCTGATTCTTATTTCAGACACATGGCACTTCCCTTGAAGGCAAAACTGTACCCTTGACAGTAGAAGCTCAGATATGACACAATTCTCTAAAATGTGAAACTCCCCTCTATAGAACCAGGAGGAACTGTAAAAGAACAGTGGCCTTCATCTCTAAGGTGTTCTTCTCCAGCAAAAAGTCTCTAGCTTGAATATTAAACCCAGACCAAGCATGGCCCCTTGACCAATACTGGCTAGCACATTACCGAATAATTTTCAAAACTATGATCCATAATTTATATAAATAATCTATATAAATCTATATAGATATAAAATATACCTTTTTTAAGTGGAGTAAAAGATATTTCCACGAAATGCTGCAATCCTAAGGCCCACCCCTCCCATCTTCTCTAAGGGTATCCTTTAACCAACCTATAGAGTTCCTCATTCATAGTCAATTCAAATACACAGCTAAACCATACCAAAGAGAGGGGAATTTCGGAATATAAACCCTGAAGTTGGCATGTCTCACAAGAACATCTGCTTGTTACTCGGTGTGGCACAGGTCTGTGTAAAGCACAAAACATCCCTCACTTCCCCCCTTCCCCTAGCCTCATGGCCCTCTGTCACCATCTCCACTTTGTGTCCCAGCCCCAGCCTTATCTAAACCCTTTAAGCTCATCTACCCCACTTTCTTCAAATTAAAAAAAAAAAAGTATATTATGAATACATTCTCACTGCAAAAGATTCACACAACACAAAGTCATATGGAATAAAACACAAAAAGTCCCCCTTCACGCTATCCCCCAATCCCACTCCTCTCCCCAGAGGGAGCCACTGCTAAGCTTGGTATGTACCTTTCCAGTCCTTTTTCTGCATTTACATAACTATATCTCACAAATACACAACGGTTACATACTTGAGATCATTCTATTATTTGCTGTTCTGTTTTTCACCTAGTAATGAATACATCATATAGATCTTTCCTTATCAGTACATGCTAACCACCGTGTTCATAATATGGAGTTTTCCACAGTTCAGGGTCACCTATTTGTTTTTTCATTACTGCCAAAAAAAGCTAAATGAACATCCTCAGACAGATATTCATGGGCATCTCTGAGAATGTTTCTCTAGGCTAGGACTTCTGAGAAAGTGGATTTACTAGATCAGAGGAATATGTGTTTTAAATTTTGGAAAACAGTGCCAAATCGCCCTCCAAAAGAGCCTTCTCAATTTATATTCCCACCAAAAGTGTGTAAGAGTCCCATTCCCAGAAACCCTCCCCCACACTGGATATTATAATTTCTTTTTAATTATTACCAGTCTTTAGTGACAGAGGTTAAAAAAAACTCTCATTTTAATTTGCTTTTCCTTGAGTTCTAGTGTGATTATGCATTTTATATATTTATTGGACATTTGTATATATTCTTCTATGAGTTACCTACTCATATCATCCCAATTTTTTTTTTTTTTTTTTCCTGTACGCGGGCCTCTCACTGTTGTGGCCTCTCCCGTTGTGGAGCACAGGCTCCGGACGCGCAGGCTCAGTGGCCATGGCTCACGGGCCCAGCCGCTCTGCGGCATGTGGGATCCTCCTGGACAGGGGCACGAACCTGCGTCCCCTGCATCGGCAGGTGGACTCTCAATCACTGCGCCACCAGGGAAGCCCTATCGCAATTTTTTAACTGAGTGTTTTGCCTTTTTCCTATTATTTTGTAGAAGTTCTTTATTATGAATATCAATACTTATTCTTACATGTTATAAAGTTTCTCCCACTCTCATCTGTCCTTTCTAAATAATGACCTTATCCATTTTATTAAAATGATACATGTTCATTATTCAAAAATAAGGAAAAAGAAAAATACATAGAAGAAAGCAACAAACTGTCCAAAATTCCACCAACTAAAAATAATTAGTATTAACACCAGGTGATGATTGTAATGGACATTTCTTTATGCAGATATGCAGGCAGGAAGGATGGACAGACAGGCATGAGTAATTTTAAAAGAATGAGACTATATTCTACATGCTATTTAAAAATAAAGTATTAAGCCTGATTTTATTTAAATTTCACAGAAGAAAACTGAAAGGAAGCTGAAGGAATTGCTGAATTTCAAATAATTGTTTCTTTGCCACAGGAAAAATTAATTCCTAAAATATCCTTCTAAAGCTAAAAAGGAGTTTATGAAAATAATTAAGGGGATTGAGACATTAAAATATTTTAATGACCTATTTCAGTTTTTGACAGTTTCAGATGTTTGACAGCTCGCCCGTGAAAGGATGAGATGATTAGCACTATCGTACCTCCACCTCCTCCTTGATAATGTTTACATTATTTTTACTTCATTTGTGTCTATAACACACACTGTTCTCCATTCATAATTCCCCCAGTTGTGTAGTCTTAACTATTTATTAAAATGGATGTGATGCTCACCACCAGTCCTATTACCATAGCTTTTCCATCCCTAAGATTTGTATTTTGGTTCATTTCTTCACTTTGTGATCTTTTGGCTGAATTTCATCACTTTGTGACCTTTTGCCAAAATGGCTCAGAAGGGAGGGCATCAGTATTTCCTGAGTTCTTTCATATTTGAAACCATTTACCTGTGGCCTTCACATTTGAAATTATTATTTTTTACTTTTTATTGAAGTATAGTTGATTTACCAGGTTGTGTTACTTTCAGGCGTACAGCAAAGTGATTCAGTTATACATACACATATATCTATATGTTATTTTTCAGTTTCTTTTCCATTACAGGTTATTACAAGATATCCAATATAGTTCCCAGTGCTATACAGTAGGTACTTGTTGTTTATCTATTTTATATATAGTAGTGTGTATCTGTTAACCTCACACACCTAATTTATCCTCCCCCCACCTTTCTCCTTTGGTAACCATAATAAGTTTGTTTTCTATGTCTGTGAGTCTGTTTCTGTTTTGTAAATAAGTTTATTTTTATCTTTTCTAGATTCCACCTGTAAGTGTTATCATAGGATATTTGTCTTTCTCTGTCTTACTTCACTTAGTATGATAATCTCTATGTTGATCCATGTTGCCGCAAATGGCATTATTTTATTCTTTTCTACGACTGAGTAGTGTTCCATTGTATATATGTACCACAGGTTCTTTATCCATTCATCTGTTGATGGACATTTAGGTTGCTTCCATGTCTTGGCTCTTGTAAATAGTGCTGCAATGAACCCTGGGGTGCATGTATCTTTTCAAATTAGAGTCTTCGTCTCTTCCAGATATATGCTCCAGAATGGGACTGCTGGATCATACAGTAACTCAATTTTTAGTTTTCTGAGGAACCCCCATACTGTTCTCCACAGTGGCTGCACCAATTTACATCCTTACCAACAGTGTAGGAGGGTTCCCTTTTCTCCACACCCTCTCCAACATTTATTATTTGTAGACTTTTTGATGATGGTGTGGCCTTTATATCTGAATGACAACCTCGCTGGTGTAATGAATGTTCTTAAACTTTCCCTCAGAACTCTGCTGAACTTGTTCCATTGGCTTCCGTCATTGAAGAGAAACTCAAGGCCATCCAGATTCCCTGCTGCTCATTCCTATTTCAAAAACTTGGTTCATTTCTTTCCTAGATACTTGAAGTATTCTTTCTTTAACTAAATAACTTAACCAGGATGAATGTTAATGTTGACTCTTAAATAATCATAATCAATATTGATTACTGTGTATCAATGTTTCCTGGTTTATAGTGTGTGTCCTTCAGGTCTATTTAGTTCTTCTACATTCCATGAAATTTTTCCTGGATTCTCTCTCTGAATACTTTTATTATTCCCTTTTGGTAAATTTTCTACTTGGGATCAGTTACCCAGATTTTGGAGTGGCTTTGTCTATCTGTTCTTGAGTTTGTGGCCCTGGTTCTTTTGCTCTTTTTGACTTCATATCTTCCTTCCTCCCTCTCTCCCTTCTTCTCTCCCTCCTTTTTTTTGGCCGAGGTAATTTGCACGGCTGTTGCGTCATTTGGGTTTACCTTGCTCCTGGTACTGTGGGCAACCCTATCTACTTGCTCTGAAACCATGCGTGCGAATTCTCTTTTCTGCCCTTCTGATCTTATATATTACCTTCCCTTCACTACCACAGCTTGAGCAAGAATCCTGTGTTTTCTTGGGCCTCTACTCTTGGATTCTATTTCTAAATTTTTTGCCCACTCCTGATAATGTAGAGTGAAACACACCTGAAACTGACTCTAGTTGTAAAAAAGGATGCATTTTGGGCTTCCCTGGTGGCGCAGTGGTTGAGAGTCCACCTGCCAATGCAGGGGACACGGGTTCGTGTCCCGGTCTGGGAGGATCCCACATGCCGCGGAGCGGCAGGGCCCGTGAGCCATGGCTGCTGAGCCTGCATGTCCGGAGCCTGTGCTCCGCAACGGGAGAGGCCACAACAGTGAGAGGCCTGCGTACTGCAAAAAAAAAAAAAAAAAAAAAAAAAAGGAAAGGAAGGGAAGAGAAGGGGAGCGGAGGGAATCCTCTAAAGCATGCCAGATCCCCCCAGGCCACCAAGCCCACCACCCTGCGGAGCACCACTACTGGCCCCTGCATCTTTCCCACCACTGCAGCTCAGTGGTCTCTGAGCCAGGCTCTGCCTCCCTGTCACTGCACAGGCCCTGCTTGTCGCCCTCCCATAGACACCTGGGTGTTCCTCCACAGACCAAAGCCATCTCTTCCTCGAGTTAAGGGACACTTCAAGATCTCCTCCTCCATGACGCTGGCCCTCCGTTTTTGCCAGTCGTCCCAAGCTCTCCTCTCCCGTGAGGTCTTTCAGTATCATACGTATCACAAAACTTAGTATTTTATTATATTTTGTTTGCTGTTTCATTCATAAATCTTATCTCTTGAACAGCTTCCTAAAAGCTTTAGGACAAAGATATCATTTACTTCTTGGGGATCGTTCCATAACTTTACAGCAGAGGGTTTTGTGGATCATTAAAAACAAACAAAACCAGTAAACTGTCCTTGTCTGTGTGGGAGTGTTTTGTCCACCCTCTGTCTTCAGAGAGAAACAACATGTACCTTTCTTTTAAAAAGTCTTCAAACTCTTTGCAATTCTTGCGGCCATTGTTCAGATGCTGGATGATGGTCTCATAGCCAATGCTGCTGAGGATGTCTGAACTCTGGTGAGAAAAACAACACTGTGTGAGACGGGGAGTGCGGTGACGGCAGCCCCGAGGCCTGAAGCGTGGACAGGGCAGGGCACAGGGAAGCTGGCCATGGGGAGTTGCTGAAACACTTACCTCCAAGGCACATGTGACCAAAAAGGACAAAATAGAAGAAGTTCAGAGTGCATGTAGCTATGGAAGAGTTTTTAAAATTATGAAACCATAGGGCCATGAAACAGGAAGGAAGTGACAAAGGACTGAGAGGCACATGGACGAGGGAGCTGGCTGGGCTTGGGGCCCCTCCCTGGGTCCCCACATGCCCTGATCAGGCCAGGCAGGGAGCAGGAACTGAGCCCCCTTCCAGCCTTCTGCTGAGTGACCCTCTATCCCACGGGGGGAAACTCATACACCACAGGTCCATTTTAACCAGGGATACACAGTGTTCACTGTGTCCTCACACCTGTCACAGAGCTTGACCCTGACATCTCTTCCCAAAGCCAAGAAGCCTGGTGTGAGGGTCGAGGGCACTGTTGAGCCACGCCCCAGCATTGCGAGAGGGAGGCCGGCTTCCCACTGCAGCAGGAAGCTAAGCCCAGCAGCCAGCAGGCCCCGATGGGCTGGCCCCACTTTGGGGGAAAGGAATTTTTTAAAATTTTAAGCAGCCATTTATTCCTATTTTATTCTACTATGTGCTCTGGAGTTGGAGGAAGCTGCCTGAGTCTCCCAAAGCAGTAGTCCCGGATGCAGTATATTTTAAAAATCAAAGTGCCCTCAGCTCCCCAAACCAACAAATCAGGAGCTTTAAAGAATACCCTAAAGTGTCCCCTAATGCGGCTGGTTTCCTGGTTTCTACCCTCCAAATGCATATAATAGGTGGTCTGATCCAGACTCCAGTCCCTTAGGGAGGTTGGTTAGGCTGCCACTGGGTGTGCCCTGGAGAGCTTTGAACTGACCCAGCCCCAGCCTAGCCTCCCTACACTCCATCTGCTGAAGAAGGTTCTTCTGTGCCATTGGGTGGGGGTGGGACCCCCTGAAGATACCTCTCTGCCCAGCCCTGGACACTAGAGAAGCAGACTTTCTCTCTTCCATTTGCTGCCACTCCTCATGGCCTGGCTGAGCAGACAGGGGTCCCAGAGAGACCCAGCAGGACCAAGGCTTGAGGCTGATTTCAACCTCAGAAACTTAACTAGCCATAACTCACACTGCATTTTAAAAAGTGGATTATTATAAGTATAATAAATTTTACACATGGGCATACAAATAAATCTTAGTTAGAAATACATTTAATTCTATGGGCTCTGGCTACTGTTTGAGGATAGATTTTGGCCTCGGGAAGCCTAGAGAAATAGCCTGCACCAAAGCTTCATTTCTCCACCCACCCCCTCCACACACGCCCTTCTGTCTCAGCGGGGTAGGCTTCTAACTGCCCCCCTGAAATGCGGTGCTCAGTGGCAACTCTAAGACGATGCTTACATTATCCCCTCCTGAATCTAAATTCAGTCCCTCCACCCCCGAGGTTTCTGGAAGCCTTTCCTGAGTAGCCCTAATGCCCCCTCTTCTGGACTCTCTGACTGCCCAGCTTCTGAATTTGCTGTTTGCTACCCACCTTGTGAGTAGCCTTGTTGGCCCAACACTACTGCAAGTGCCTGCAGCTTCTCCCAAGTCTCAGACCAGTCCTGCACACACACACACACACATCCAAAACATTTAGCTTAAGATTATGCAAACCAAAGGTCTACAGTAAAATTCTGTGGGATGTAAATGTCTATTGTGTTCCCAGCCAGATGCATTAGAAGAGAACGATGAAAACAAAGGCTCCTGAGTGAATGAATGGGTACAAAGGGTCAATGTCAATATTGGTTTGTGGACGGAAGTGCTTTGATCTTCCCAGAGAAGTACACTTAGGTTCTCTGTTTTTTGATATTCATTTGGAAAAGGTGGTTTCCTTTTTCTTAACTAAGGGTGTGGACACTCTTTGAACTGGGCAGGGAGGGTGAAGCTAGAACAAGATTTCCTGGAAACAAACCAAATCACCAGGCCTCCTCCTGGCCACCAGCCTTGAAAAACCACAACTGCTGCTTCAGAGGAGTGACTGGACTCCAGAGGCAACCAAGAAAGAAAATCTCCAAGAGAAAACAAAGAGTGCCTAAGTCCAAGTGCCAAGAGGCAGGGGATTTGGCCTGGAAACTCCTTCCCATGCTACTCAGAAAACACTGCTGAGAAGCTCTGACTGGCAGATGCAGAATAAGAGGGCCAAGCAGGAAAGAAAACTGCATGAGCACCAAGGTGGCACAGAAGATTTGCCACCAAAAATGAGTATGCCAGGGCTTCCCTGGTGGCGCAGTGGTTGAGAGTCCGCCTGCCGATGTAGGCGACACGGGTTCGTGCCCCGGTCCGGGAAGATCCCACATGCCGCGGGGCGTCTGGGTTCGTGAGCCATGGCTGCTGAGCCTGCACGTCAGGAGCCTGTGCTCCGCAACGGGAGAGGCCACAACAGTGAGAGGCCCGCGTACCGCAAAAAAAAAAAAAAGAATATGCCAAACACATAACTCCATATCCTGCTTCACAGTAGCCCTGACTTCTGTCCCCTAGTTTTCCCATGCTGGTCTCTCCCCATCCTCCAAATGGGCAGTGTACATTTATACCTCAGGACCATTGCACATGATTTTCCCACAGTGGGAATGGCATTTCCTCCATCTTCACTTAAATCCCACCTCTGTTTCAGGGCCACTTCAAATCCCAAGTCCTCTCTGAAATCCTCCTCAAATAATTTGTCCTACAGTCTCCTCTTCCTCTTCAGAGTACCTGGAGTGTTTAATGACATCTCCTCTCATTTGGCTTTTATTATATATTATTTTGTGTCGTTAGTTAATATCTTTTAAAAATTAGTTAAAGCGTATCTGGATTATACCCAACCTTTATCATCCACAATAGCTCCTACATTAATGGTGCTTAAGAAATGTCTGTTAATTGTATGCCAACTACAGACAAGGTATTAAAAAGTTTACAGAGTCAGCATACGATGGAGTTCCTGTAATCAAAGAGACTATCATTCATTTTGGGAGTCAGTAAAAGACACACACATAAAACAAATGTGTATGCATAAAAAAAAATGAGAGACTAAAACAGAGTATAAAAGTATACAGAGAAAATATATAATGAATGAAGTGGAAAAGAGGAAAATAGGCTAGAGTCATCAGAAAAGAGAAGACGTAAGATTTAAACTGAATCTTTTAAAGTGACTGGAATTCACACGAGAAATCAGAAGACATTTCAAACCAACTGACAGTGAAGAAAACAACACATCACAATTTATGAGATGCAGAAAAACAGTGCTTTTTCTACAGGGAATTTTCCTCTAGGGAAAATCTTCGTATAGGGAAACTTGTAGCTCCAAATGCTAATATTAGACAAGAAAAAAAGTTTTTAAAATTAACGACCTAAGCTTTCACTTTATGGAACTACAAAAAGAAGAACAAATTTAAATTTGCAGTAACTAGAAGAAAGGAAATAAAAATAGTAGAACACAGTGAAATACAATAGAAATGGCCAAACAGGGACTTCCCTGGTGGTCCAGTGGCTAAGGCTTCATGCTCCCAATGCAGGGGGCCCGGGTTCGATCCCTGGTCAGGGAACTAGATCCCACATGACACAACTAAGAGTTCGCATGCCACAGCTAAAGATTCCGCATGCCACAACTAAAGATTCCACATACCACAACTAAAAATCTCACATGCTGCAACAAAGATCCCATGTGCCACAACCAAGACCCAGCGCAGCCAAATAAATAAAAATAAATTAATTTTTTTAAAAAAGATAAATGGACAAACAATAAAGAAAATTAATGAAACCAAAAGTTAGTCCCTTGAAAAGCTTAATAAAATTGGAAAACCTATAGCTGGGTTGATCAAAAAACAAGAGAGACAGAAAGAAAAAACACAAATTATCAATGTCCTCAATCTGACAAAGGACATCTACAGAAACCTAGAGCTAACAACTTAATGGTGAAAAGACTGAATGCTTTCCTCCTAACAAGGAGGAAATAATAAAGTGAGGAAAAGATAAAGAACATACTTGTTGGAAAGGAAATAGTAAAACTGCCTTTATTTTCAGACAACATGATTGTGTTCACAGAAATTTACTCCCCAAAATGACTAGAACTAATAAATGTAACAGCATTGCAGGGCACAAAGTCAATACACAGAAATCAATTATATTTCTATATACCAGTAGCAAAATCATTTAAATGGCATTAAGGATATAAAATATTCAGGAATATTAAATATTCAAGATATAAATATTTATTCAGGAATAAAATATTCAGGATATAAAATATTCAGGAATAAATGCTTAAATAAATTCAGGAATAAATGCTTAAAAGGTTATACAATACAAGATTTCTTCACTGAAAATTACAACGTTTTGCTGAAAGAAATGAAAATAAAGGTAGACCATGTTTGTTGATTGAAAGAGTAAATATTGTTAAAACATCAATTTTCTCCAAATTGATCTACAGATTCAACACAATCCCATGAAAATCCCAAAAGTCTTTTCTGTAGAAATTTGCCAGTTAGCCTAAAATTTATATGGAATTAAAGGACCTAGAACAAACAGTTTTTTTACATACCACCTGACTTCAAAACTTGCAGGGAAGTTATAGTAATCAAAACAGTACAGTACTGATCTGAGGACAGACAAGTAGATCAATGGAACAGAATACAACCTAGGAATAGACTCACATGTCAATTGACTTTCCAAAAGGTGTCAAAGCCACTCAGTGGGAGAAATGACAGTCTTTTCCACAAGTGGTCCTGGGACAACTGCATAAAGCTGGGGAGAGAAGAGTCTTTGCTCACTGCCCCCACTGCTCCCACTGCACACGATGCACACACAATTAATGTGCGATGGGTCACAGACTCAGATGCAAAACCAAAATATAAAGTTTTGGTTTATTAGTATAGGCAAATACCTTTGAGGCCTTGAGGCAGGAAAAGATTTCCTAGAGAGGACACAAAAAATACGAACTGCTAAAGAAAAAACTGAAAAACTGGACTTCATCAAAATTAAAAACCTCTGCTCATCAAAGGAGATTATTAAGAAAATTAAATGGCAAGCCACATGCTGGGAGAAGATATTCACAATACATATGTCTGTCAAAGGACTTGTAACCAGAACATATAAATAACTTCAAATTAATAAAAATATAAGCAACCCAATAAAAACTGGGCATAATACTTGAACTTCATAAATACTTCATAAAAGATATTCCTTTGGCCAAAAAACTCATGAAAAGTTGCTTAACATGACAGGGAAATTCAAATTAAAGTCACAATGATATCTACTTCATGCCCACTAGAACAGCTGAAATTAAAAAGTCAACACTGAATGTAGGCAAGGATGTTGAACTATCAGAACTCTTATTCTGGGAGTGTGAAAATGGTACAATCATTTTGAAAAAAATGGGAATTTCTCAAAAAGCTAAACATGCACATATCATATGACCCAAAGTTCTACTCCAAAACATTTATCCAAGTGAAAGAAAAACATATGTCCACAAAAAGACCTCTACAAGAAGGTTCATAGGACTTTTACTCACAATAGCCCCAAACTGGAAACAACCCAATGCCTAACAGTCGATGGATGATAAACAATGTGTGGTATATTCATACAATGGAATACTACACAGCAATAAAAAGGAAAGAACTACTGACACTGAAACAACATGGATGAATCTCAAAAACATTATGCTAATGAAAGATGCTAGATGCAAAAAGTATTTACTGCATGATCCCGTTTATATGAAGTTCTAGGACAGGAAAGCAGTTCTAGGACTTACTTCTATGGTAAAAGAAGTAAGAACAGTGACTGCCTGAGTCAGGGGAGAAATTGAGGGTGTACTGGGAAGAGCCATGAGGGAACTTCCTGGAATGATGGAAACACATCCAATCAAGATCTTTCCATAGAGGTGTGAGTTGTACAGGAATATGCAGTTTTCAAAACTCGATCTGTGTGCTTCATCTTATGTAAATTATACCTCAAAAAATTAAAAGCCCAAAAAAAATTGATTAGGAGTCAGAAGAATAATGGGAGGGAGGCAGTCACTAGAAGGAACAGAGGTAGATAAGCCTTGAAAATTGATCCGGTCTTGGAGTCCCGGGTGAGGCAGGGAGATGAAAAAGGAGGGGCAGATCCAACCACACAGCAACCTCCCAAAGACCCAGAATGTAAGGTTTAATAATGCTCAAATTATAAAGAGGTAAATAGCATTCAAGTTTTTTGTTTGTTTGGTTGGTTGGGTTTTTTTTGCATTCAAGTTTTAATCAGTGGATCAGTATTTTAATCATAAAGCCACTTAAGGGACTTCCCTGGTGGTCCAGGGGTTAAGAATCCGCCTTTCAATGCAAGGGACGCAGGTTCAATCCCTGGTCAGGGAACTAAGATCCCACATGCCGTGGGGCAACTAAGCCCATGTGCCGCAACTACTGAGCCCGCGCACCACAACTACTGAGCCCACGCACTCTGGAGCCCTCATGCCCGCAGCTAGAGAGAAGGCTGCACACTGCAGCGAAGATCCTGGGTGCCGCAACTAAGACCCAATGCAGCCAAATAAATAAATTAATTGAAAAAAATAAATAAAGCCACTTAAATTTCTTTAAGACAAAAATTTTGCCAGGTCCAGCAATGAGCACGTGTGCCGCATCCAGGACATGTGTGATCCAAAGAATAATAAAAACAGTCTTGCTGTAATGCCAGCGGCCAGTCCAGACCAGGTGGTGGTGTGGGTTCAGAGAAGGAAATCTCCGTGGGCTGCCTGGTGGAGGATAACTCCACTGCCGCCAGCTCCCCCAACCCACCCCTAACACTCAGGTCTGGTCTCCCTCAATCCAGGCACATGTACTCCTCCTTCCTGCCCAGCCCTGAGGCTCATGTTGCAGGGGCCTCTGAGAACTTGTTTCCAGAGACCTTTTCTACCATGTGGCCACTAGGCAGAAGGGGAAGGCAGAGGGAGAGCAAAAGATACCTGCAGCCTCCAAAGCCACCATCAGAATTATGGTGCTACCACCAGAGCGTCCCCACATCCAGTTCTGTGCTGCACCTCACGTCCATCCTATCATGGCATCTGCTACACGGTTTCAGTTTCTCTAGATGTGGGCTCCAAGGACCACCTGTGCCAGAATCACCCAAGCAGCTTGGTAAACAGGCAGTCCCCCAGTTCTCACCCCAGACCTGCTGATTCTGAACCTTGGGTGGGGGAGTCTCCACTTCTTACACTCTTCCAAGGACCGTAATGCCGTTTGAGAACTGCTGCCATAGAAATTACAAAAGACGATAGAACAATCATGGCTCCTGCCTTGAGGAAAGCAGGATACTTGCATGTGAAACTAGAGAACACAGCAGAATGGGGCAGGAAAGAATGACTGTTAGTAAATGCAAAGGAGAAGAGGCCAGGGAAGACTCTCCGTGGTTTGCATTTTATTTTATAACCTCCAATTTTGAGTAAAAAATGCAAATTGGCATTGGTGCCCTTTGGAAGCCCAGAGAGCCCCATTAGAATCGGGAGAAGGCACTGACTTTGCATTACACACAAAGGTTGAGTTTGTTTGAAGACTGGCCATGGGATGTGTTAATGTACTATACTTTGCATTAAAGGACCACAGTATGCGCCATACAAACACAGTGAGACAGGAGCTATTTCCACGTTTACAGCTGGAGAAAATAAGACACAAGGAAAAGGAGTTCTCCTTATCACTTCCTCCAACCACAATGAAAGATCTGAACTCTCAACCAACAATATTATTCAAATCTCCATTATTTATTAAAAGCTATATGGCAACAGAAGACTTGGGATGAAGACCGAGGACTTCATTTTACCTCCCTCTGTTCTCAACCTTGATCTTTCTTTCCTATCTCTTTTACTAGAAGAGGTAAAACTAAATGGATCAAACTCACCTTGTCTGCAAATATGGATTGCTTATTGTTAATTAATATTAATAATTCGGGCCAATATACAGTGAATGTTTGCTGTGTTCCAAATAGCATACCAAGTATTTTGCATGGGACATTTTGTTTAATTCTTGTAACAATCCTATGACATAAGTATAATTATTATCTTCATTTTACAGGACAAGAAACTGTGGCTCTGTACTCTGAAACCACTCGACCACACAGCTTCTCTTGTTTGAGGATAAGAACCAAATCTAACTTTTTGCCAGTCAGCCTACTTCCCTACAGTTCTAAAAGGGACATACGCAGGCTTTAACGCCACACTTGGGTTTGAGCCCTGGTTCTACCACACACAAGCTATGTGACTTGGAGCTAAGTAGCTCAATTCCTCCTTACTAGACTATAAAATGGGGATACTGGAAGGACCAAATGAGATAATGTACTTTGAGTTTATCAAGTGCTTCACAAACTAAAGGAATTAAGGCAGACACATCAAGATTTTTCAAGACCAGGCCACATAAACAAAAAAGCATATGTGTTTGAACAATACAATTTTTTTTTTCACTGAAAGCAGACAACAGTGAAATAAATGCACCTGTTAGCTATTCAAAAGTAAGTATGTCATCATCTGAGGAAGCAGCTGGAAAGGTGTCAGGGATACCTCAGCAAAGGATATGGAAATTGCCATTTTCAGGCATGAAAAACCTAAAGTCAAAGTCATTACAATGGTTGTGCCCTTAAGCCTTCTCTTAAGCAATAATAATGGATTGTGAAGGCAAGAATAAGATCCCACCCCAGCTCCCACGCCAGCCTTGTTCTACGAGCCCACAGCCCCAGCTCTGTCTAGACTGGATCCACACTTGACATTTTCACATGTCTAAGTGTCCCTCCTGTCAAGTCAGCAGGTCAATTACAAAGGCAACTCTACTCAACTGAAAATACTTTAAGTGAAAGATAAACCGGAGAAAGTGTGCAATGCAAAAACTCCACATAAGGAAAAAAAATGACTAGAAGGATGTGCACCCAAATGTTGAAAGCAATTCTCTTCTTAGCGTGCTTCCATATTTTCTACATTTTCTATAATATCCTTACATTGCTTTTATAACCTGAAGTCTTTCTCCCTACGTCCATCCCTTAAAGATGGCAAATTGAAGTCTTGTTTCTCTCTCATCTGTTCCCAGGCCCCACTAAAATAACAAATGATCCACAGCAACAGCAGAAAATAGGAAAGGGCCCAATGAGGAAGGTGCACATTTGTAGGAATTTCTGTAATATAAAAAACAGATAGGACTAGATGGGCAGGGGTCAGAAGCCAGTATTCCAAACTACACAAAACAGAAGAAAGCCCACAAACATTCCTAGCAAAGCCCTAGAAAATCCCAAGCTCAAATCAGCAGGGGCTGAAACTGGAGCAGCCATGGAAATACCAGGAGGGTGTCTGTAGGACACCGGAAACCCAGCCAGTGCCCTGCCCCAGAGCAGCTAACTCTGAATTTTGTACCAGAGCCACAGCTGGTGAGGACTCCACCCTGCAGCAGGCTCCTCGCAAGGGCACAAAGACCAGAACGGCAATGGGGCACTGTCCCTAGGCACCACCAAAGCTTGCACACTAAAAATTGAAGGAAAAAAAGGTTCTGCACCATTATCAAGTCCTGTAAATACCCTTCACTTCCAGGGTAACACCTTTCCCACTTTCTTACTGCAGACAGAGGCAAAAATATCAGAAATTGTCATTATTTTTAGATTACATAATTATCTACTTGGAAACCAGAGATTATCAAGTGAAAAGCTAGGAACTGAATTAAATATTTTTTTAAAAATCAACAGTTTTCTTATATATCAATAATAACCACTTAAAATGTAGTTTAAAATACAAAATCCTATTCATAATGCTAATAAAACCTATAAAATACCTAGGAATAAGCCTTTTTGAAGGAAAACTATAAAACATTACTAAAAAAATACAAAGATCTCAAAACATTTAGAAATATATCCTAGTCCAAGATGGGAAAGTCCAATATTGGAAAGATTCAATTCTCCCCACATAACCTACCAAGTTAAAATAATTTCAATCAAGGGACTTCCCTGGTGGCGCAGTGTTTAAGAATCTGCCTGCCAATGCAGAGGACACAGGTTTGAGCCCTGGTCCAGGAAGATCCCACATGTCATGGAGCAACTAAGCCCGTGCGCCACAACTACTGAGCCCACGTGCCACGACTACTGAAGCCCGCGCCCCTAGAGCCTGTGCTCCTCAACAGGAGAAGCCACCACAGTGAGAAGACTGTACACCACAATGAAGAGTAGCCCCCACTCACTGCATCTAGAGAAAGCCCACACACAGCAACGAAGACCCAATGCAGTCGAAAATAAATAAATACATTTCTAAATAATGATAATTTCAGTCAAAATCTTAATGGAATTTCTTTTTAAATTTAAGTTCATTCTAAAACCAACCTAATATGACCCAGCAATCCCACTATTGGGCATATACCCTGAGAAAACCATAATTCAAAGAGCCAAGTACCACAATGTTCATTGCAGCTCTACTTACAATAGCCAGGACATGGAAGCAACCTAAGTGTCCATCAACAGATGAATGGATAAAGAAGATGTGGCACACATATACAATGGAATATTACTCAGCCATAAAAAGAAATGAAATTGAGTTATTTGTAGTGAGGTGGATGGACCTAGAGTCTGTCATACAGAGTGAAGTAAGTCAGAAAGAGAAAAACAAATACCGTATGCTAACACATATATATGGAATCTAAAAGTAAAAAAAAAAAAAAAAAGGTTCTGAAGAACCTAGGGGCAGGACAGGTATAAAGACTCAGATGTAGAGAATGGACTTGAGGACACAGGGAGGGGGAAGGGTAAGCTGGGACGAAGTGAGAGAGTGGCATGGACATATATACACTACCAAATGCAAAATAGCTAGTAGTGGGAAGCAGCCACATAGTACAGGGAGATCAGCTTGGTGCTTTGTGACCACCTAGAGGGGTGGGATAGGGAGGGTGGGAAGGAGACGCAAGAGGGAGGAGATATGGGGATATACGTATACATATAGCTGACTCACTCTGTCATACAGCAGAAACTAACACAACATTGTAAAACAATTATACTCCAATAAAGATGTTAAAAAAATAAATAAAGCAAAGAAGAATTTTCTGGGGAAAAAATTTAAAAACAACCTAAAAAGAATAAGTGAATGAAAATAGACCCTAAAATGTTGAAAAGATGAATAAGTGAAGACGTACCCTACCATGTAAAAACGAGTATAAGTAATCAAAAATTTTCAAAGTACTATGTTATGACACTGAGAACTGATAATCAGGTAAATAAAATACAAACAACAGTCCAGGAATGGCCTTATGTATGTATGGGGATTTAATATATGATAAAGGAAGCATTTACAACCAGAAAGAAAATGATGCCTTGTTCAATAAATATTATTGTAACAATGACTGTTCATTTTGCCAAAAACTAAATATAGAGCCCTTTCTAACACAGCACTCTAAAATAAATATCTGATGAATTAAAGATCTAAACATGGAAATCACAAACATGTAAAAAGAAAATATAGAATGTATATATTTTTAAAATATTGAGGTAAGAGATTTTTTTCTAAGTATGACTCCAAACTTAGAAGAAAAGACTAACAGATTAGCCTACTCTGAAAATAGGGTTTACCAAAATTGACACCATTTGAGATAGAAAGCTGAGAAAGGCCAATTTCCTTAGAAGAAACAGAGAAAGTAATCAAGGAGCAGAAAAAAGCAACATAACTGGATGTTTTTACAGGAGAATGGAACTCTACCGAATCTTCAGGAAAAAAAACATATTCCTAAGGTCCATAAATTGATCGGGAATGAAAGACAATGTATTAGTTCACTTTATAAAGCAAGTATAAAATAATACTTAAGCTCAATAGAGTATAAAAAAGAAACTTACTAATATCATTTATGAATATTAATCAAAAAGTACTAAATAAAATATTAGCAAAAATAATCCATTACCACATTAAGAAGAGACAATACCATGACTGAGTGGGACTTATTCCAAGAATGAAAAGTTGGTTGAATATGAGGAAATTTATTAACCTAATAAGTCATTTTAATAAATCAAAAAGAAAAATCATCTGGATAGCTACATGTAAAAGAATAAAATTAGAACATTCTCTAACACCAGATACAAAAATAAACTCAAGATAGATTGAAGACCTAAATGTAAGACTGGAAACTATAAAACTCCTAGAGGAGGGTGAGAGGGAGGGAGACACAAGAAGAAGAGATATGGGGATATATGTATATGTATAGCTGATTCACTTTGTTATAAAGCAGAAACTAACACACCACCGGAAAGCAATCATACTCCAATAAAGATGTTAAAAAAAAAGAAAATAAGAAAAAAAAAAAAAGAAATACAAGGAAGACAGCAAATGCCAACACCACAATTCTTCCTCAGGAATTTGTCATCTTGTCTGTCATCTTAAAGGGTGCCCTATTATACTGTTCACATGCTGTATATTTGTTAGTCCTACTGTACAGAACATCACAATGGTTCTTTTGTTCTTTTATTATCTTATATATATATTTGGCATTAAATTTGATATCATGAAAAATAAAAAAATAAAAATAAACAAATGGGACCTAACTTTCCTTTGCATGGCAAAGGAAACCATCAACAAAACCAAAAGACAACCTACTGAATGGGAGAAAATATTTGTAAATGATATGACCAATAAGGGGTCAATATCCAACATATATGAACAGTTCATACAACTCAACATCAAAAAAAAAAAAACCCGATTAAAAAATGGGCAGAAGAACTGAATAGACATTTTTCCAAAGAGGAAATGCAGATGGCCTACATGATAAGATGCTCAACATTGCTAATCATCAGGGAAATGCAAATCAAAACCACAATGAGATATCACCTCACACCTGTCAGAATGGCCATCATCAAAAAGAACACAAATAACAAATGTTGGCAAGGATGTGGAGAAAAGGGAACACTTGTACACTGTTGGTGGGAACACAAATTGGTGCAGCTACTGTGGAAAACAGTATGGAGATTTCTCAAGAAACCAAAAATTGACCCAGCAATTCCACTCCTAGGTATATATATGAAAAAAACCCAAAAACACTAAGTCGAAAAGATACACGCACCCCACTGTTTCTAGCAGCATTATTTACAATTGCCAAGATATGGATGCAACCTAAGTGTCCATCAACAGATGAATGGATAAAGATGATGTGATACACACACACACACACACCAAAATATTACTCAGCCATAAAAAAGAATGAAAATTTTCCATGTGCAGCAATGTGGATGGACTTGGAGGGCATTACGCTAAGTGAAATAAGTCAGAGAAAGACAAATACTGTATGATATCACTTATATACTTATATGTGGAATCTAAAAAATACAATAAACTAGTTAATATAACAAAAAAGCAGACTCACAGACACAGAGAACAAACTAGTAGTTACCAGTGCAGAGCAGGAACAGGAGAGTGGCAATATGGAGATGGGGGTTGGGAGGTACAAATTATTAGGTATAGAATGGGTTGCAGGGATGTGCTGTGCAGCCCGGGGAATATAGCCAATATATATATTTTTTCTTTTGCAGTACGTGGGTCTCTCACTGTTGTGGCCTCTCCCCTTGCGGAGCCCAGGCTCCGGACACGCAGGCTCAGCGGCCATGGCTCACGGGCCCAGCCGCTCCATGGCATGTGGGATCTTCCCAGACCGGGGCACAAACCTGTGTCCCCTGCATCGGCAGGCAGACTCTCAACCACTGTGCCACCAGGGAAGCCCTAGAGCCAATATTTTGCAATGGCTATAGATGCAATGTAACCTTTGGGAATTGTGGATAACTATGTTGTGCATCTGTAAATTGTATGCCATTATGCACATCTATACTTCAATAAAAAATAAAATTAAAAAAAAAACATGACTTTCTCCATAGATGTAGACTGAATAATGGACCCCAAAGATACCTAGGTCTTAATCCCTGGACTCCATGAATTTTATCTTTTATGGAAAAAGAGTCTTTGCAGATATGATTAAGTTAAGGATACTGAAATAGGGAGATTATCCTGGATTAGCTGGGTGGGCCCTAAATGCAATCACAAATGTTCTTCTAAGAGACAAGCAGAGGGAGATTTGACACAGAAAAGGAAAAAGCATGTGACCATGGAGGCAAGATTGAGTAATGTGACCACAAGCCAAGAAACTCCAACAGCCACCAGAAGCTGGAAAAGATGAGGAATTGATTCTCTCCTAGAACTTCCAGAGGGAGTGTGGCCCTGCTGACACTTTGATTCCATCTCAGTGAAACTGATTTGGGACTTCTGAACTCCAGGACTGTAAGAGAATACATTTCTGTTGTTTTAAGCCACCAAGTTTGTGGTGATTTGTTACAGCAGTCGCAGGAAAGTAATGAAAGGCCACAAAAGATTTTGACAGTATTCAACACCCATTTCTGATTTTAAAAGAAAGTCAAGAAAATAGGAATTGATGGTACTCTCTTAAGATGAATATACTGAATATATATTCATGCCCATATCTCCACTACTTTATACTGGAGGTATTAACCAATACAGTTTGAGAAGATAAATCAATTAGAAGCATAAGAGTAGGAAAAGAAATAAAACCATCTTTACTTGCAGATAATATAATACAAATAGAAAGATTCTGTCATTAAAATGTCAGTTCTTAGTTAATTTTAAAACGCAATGCTGGGGAATTTCCTGGTGGTCCAGCGGTTAGCACTCGGCACTTTCATTGCAGGGGCCCTGGTCCGGGAACTAAGAACCCTCAAGCCACGCAGTGCAGCCAAAGAAACACAACATAATATTATCCCAATAAAAATACCAACAAGTAATTTTTTTTTTTTTTTTTTGCAGTACACGGGCCTCTCACTGTTGTGGCCTCTCCCGTTGCAGAACACAGGCTCCGGACGCACAGGCTCAGCGGCCATGGCTCACAGGCCTAGCCGCTCTGCGGCATGTGGGATCTTCCCAGACCGGGGCACGAACCAGTGTCCCCTGCATCGGCAGGCAGACTCTCAACCGCTGTGCCACCAGAGAAGCCCCAACAAGTAATTTTTTACATAGTAAACAAAGTTCACATGGAAAACATAAAAATAAAAAAACAGCAAGGAAAAAACTGACAAAAGTTATGAGGGAAGCCAGCCCTACCAGACATTTAAACATATTATAAATGCTGCCTAATTAAAACAGTGTGGTACTGCTGCATAAATAGCCACACAGACCAGTGGAATGGAATATAAAATCCAGAAATAGACCCAAGTACACAGAGAAATTTAATATATGCTAAAGGTAGCTTCTCACATCACTGGGGCAAAAATGGAATTTTTCATAAGTGGTTCTGGGACAACTGTTAGCCACTTAGAAAATGATAAAAATAGATCCAAACCCCATACTATATACAAGAAATTCAAAATAGATCAGAGATCTTAATGGAAAAACATGAAACCACACAAGTACTAGAAGTAAACATTCAAAAAGGTTTTCTAATCATAACAAAATCCAACTGCAATAAAAGTTTCATAAATTTTATCACCTACGGAATTCCCTGGCAGTCCAGTGGTTAGGACTACACACGTCCACTGCAGGGGGCATGGGTTCGATCTCTGGACGGGAAACAAAGATCCCGCATGCTGCAGCATGGACAAAAAAAAAAAAATTTGATCACCTAAAAAGAAAAACTTTTCATAGTAAAAATAACAATTAAGACACACCTCTTAGATAGCCTCATCCACCAGAGGGCAGACAGCAGAAGCAAGAAGAACTACAATCCTGCAGCCTGTGGAACTAAAACCACATTCACAGAAAGATAAACAAGATGAAAAGGCAGAGGGCTATGTACCAGATGAAGGAACAAGATAAAACCCCAGATACACAACTAAATGAAGCAGAGATAGGCAACCTTCCAGAAAAAGAATTCAGAATAATGATAGTGAAGATGATCCAGGATCTCAGAAAAAGAATGGAGGCAAAGATCGAGAAGATGCAAGAAATGTTTAACAAAGTCCTAGAAGAATGAAAGAACAAACAAACAGAGATGAACAATACAATAACTGAAATGAAACTACACTACAAGGAATCAATAGCAGTATAACTGAGGCAGAAGAATGGATAAGTGACCTGGAAGACAGAATGGTGGAATTCACTGCCATGGAACAGAAAAAAAAAAAAAAAAAATGAAAAGAAATGAAGACAGGGCTTCCCTGGTGGTGCAGTCGTTGAGAGTCTGCCTGCCAATGCAGGGGACGTGGGTTCGTGCCCCGGTCTGGGAAGATGCCACGTGCCACGGAGCAGCTGGGCCTGCGAGCCATGGCCACTGACCCTGCGTGTCCAGAGCCTGTGGTCCGCAACGGGAGAGGCCACAACAGTGAGAGGTCCGTGCAAAAAAAAAAAAAAAAAGAAATGAAGACAGCCTAAGAGACCTCTGGGACAACATTAAACGCAACAACATTCGCATTATAGAGGTCCCAGAAGGAGAAGAGAGAGAGAAAGGACTAGAGAAAATATTTGAAGAGATTATAGTCAAAAACTTCCCTAACATGGGAAACGAAATAGCCACCCAAGTCCAGGAAGCACAGCAAGTCCCATACAGGATAAACCCAAGGAGAAACACGCTGAGACACATATTAATCAAACTGGCAAAAATGAAAGACAAAGAAAAATTATTGAAAGCAGCAATGGAAAAATAACAAATAACATACAAGGGAACTCCCATAAGGTTAACAGCTGATTTCTCAGCAGAAACTCTACAAGCCAGAAGGGAGTGGCATGATATACTTAAAGTGATGAAAGGGAAGAACCTACAACCAAGATTACTCTACCCGGCAAGGATCTCATTCACATTTGATAGAGAAATCAAAAGCTTTACAGACAAAAGCAAAAGCTAAGAAAATTCAGCACCACCAAACCAGCTCTACAACAAATGCTAAAGGAACTTCTCTAAGTGGGAAACACAAGAGAAGAAAAGGACCTACAAAAACAAACCCAAAACAATTAAGAAAATGGTCATAGGAACATATGTATCAATAATTACCTTAAACGTGAATGGATTAAATGCTCCAACCAAAAGACATAGGCTTGCTGAATGGATACAGAAACAAGACCCATATATATGCTGTCTACAAGAGACCCAATTCAGACCTAGGGACACATACAGACTGAAAGTGAGGGGATAGAAAAAGATATTCCATGCAAATGGAAATCAAAAGAAAGCTGGAGTAGCAATACTCATATCAGATAAAATAGACTTTAAAATAAAGAACGTTACAAGAGGCAAGGAAGGACACTACATAATGATCAACGGATCAATCCAAGAAGAAGATATAACAATTATAAATATATATGCACCCAAAATAGGAACACCTCAATACATAAGGCAACTGCTAACAGCTATACAAGAGGAAATCGACAGTAACACAATAATAGTGGGGGATTTTAACACCTCACTTACACCAATGGACAGATCAACCAAAATGAAAATATATAAAGAAACAGAAGCTTTAAATGACACAACAGACCAGATAGATTTAATTGATATTTATAAGACATTCCATTCAAAAACAGCAGATTACACTTTCTTCTCAAGTGCACATGGAACATTCTCCAGGATAGATCATATCTTGGGTCAAAAATCAAGACTCAGTAAATTTAAGAAAATTGAAATCATATCAAGCATCTTTTCTGACCACAACACTATGAGATTAGAAATGAATTACAAGGAAAACAACGTAAAAAACACAAACACATGGAGGCTAAACAATACGTTACTAAATAACCAAGAGATCACTGAAGAAATCAAAGAGGAAATCAAAAAATACCTAGAGACAAATGACAATGAAAACACGATGATCCAAAACCTATGGGATGCAGCAAAAGCAGCTCTAAGAGGTAAGTTTATAGCTATACAAGCCCACCTCAAGAAACAAGAAAAATCTCAAATAAACAATCTAACCTTACACTTAAAGGGACTAGAGAAAGAAGAACAAACAAAACCCAAAGTTCGTAGAAGGAAAGAACTCATAGAGATCAGGCAGAAATAAATGAAATAGAAACAAAGAAAACAATAGCAAAGATCAATAAAACTAAAAGTTGGTTCTTTGAGAAGATAAACAAAATTGATAAACCATTAGCCAGACTCATCAAGAAAAAGAGGGAGAGGACTCAAATCAATAAAATTAGAAATGAAAAAGGAGAAGTTACAACAGACACTACAGAAATACAAAGCATCCTAAGAGATGACTACAAGCAACTCTATGCCAATAAATTGGACAACCTAGAAGAAATGGACAAATTCTTAAGAAAGGTATAACCTTCCAAGACTGAACCAGGAAGAAATAGAAAATATGAACAGACCAATCACAGAAGAGGAAATTGAAACTGTGATTAAAAATCTTCCAACAAACAAAAGTCCATGACCACATGGCTTCACAGGTGAATTCTATCAAACATTTAGAGAAGAGCTAACACACATCCTCTCAAACTCTTCCAAAAAATTGCAGAGGAAGGAACACTCCCAAACTCATTCTATGAGGCCACCATCACCCTGATACCAAAACCAGACAAAGATACTACAAAAAAAGAAAATTACAGACCAATATCACTGATGAATATAGATGCAAAAATCCTCAACAAAATACTAGCAAACAAAATCCAACAACACATTAAAAGGATCATACACCATGATCAAGTGGGATTTATCCCACGGATTCTTCAATATGTGCAAATCAATCAATGTGATACCCCATATTAACAAATTGAAGAATAAAATCCATATGATCATCTCAATAGATGCAGAAAAAGCTGTTGACAAAATTCAACACCCATCTATGATAAAAGCTCTACAGAAAGTGGGCATAGAGGGAACCTACCTCAATATAATAAAGGCCATATACGACAAACCCACAGCAAACATCATTCTCAATGGTGAAAAACTGAAAGCATTTCCTCTAAGATCAGGAACAAGACAAGGATGTCCACTCTCACCACTAGTATTCAACATAGTTTTGGAAGTCCTAGCCACGGCAATCAGAGAAGAAAAAGACATAAAAGGAATACAAATTGGAAAAGAAGAAGTAAACTGTCACTGTTTGCAGATGACATGATACTATACATAGAGAATCCTAAAAATGCCACCAGAAAACTACTAGAGCTAATCAATGATTTGGTAAAGTTGCAGGATACAAAATTAATGCACAGAAATCTCTTGCATTCCTATACACTAATGATGAAAAATCTGACAGAGAAATTAAGGAAACATTCCCATTTACCATTGCAACAAAAAGAATAAAATACCTAGGAATAAACCTACCTAGGGAAACAAAAGACCTGTATGCAGAAAACTATAAGACACTGATGAATGAAATTAAAGATGATACCAACAGATGGAGAGATATACCATGTTCTTGGATTGGAAGAATCAATATTGTGATAATGACTATACTACCCAAAGCAATCTACAGATTCAATGCAATCCCTATCAAATTACCAATGGCATTTTTTACGGAAGTAGAACAAAAATCTTAAAATTTGTATGGAGACACAAAAGACCCCGAATAGCCAAAGCAGTCTTGAGGGAAAAAAATGGGGCTGGAGCAATCAGACTCCCTGACTTCAGACTATACTACAAAGCTACAGTAATCAAGACAATATGGTACTGGCACAAAAACAGAAATATAGATCAATGGAACAAAATAGAAAACCCAGAGATAAACCCACCTACCTATGGTCAACTAATCTATGACAAAGGAGGCAAGGATATACAATGGAGAAAAGACAGTCTCTTCAATAAGTGGTGCTGGGAAAACTGGACAGCTACATGGAAAAGAATGAAATTAGAACACTCCCTA
Organism: Pseudorca crassidens; assembly: GCF_039906515.1. Taxonomy (NCBI): domain Eukaryota; kingdom Metazoa; phylum Chordata; class Mammalia; order Artiodactyla; family Delphinidae; genus Pseudorca; species Pseudorca crassidens. The sequence continues at coordinate 27,679,455 of NC_090307.1, read as the reverse complement.
ACACCATACACAAAAATAAACTCAAAATGGATTCGAGACCTAAATGTAAGATTGGACACTATAAAACTCTTAGAGGAAAACATAGGAAGTACACTCTTTGACATAAATCACAGCAAGATCTTTTTTGATCTACCTCCTAGAGTAATGGAAATAAAAACAAAAATAAACAAATGGGACCTAATGAAACTTAAAAGCTTTTGCACAGCAAAGGAAACCATAAACAAGATGAAAAGACAACCCTCAGAATGGGAGAAAATAGTTGCAAACGAATCAATGGACAACGTATTAATCTCCAAAATATATAAACAGCTCATGCAGCTCAATATTAAAGAAACAAACAACCCAATGCAAAAATGGGCAGAAGACCTAAATAGACATTTCTCCAAAGAAGACATACAGATGGCCAAGAAGCACATGAAAAGCTGCTCAACATCACTAATTACTAGAGAAATGTAAATCAAAACTACAATGAGGTATCACCTCACACCAGTTAGAATGGGCATCATCAGAAAATCTACAAACAACAAATGCTGGAGAGGGTGTGGAGAAAAGGGAACCCTCTTGCACTGTTAGTGGGAATATAAATTGATACAGCCACTATGGAGAACAGTATGGAGGTTCCTTAAAAAACTAAAAATAGAATTACCATATGATCCAGCAATCCCACTACTAGGCAAATACCCAGAGAAAACCGTAATTCAAAAGGACGCATACACCCCAATGTTCATTGCAGCACTATTTACAATAGCCAGGTCATGGAAGCAACCTAAATGTCCATTGACAGATGAATGGATAAAGAAGTTGTGGTACATATATACAATGGAATATTATTCAGCCATAAAAAAGAACGAAATTGGGTCATTTGTTGAGACGTGGATGGATCTAGAGACTGTCATACAGAGTGAAGTAAGTCAGAAAGAGAAAAACAAATATCGTATATTAACGCATGTTTGTGGAACCTAGAAAAATGGTACAGATGAACCAGTTTGCAGGGCACAAGGTGAGACACAGATGTAGAGAACAAACATATGGACACCAAGGGGGGAAAGCCGCGGGGGGATGGGGATGGTGGTGTGTTGAATTGGGTGATTTGGATTGACATGGATACACTGATGTGTATAAAATTGATGACTAATAAGAACCTGCTCTATAAAAAAATAAATAAAATAAAATTCAAAAATTGAAAAGAAAAAAAAAGTAAGTTGAACTATATGCAGCATGATCCTATAAAAAAAAGAATAAAATTAACAACATAAACATAATGGAAAAAGTTAGAGAATATAAAATGTAGCAGAATAACAGCTAAAGTACTAATATATAAATAATTCTTTGAAACTGATTGAAAAGAACCCAAAAATGGGCAAGAAATATGAACAGATGATTTACTTTGGGTGTATGTGTACCTTAAATATATAGAAAAATATACAAGCTCACCCATAAAAAAGAGAAGTGCAAATGAAAACAACTGAAATACCATTTCTCATCCATCAGAATGACAAAATTAACAAGTGTGACAACACATTGTGTTGACAAGACTGTGGGAAACAGCCACTCTCATACATTGCTGGTGAGAATGAAAATTGGTGCAAACTTTAGGAGAGGAAGTTCAACAATATCTAACCAAACCACGTATGTATTTACCTTTATCTTTTTTTAAAGATTTTTTTTTGATGTGGACAATTTTTAAAGTCTTTCTTGAATTTGTTACAGTATTGCCTCTGTTCTATGTCTCAGTTTTTTGGCCTTGGCGCACGTGGGATCCTAGCTCTCGACTAGGGATGGAGCCCACACCCCCTGCATTGGAAGGCAAGGTCTTAACCACTGGACCACCAGGGAAGTCCCTGTGTTTACCTTTTGATCCAGCTATCCCACTTCTAGGAATGTACCCCTAAAGATACACCTCCAGCAAAACCAGAATACATATGCACAGGTTATTCACTGAAGTACTGTTTGTAACTGGGAAATTTTGGAAACAACCTAAGTGCTCATATATAGGAGAGTGCTTGATAAAATATGGTACATCCACACAATGAAGTTTTATGCACCTATGAAAAAGAATGAGGAATATCTCTAAGAACAGATATAGCATGATTTCCAGTCTATATTTTAAAGTGAAAAAAGCAAAGGGCAAGTTTTTATACCATAGAAATTGGCAAAGGTTGCAAATCCCAGTTTTTATCCACTGGAGACCCAGTTGTTAACCATTTAGCAGCACACCACCTGAAGGGATTGGGAAATATAGCAAGCAGGGTAAGGCTAGAATAATCTTGTGACATTGGAATGGAATTGGAGGTATCATTATGCATACATACATGTATTTCCTTACTCTGTCTGCTGAGAGAGCCTAGAAATATGACATGTAGGGTCAATGAGCATAACTAGAGCACAAATCCTGGTTTCTAAATACTATTCTCTATGAAAAGGAACCTGGGCTCTTTGGAGAAATGGAAGATTCCAGGACTGGGGCAAAAAAATGTCATACTAAGCCTGTAACATCTTGTGCCAGAAAGCATGGAAGTGCTCAAAGAATGATGGGGATATTTCAAAAGGACACAGGATCCAGGATAAGAGGATCCAGTTTAAAGGGGATCCCCACTGTCCAAATCTAGGACAATCTGAGCATCAAGATAAATTATTGTATAATAGTAACATAATCCATTGAACAAAATAAGAATCCATAAATCCATACTAACAGAGAAAGAGAGAGACAGAGAGGGACAGAGAGAGACAGAAAGAGAGAGAGAGGCTCTTCCTTCCAGTAGAATGCCAACTTTATTATGTAGATGGAATTAGAAAATCACCACACAAAGACTTGTACATGAATGTTCACAGTAGCTTTATTTGTAATAGCCAAAAACTGGAAATAACCCAAAAGTCCCTTAAAGGTCAATGAATATACAAACTGTGATATGTCCATAAAATGGAATACTACTCAGTAATTAAAAAAAACAGACTATTTACACACGGCAACATGGACGAATCTCAAAATAATTATGATAAACAAAGGCAAAAAAAGAGTACTTGTTGTGTTCCAATTACATAAATAACAGAAAATACAACTAACCTACAGTGACAGAAAGCAGATCAGTGGTTGCCTGGAAGAGGACTGATGAGGTAGGAGGGATTTCAAAGGGGCAAAGGAAAGTTTGGGGGTGATGGATATGTTTACTATCCACTATCTTAACTGTGGTGACAGTTTCATGGGTGGAACACACATGTCAAAACTTATTAAAGTGTATACTTTAAACATTAGCAGTTTATTATGTGTAAATTATTCTTCCATAAAATTGCTAATATTCGAAAATCACTATTTAGGAACCATCCTAAATAGTTGATTAAGAGTAATAATTGGGGCTTCCCTGGCGGCGCAGAGGTTGAGAGTCCGCCTGCCAATGCAGGGGACACGGGTTCGTGCCCTGGTCTGGGAAGATCCCACATGCCGCGGAGCGGCTGGGCCCGTGAGCCATGGCCGCTGGGGCTGCGCGTCCGGAGCCTGTGCTCCGCAACGGAAGAGGCCACAGCAGTGAGAGGCCCGCGTATCGCAAAAAAAAAAAAAAAAAAAGAATAATCAATGGCTGTTAAAACTAATGGATGAAAGTTTGAGCAAAGTGGTATGTTTACATATATTCAAGGTATTTTCCTGTAATTACAAAGAGGAAAGCAGTAATTTTACAGTGGAGAAACCTAGAAAACACCACTGGAGTAGGCTGAATAATGACCCCCTAAAGACGTCTACAGCCTAATCCCCAAACCTGTGAGTACGTTTCCCTACGTGACAAAAAGGACTTTACAGGTGTGATTAAATTAAGGATCTTGAGATGCGGAGATTAGCCTAGATTATCCAGGTGGGCCCAGTGTAATCACAGGGCTCATCGTAAGAAGGAGGCAGGAGAGTCAGTCAGAAATGTGAAGAAAGGTGCAGAGGTCAGAGAGAGAGATTTGAAGCTGCTGTGCCGCTGGCTTAGAGGAAGGGACCACAAGCCAGTGAGTGCAGGCAGCCTCAAGAAGCTGCACAAGGCAGAGGCTCTAGAGCCTCCAGAGGGAACCAGCCTTGCTGACACCTTGATTTTAGCCAAGTGAAACTCATTTCAGACTTCTGACCTCCGGAACTATAAGATCATAAATTTGTGCTGTTTCAAGCCTCTAAACTTGTGGTAATTTGCTACAGCAGCAACAGGAAACTAACACAACAACCTTAACCAAAGGGTCAAAGTTAACACAACCAGTAACAGGACACATAAATATCACATGCCCCTGATATTGAGAATAACACAGCATCACTTCTGTGTAGCTCATGCCAAAAACAGCTTGAATCTAATCATAAGGAAACAGGCAAACTCAAATTGAAGGACATTCTACAAAATAACTGTCCTATGCTCTTCAAAAATGTCAGTCATAAAGAACAAAGACTGAGGAACTGTTCCAGATTAAAGAAGACTGAAGAGACCGGACTAAATGCAACACAGAGTCCTGGATCAAACGAAATGTTTTCTTCTTTAGTTATAAGGACATTACTGGGACAATTTAAATAGGGTCTATATGCTAGCTAATAGTATTATATTATCATCATACTGTGATTAAGCAGGAAAATATCCTTATATTAGGAAATATACAATGAAGTATTTGTGGATAAAGGGAGATCATGCCTGCAACTTTACTTTTAAGTGGTTCAGAAAAAATAAATGTGTGTGTATATATTTTATGTGTGGATAGATACACAAACATCTATATGTATGTGTGTGTACATATATATGTATATGTATGTGTGTGTTTTATATATATATATACATATATATATATAGAGAGAGAGAGAGAGAGAGTGAGAGAGAGCGAGAGAGAGAGAGAGAGAAAGAGAGAAAACAAAGTATTAACATTTGAGGAATCCAAGTGAAAAGTAAATAGAAATTCCCTGTACAATTTTACAACTCTTCTGTAAATCTAAAATTCTCTTTCAAAGTTAAAAACTTCCCATAACAAAAGACACTCTAAACAAAGTAAAATGACAAATTGAGAAGAACATAAATATTTATTTATTAATTTTTTTTTATTTTTATGGCTGCGTCAGGTCTTAGTTGTGGCACGTGGGATCTTCCGTTGTGGTGTATGGGCTCTTCGTTGCGGTGCGCGAGCTTCTCTCTGGTTGTGGCATGCGGGTTTTCTCTTCTCTAGTTGTGGCGCACAGGCTCCAGAGCTCGTGGGCTCTGTAGTTTGTGGCATGTGAGCTCTCTAGCTGAGGCGAGTGAGCTCAGTAGTTGTGGCACACGGGATTAGTTGCCCTGCGGTGCATAGGATCTTAGTTCCCTGACCAGGGATCGAACCCACGTCCCCTGCGTTGGAAGGTGGATTCTTTACCACTGGACCACCAAGGAAGTCGCAGAGTAGAGCAGAAATATTTAATCAAGGATTAATGTATACAATGAGCACCTAAAATCAATCATATAAAGATGAACAACCAATTTTTTTCAAACAGCTAAGAGATATAAACAGACAGTGCTCTTAAAAAGAAAAACAGGGACTTCCCTGGTGGTCCAGTGTCTAAGACTCTGCGCTCCCAATGCAGGGAGCCCGTGTTCAATCCCTGGTCGGGGAACTAGATCCCACATGCACGCCACAACTAAGAAGTCTGCATGCTGCAACTAAAGATTCCGCATGCTGCAACGAAGATCCCACACGCGGCAAGCAAGATCCTGTGTGCTGCAACTAAGACCCAGAGCAGTCAAATAAATAAATAAATAAATAAATGGATAGATATTAGAATAAAGCAGAATTACACATAGAAACATAAGAAGATATTCACAATATACTGTTACAAGAAAACTGAAAGTTGCATATATGAGCCCATAATAGGTGAACTTATATATGTTAAGAAAAATGTATAACTTCATTATATATAACAGCAAAGAGAAAAGTCTAGAAGCAGACATACCTCACATTTACTAGTGGCAACCTCTATTTCTGAACTGATTGGATTCCTATAACAAAATTGGACATAAAACTACAAACAAGTTCATATTTTACTAAATACAGATTAATTCTTATTATGCATGGTGAGATCATGGCTTTTTGAAAGACGATTATCCCCGTAAATTTAACAAAGAAGGCATAAGATTTAGAAGATGTCAATGTTCAGAAAGTTGGCTGTCTGACATTACTCATCTAACCTTTAACATGATCCAAATCTCACACACATGTGTGTGTGCACACACAGACACACACACACACAACCCTCAGGGCCACGAGACATTTGACTCACAAATCCCCTGGGAGAGAAAATATGAGAATTGAAGATAGGTGTTTTAATTCATAGGGAACACCAGACCACCCCCAAGAGCGTTGCTAATGTTAGTGCTATGGCTTTTCTAGTTAATAAAAATAAGTTAAAGGTTTGTAGTTTACCCTGAGAGGTGCATGACTATACACATCACAGGGTAAAAACCAGTGATGTGTCAGTGCCCAGAAATACAGACCCCAAAGTCCTCTTCCTGGTCCACAGCATTCCAGAGAATTCCCAGACATGCCCAGGACACTGTCCAGGCCTGGGAGGCAAGCAAGTACCAGGAAGAGGTTGCACCTGAAACTGAAAGTAGGTCCTCAAATATGGGACCAACAAAATCCAAGGGAACAACAAACTCTAGCAGTCCCGCCAGGAAAGCCAAGAAAGCAAGCCAGTTCAAAAACCAAATGTACTGCCAATCCTGCCCAAAGCAAATACAGCCAGGAATCCAAAGTAGGTCAAACCCAGGGGAATGGCCACAGTGACTGCACCAGCTGACTCGCAGCCCCTCCTACTCCCGGTGGGAAGTTTGGGCCCAATCCAAAAACATTCCCAACAGCCTCTGACACGCTTCATATCACACGCCCACTGCGATACAATTTTGAAGGGCTTTAATCTCTATCTACTACCCTTCTGGTTGACCCACCAGGCAAACTGGGTACTCAAAGGACAGTAAGTTTTGAAGTCTTAAGACAATACATAACTGTGAAGATTCTTAAGTGGTCTCATCCCTGCAGAATTCACAGCTAGGATGCATTTCACAGTGGCTAACTGGCAAACCTCAACTTAACTCCTTATCCTGTACTCAAGTAATCCAGATATTCAATTGCCTGGATCTTTTTCTGTGACAATTTATCTGAAGTAAAGGAACTGCAAGTTAATAGAAAATATTTACTGTTAATAACTTCCTTAAGGTAAAACCTGGCCTCAGTGCATTCATTCCTGTTCAGTTTCCTCCATCTTATCTATCTCCATCTCTGAAACCCCAATGCTTAATCAGAAAAGTCCTCAAGAAAAATTCCCTTATATTCTCTGGACTTCGATTATCCAAAGCAAAATTAAACTTATAATTTCTAACAAATTTTGAACCAAAAATGAATCAGGGTCAATTATCAATTGATCAGAAAGTATTGCTAATCAGAATATCCCATTTCCTAAACAGTCTAGGTAATTGAAGAGTCTGTTTACTCTCCCACAGTGTTTCAGCCTTGGCATGCTGGTGTATCAGAAGACATCTTAGAGCTCAAGTAATCTCCGTCCTTTAACCAATGAAGAAACTGAGGCCCAGTCATAACATTCTTTTCTCTTTTTAAAAAAATAAATTTATTTTCAGCTGCGTTAGGTCTTTGTTGCTGCACGCGGGCTTTCTGTAGTTGCCGCGAGCGGGGGCTACTCTTTGTTGCGGTGCGCGGGCTTCTCATTGCAGTGGCTTGTCTTGTTGCGGAGCACAGGCCCTAGGCACACGGGCTTCAGTAGTTGTGGTGCACGGGCTCTAGAGCACAGGCTCAGTAGTTGTGGCTCATGGACTTAGTTCCTCCACGGCACGTGGGATCTTCCCGGACCAGGGCTCAAATCCATGTCCCCTGCACTGGCAGGCGAATTCTTAACCATTGCGCCACCAGGGAAGCCCCCAACATTTTTAACTCAAGTAGAAATACATAAATGCAGAAAGTGTTACTCAACCAGCAACATGCAAATAAATGCAATAATCTCCAAATTTGCACATCAGGCTGATTAACTTTGATCCTGAGGAATAACATTTTTTTCATTCCAGAAATCACTCATCCTCTGTCTCAGTGATTCAGCTTTCCCTGACCCCTGAAATATGTGACTCTTGGTTCTACTTGTTCCTACTGACTATAAAATAGACAATTTGGGTTGACCTTGAGGCTTTTTCAAAGTTTTAATTTAAATTTAGTTAAGTTGTAGGTTTAGTTTATTTTTAGTTTCATCACTGCCATTTCACTGAGGCCAGCCCAAGTTCAGTATATTTAGGGTTTTCTGTACTTCCTGTCCATGAAATTTGGGAATGAGAATGTTTTCATATTCAAATTTCAGACTTATGTGTGAATTAAATATCAGGATTTTAGAAGCGAATAAAAAGTAGTTCTTCCAGTACATGTTCATCTGAGTCCACTGCCTTTTCTCCTTTTCTAACTCACTGATTTCTCATCCAGCTTGATCCAGTGAACATCTTGCATGAATTTGGAGCACAGAGGATATTCAGGCATATTAGATGTGAAACACATGTTAAAATGACATTCAACTGAGCTGGATCTAACTCACTGAAACTAAATCTCAACTAAATCAAGTTTAAAACTTATGTCCATGCAAACCTACACACAGATGTTGATAGCAGTTTTACTCATAAATGCACAAAATTGGAAGCAACCAAGATGTCCTGCAATAATAGGTGAATGATAAACAAACTGTAGTACATGCATACTATGGAATATTATTTAGCAATAAGAAGAAATGAGCTATCCAGCCACAAAAAGACATAGGAGAATCTTAAATGCATATTGCTAAATGAAAGAAGTCAGTCTGAAAAACCTACATACCGTACGATTCCAACTATATGACATCCTGGAAAAAGCAAAACTATGGAGACAATAAAAAGGTTGGCAGTTACCTGGGGTTCAGGGGAGGCAAGGAAGGATGAATAGAGGATTTTTCAAGTTAGTGAAACTATTCTGTATAATACTGTAATGGTGGATACATGGCATCACACATTTGTCAAAACCCATAGAAAACGAAAAGTGAACCTTAATGTAAAGTACGGACTTTAGCTAATAATACTGGTGCAGCAATTGTACACACTAATGCAAGATATTCAGGTGGACCCAACGTTAATCACAAGAGTCCTTAAAAGAGAGAAGCAGAGTGATGTGATTGCTGGCTTTAACAATAAAAGAGGGCCAGTAGCCAAGAAATGAGGGCAGTCTCTAGACACAGGAAAAGGCAAGGAACAGATTTTCCTCTTGAGCCCCCAGAGGAAATGCAGCTCTGCAGACACCTCAACTTTAGCCCAGTGAGATTCCTGCCATCCAGAACTGTAAGATGATAAATTTGTGTTGTTTTAAGTCACTGAGTTTGTGGTAATTAGTTGTAGCAGCAATAGGAAACTCATACACTCTATTTCCTTCACTGCTGTCACCAAGATCCTTAACTGTATGATACGTGTATTTGGCCACCATGGGATTCACAGACTAGAATATAAACTCCTAAAATCTCGTGTCATGTCTAGCACAGGGTAGGTGCTCAGCAAACACTCATTAAAGGCAAGATTTCTCACCCCAACCCTAACAGGTATCATCATCCAGATGTTTCAGATGCAGACACAGAGACTCAGAGAGGTAACATCACTAGCCCAAAGTCACACAGCAATAGCATACATAGCCGAACAGAGATTCAAAGCCACATTCACCCAGTGCCAAAACCTGTGCCACTGGGCCCTGAGGATAATACTGTGGAATTAGCCTCATGAGAGAAGTACAGAGATCCCTGTGGGGGCACAGAGGAGAAGCACTGTCAGGGCTGGTAAGACCAGGCCTCACAGAAGGGGAGACATTCTGGAAGCCTTGAGGAGGAATTTTCTAGGTGGAAAAGCAGGGATGGAAGTGGTTATTTTTGTTTAGGTATCCATTAAGTAAAATTTAGGACCCATGGGAATGGGAGAATAAGGAAAGAGGAAGTTTAAAATGTAGAAACCATTAACAGAAGCTCGTTTGGGGCAAAAGGTCCCTAACACAAGCTCCCTCTGGGTGTAGGGCCTTGGGGCATATGGGTCTTTGAAGCAGACTTTCTTTCCCTTTCTTCCTCTGAACCTTGCAGGATGGGATGCCTAAACCTGTGCTGTCAGCTGACTACCCTGTCATAAGATAAAATCAGACTATTCCAAACTTTTGCTGCAATGTACACCTTTCTGCGTCAGCACTTTTTTCATATTTGGAGTATTTCCTTAGGCTTGATTGTCAGGAGAGGAATTACGGTGCCAAAGCCTATGATCGTTAAGACTAATAACACATGCAGCCAAATTCTTTCAAAAAAACTCTACAGTGTTCCCTGTCAGCAGCAATGACTAGGAGTGCTCACCTCCCTGCATCTTCCCCAGAGGAAGGCACTGCACTTAACACATATTTTTTTTAACTTGCTAAATATGATAGGTGAAAAATGTGATCTCAGTACTGTTTTAATTTGGATATTTTATTATTAGTGAGATTGAACATTTTCCATATTTTTACAATATTTTCACTTTTAGATCTTCACTTATGAATTGGAAAGATCACTATTAAAACAGTACAAGGCCAAAAGGTGGAGAAAGCACATAGATAAACAAGTTTCTACTGCAAGGGAAAACCTGATCTTTTTTGGCTACATCTTTCTTGTCGGATAAGTACCTAACTGAGCCTTAGGTGGGCTTCCTCCCAAGCCTGGCTTCTCCAGGAGCCCCCTCTCCCACACCTTCCCCTCCTCCTTCTCTCTCTGCAGCAGAGATGTGCTCCACGCTCAGGAGACCTTCTGTGAACCCACAGCTCCAGCAGCCACGAAGGAGCTGAGAGAACAGAGAATCCCGAGGCTGTGCTGGGTCCACTTTCTATCTCCTCACCAACATGAAGCTTGTAGCTGGTCAGGGAATTCCCATGGAGCCCCACGTATGTTCTCCCAGCTTCCCTCTCCCATCACTCCCAGCCCACCCCGAGCCAGGGCCTCCCTTCTGCTGTGAACTGCCCTTTCCCAAAGTGCTTACCATTTCCAAAGGATCCCTTCTGCCAGGGAGGGCCCATTCCAACTAGGGTGAGGCAAATAATGACAGGACCATGCAAATACAAGATTTTCTTTAAAATTTTGTTCATTGTGGGGTTTTCTGCATTAATTTTGATTTTTAAAAATACTGTTTTAAAGTATTATTTATCTTGATTCCTGAGGGTTTAGGGTTTTTTGGCATCCCCTTAAATGTTATGCCCAAGGCAAGTGCCTCACTCTAATCCTGGTCCTGCCTTCCTCCCACCAGCAGGGATGCCTCTGCCCAACCAGGACCTCCTTCAGTCACATTAAGGTGCAAAGAACTCAGCCACTACATTTCTTGGGTGGGGAGACTTTACAGAATATCTGATTATCCTACAGTGAACACACTAGGAAAAAAGAACATCAAAATCACCCATAATCTTGAAAACCAGAGATAACTTCCATTTACATGCTTTTAAAAAACACAAAAATGCTGAGTTGAGGGGAGGAGCAGCTTTATAATCTGCTGTTCCTTACAAGGATCATAAATACGCTTCTTCAACAGCTATGTGGACAAGCTATACAAGCATATGTCTACTGCAAAAACCTCCAGAAACTTACTCTCTAACTTACCCCTGGAGGTTGGGATTTGAGGCACTGAGGGAAGGACTCTGATGTTTTAAGTTTTCTTTCTTTTTTTTTTTTTTTACTATATATGCACCTGTATTGTTTTGCTATTTTACAATGAGCATGTGTCACATGCCTACTTTTAAGAATACCAATAGGGACTTTCCTGGTGGTCCAGTTGTTAGGACTCCATGCTTCCAACGCAGGGGGTGTGGGTTTGATTCCTGGTTGGGGAACTAAGATCCCACATGCCATGCGGCAAGGCAAAAAAAATTTTTTTTTAATTTTAAAAAATACCAACAGAGGGCTTCCCTGGTGGCGCAGTGGTTGAGAGACCGCCTGCCGATGCAGGGGACACGGGTTCGTGCCCCGGTCCGGGAAGATCCCACATGCCGCGGAGCGGCTGGGCCCGTGAGCCATGGCCACTAAGCCTGCGCATCCGGAGCCTGTGCTCCGCAACGGGAGAGGCCACAACAGTGAGAGGCCCGCATACCACAAAAAAAAAAAAAAAAATACCAACAGAAATTAAAAACAAATGACTCATTGTATCTGCCAACTGGTTCTCTGCTTACAGGGCAGATGGCAAGGAGAGGTGATGGTGAGGGTCTTGTCCTTTCACCAGTGTGTGTGGGAGCAGGAGGGGGTCTCCCCTGGACCTGAGTCCCCCCAGTCAGGTGGGGCCCCCTTCCCCTCTAAGGGGAAAGCCTTGGCCTTGGCACAGGCAGGTAATGAGGCCCCTTCCCTACAGGCTGGTCCGTGTCCCTCTGGGTTTGATACTTTTATTCTACGGTCTAAACAGGTGTACTTCTTCTTTTAACAATTTTTTTCTTGTTAAAAACCTTTTAATTCTTTATTTTAAAAGTTACACTTATTGTATAAAAATGGAAAAGTACAGATAAACTTTTAAAAATAATTATATTTTTCATGTCACATGAAATCCCAGAGAAAACAATAGTTAACATTTTGCTGTACAACTCCCAGATATTTTCCTAATGACACATGACTATGTTTTCATATTTTTTAAATAAAAATGAGGTCTTATTTTACAAATTAGTAACTTTTTTAACTTAATGTATTATAAATACCTTTCTTGCTGCTTGTTTTAAATCATAATTTTTAGGGATTAGGAACTATATTTCACTTGTTCTAACAATTCCTTAAACTTTTTAAAGTGATCTCCACTCATCATTTTCATTAATGATCTCAATTTAAAATATTAATTTAACTGCAAAAAACACTACAATATTGCCATACTAATACATTACTGACAATTCTACCTCTTCCATCTGAGACACGATGGCCCTAGGATTGGGCTGGCCAGATAGTATTATCATCATTGCACAATAGGAAGCTCAAGCCCAGAGTGGTTAGTGGGTGGCTTCCAGCAACCCATTTAGTCTGAGGCAGAGTGGGGTACAGACCCCAAATGATATGTAGCCCCGGCCGGGAGGGCTGTGGCTACCCTTGACTGCCAGCCTCTCCCTCCCTACTTCCTGTTCTCTCCGAATCAATAACAATTCCAGGGCTTCCCTGGTGGCACAGTGGTTACGAATCCGCCTGCCAATGCAGGGGACACGGGTTTGAGCCCTGGTCCGGGAAGATCCCACATTCTGCGGAGCAACTAAGCCCGTGCGCCACAACTACTGAGCCTGCGCTCTAGACCCCGCGAGCCACAACTACTGAAGCCCACGCGCCTAGAACCCTTGCTCTGCAACAAGAGAAGCCACAGCAAAGAGAAGCCCACACACGGCAACAAAGAGTACCCCCGCTCTCAGTAACTAGAGAAAACCCGCGTGCAGCAGGAAAGACCCAAAACAGCCAAAAATTAAATAAATGAATAAATAAATTAAAACAACAACAACAACAACAATTCCATCTGAATAGCTGAAGTCTTGTTCACTCAGCCTCTCTTGGGGCCCCTGCCTTTCCAGGCTTCCAGCTTCCCCTCCAGCAACTGCCCCCCCTCCCCACACACACAGGACTCATTTCTTTGCCCTCAGAGAGCAGACAGGCTCGTAGCTTGCTGAGCCTTTGGGCTCTGGGACCTTTTGTTTAGTTTCTGCAGAAGGGGCTGTGTGGCTCACAGGCAGGTGCCTGGACCTGCAGCATGTCTCCTCCCTGAGAGCTGAGGATGCCCAGGAGGAACATGCGGGTCCCTCATACACAGACTCCCCAGGAAAGGGCAACACCAGCCTAGGTCTTCCAGGGAGAGGCCTGCCGGCCAGGAAGTAGCCCTGAGCCATGGCTGGTCAGAATCAAAGCTGACCACTCTTCTGAGCAGGAATTATGTGGGAATCCTGATTAAACAGGTAGGTGCTAACATAGGACAGGTGGATGAGGAAGCCTGAGCTGGGGCAGATAGCCCACAGAACTGGTCAACTGTCCAGATCTGGCCATCAGTAGAGAAGCTGTCAAATGCCTGAGAGCTTAGGTCTTTCTGTACCCTTAGTTCAGGACCTGACTCTCTCAGGATCAAGAAAGCCATGTCTGTGTTTGACAACAGGGTGTAGCCTCAGAGTAGCTTCTAAGAGGTGGGGCAACCAAGGCCTTGAGCAGTGAAGGAACTGTATTTGTGGCCATTTATGAACCCGTCACTTTAAGCAGCTATTCTTTAAATAGAAAAAGTAGTGTTCAAACAGGAGTGGAGACTCAGCAGTGCAGGGCAAGAGTGGAGAGGAAAGATGGTGGTGACTATTTTCTCAGCATTTCAGCTGGCATCCATCACGCAGCAAAACTAAGCCTGAAAATAAACTAGGCTCCGGCCCCTCAGAAGGTGGCCAGACTATCCACTGTTTTCACTCAAGCAAGATCTTCAGGTACAGGTGGAGTCTCAGTCCACCTACCCTAAGCAGCTTATTCAAGTACTTCTTCCAGCCCTGTGCCATGCCATAGCCTCCCTTGAGGTGATCTAGAAACACAGATTTCCCCATTTTATCACGTACCCGGTACCATCTCACCACTTTTTAGGGACTGGTACCCCAACTGAGCCTGCCCCATAATCCTGCCCTGCTAACCCGCTCATTGCAGCAAGAGGAAAATAGATGAACCTGTTTCCGATCAGTGTGTTTGCCCCTTAACAAAAGTGTAGGCCCCCCGAGGGCAGGGATCAATCTTCTCCTGACTCTACAAGTCCACACACATCTCTGGCTTCTGCCAATGTTCTAACACCTAAGGGTTCATACAGAAAGACAATTAAATACTGAGTAAAACTCTACCATTAAAAAAATATCAAAAAAAATAATTGAATGTTTATCAAGCTTTCAGCATGCAGAGGAGTTTTTAAACCTTGACGTGCAATAGATAAAATTACAAAAGATTAGCTCCATGAACTTCACTGTATAAAGTGTTTTCAAAATACATATACATATTTAAGTACAATGATCATTTTACAGATGAGGATACTAAGCTTAGGAAGGTTGAGTAATTTGAACAAGGGTACGTCCCTCAGCTTGAAAGGAGCAGAGCCAGGATTCCAACCCAGGAATGTCACGGCAAAAGCTTGAGTGCATGAGGAACGCCCTTCACTACTGCATGCTAGTTACTGGAGGCTAGAACGTGTGAATTACACACATAACTGCGTATACACATACTCATATATACAAGAATATACATACAAATATTTGTAGCAAATGACAAAGAATATCTTTATCATTAAAAAAAACTTATGTAGATTTATGAGTAAAGCATGAGGAAGGAAGTAAAACCATTTGTAGAAGGGGAAATACAACAAGAAAATAAACAATGTTCACTCTCCCTGTTGATTAAAAACACAAATGAAAGTTTAATAAGGCATCTGTTTTTGCTTATTAAACGGGCAGGGAAAAAACCACACTGGCCATGTCTGATGTAGTAAAACTGATTATCTTCACATATTACTGGGGACACTGAGACTATGTCTGCCCTTTAGGAAGTCAGGTTGGTTCCATATATCAAAAGTTTTTAAATGTTTTTAATGTCTGTTAATAAACCCTATTTTCAGTCATTCAACAACTATTACTGTGAACTCACTATGTACTAGGCATTAACCCAGGTACCGCTCAAGGAGCCAGACGTGTGGGCTCTGACACTGTGGGTGGCCGTACCAGCCCTGGAATGAATGGCTGGGGATTTCGTGTGCGAGATAAACATTGTCTTTGTAGAGGCCACTGTTGTTTTGGGTTTTTCTTTTACTCATGGTTGAACCTAATTTTATATAGAAGGTAAGTGAGCTTTTACCAGCCGGTGTCTGATTTCTTAATGGAGTAGGAGGCAAGATCATCAAAACAGAGGAAGAGGGCTTCCCTGGTGGCGCAGTGGTTGGGAGTCTGCCTGCCGATGCAGGGGACACGGGTTCGTGCCCCGGTCTGGGAAGATCCCACAAGCCGTGGAGCGGCTGGGCCCGTGAGCCATGGCCGCTGGGCCTGCGCGTCCGGAGCCTGTGCTCCGCAACGGGAGAGGCCACAACAGTGAGAGGCCCGCATACCGCAAAAAAGAACAAAAGAAAAACAGAGGAAGAATGTGGAAGGTAAGTGGAGGTCTGAATAGAGAGGAAAACAAAAGCAAACAAACAGAAAAGAAAGTAAGAGGTGTTGGTGAGGATGTGAAGAAGCAGGAATCCTCTGCACTGTTGGTGAGAATGTGAAACCGTACAGCTGCTGTGGGAAACATGTGGCAGTTCCTCAAAAAATTAAAAATAGCATTATTATATGATCCAGCAATTATACTTCTCGGTATATACCAAAAGAATTGAAAGCAGGGTCTTGAAGAAATATTTGTATACCCATGTTCATTGCAGTATTATTCACAATAACTAAAACATGGAAGCAATTCAAATGTCAATTGATGGATGAACGGATAAGCAAAATGTGGTATATACATACAATGGAATAATATTCAACTTAAAAAGTAAGGAAATTCTGGGCTTCCCTGGTGGTGCAGTGGTTGAGAGTCCACCTGCCGATGCAGGGGACACGGGTTCGTGCCCCGGTCCGGGAAGATCCCACATGCCGCGGAGCAGCTAGGCCCGTGAGCCATGGCCACTGATACTGCGCGTCCGCAGCCTGTGCTCCGCAACGGGAGAGGCCACAACAGTGAGAGGCCCGTGTACCGCAAAAAAAAAGTAAGGAAATTCTGACATATGCTGCAACACAGTTGAACCTTGAGGACATTACACTAAGCGAAATAAGCCAGTCATAAAAAGACAAAAACTCTATGATTCCAGTCACATGAGGTACTCAGAGTAGTCAAAATCACAGAGACAGAAATGTAATGGTGGTTACCAGGGGCTGGGGGAAGGGAAAATGGGGAGTTACTGTTTAATGGGTATAGACTTTCAGTTTTACAAGATGAAAAGAGTTTAGGGGATGGTGCAGAAGAATGGGAATGTATTTAATACCACTGAACTGTACACTCAAAAAAGGCTAAGGTGGTAAATTTTATGTTATGCGTATTTTATCACAACTTTTAAAAAATGTGGTAGCAGACTAATAAAGGCAACAAAAATTAAATATGTGGAATTCAGTTGCTTGGCCCCTGAATATTATGTATTGTACAGGGGGTGGAGGGTGGGGTGGTGACTCTTTAAACATCAAGTAGGTGAGACTTCAGTGTTCATTTATTCACTTGTTAAACATTTATTGAGCACATACTCTGTTCTCGGAACTGTGTCAAGCTCTAGGGACACAGAGGTAAATAAGAGAGAAGTTGACCATAGTCCACCAAGGAAGGCAAACAAGGAAAGATGGTTAAATATAGAGTGATAAGTATATTGTTAGAAGTGTGCAACAGACTTGCAGAGAAAGTCTCCTCCCCAAGACCTGGAGGCTGGAGTAGAGGTCAGTGCAAAGGCTTGGGAAGGGAGCCAAGCAACACCTGCCACCAGCCTCCCTGACCCCCAATCCCCCTGGGGTGCAGCAAGTAGTCTTGTGTGGCTGCACCTCACAGAGTGAATGCCGAGGGTGCGAGGCAAGGGTCAGCCATCCTCTGTCACTACAACTTTTCTTATTTTTTATTCTGTGTGTGTGTATCTCCCTCTCCTAAAATATAGTTGTAAAAACAGTGATGTCACTGAGGTATGTGGCACTTACTACCATTCTTGGGGATTTATAAAAGCACTTGAAACTGGAAACTACCCCTATAAACAAACAGTAATATGTTTAAAGAATGAACAGTGATCTATGAAAAAATATTTAAGATCATTGCAGCCTTTAAAAAAAGAAAAAAACAGTAAGGAAATATAGCATTTAAACACCTAAGAATGCTCTTTTGCTTTACTTTCACAAATATTTAGCTGTGATCATTTCTGTTAAAAAAGAAAGTCTTCACTTGGTTTCTAATCCCCTAATGCAGTCCAGTGTGACTTGGTTAGTGCTAATGCAACAGCCATATCTGACCGGTAAGCTGGGAGGCTATGTAACAGTTCCCAAAGATAGATTCTCATGAATGTTACGGGTTCATGCACTGGGGTTTAAGTTGCTCTGTGCTGCCCTGAGCCTCCTTACACATACAGATAGTGTAAAGCATTTAAGGCAAGAGCATTAGGGTCGACCGGGGAAAAGCTTTCCCCTTCTCATGAAGAACAAACCCCTATCACACGTGTTAAAATCCGCTGCTTAACCTTTGTCTAACCTTCAGCCCAAAACTCACAAAAGTAATACAGCTAATCCCAGAAAGCAAGTTTAAACAAACAAGCCAACAGTCTACTGTGTCTTTAAAAAGCCTACTCTGCCTACTTTCCTCACACGCATGCTGTTTGAGAAGCAAGAAGCCCCTGATTCTGAGGGAGGTTCCGAAGCCCTTGCTGGAGGCTGTGAGACTCACAGCAACTATTTGAACAGTGGTGTCCAAAGTATCTGGTTTCCTGCTGCCTGCCTTTTCTGGAGTGAGATCACATAGCTCTGCAGTCTTCGTGGATTTTCACAACATATAAGAGTTTTAAAATTCCTGGCAACCATATCTTAATTATTCTCATTTATCTAGATGGAAAACTCTAATAGTTCTATATTTTTAAAAATTACAATGGCTATCATTCTATGAAGCTAACCAACAGTTCCTACTCTTACTTAAAGCTCCTTTTTTGTTAAAGCTGGAGATTTCTAGCATAGGCGAGGAAAGAAAAATGTTAGCCACGTCTTACTCAGATGACCTTTTCATTAACACTGAAACTTAGATGATATTGATGCTGTAACAAAACATGTACCAAAATGGACAATCTGATTACATTTAGGAGATAGTAAATGAGAATTACAAATATTAATTTCAAAATTACCTATTAGCTGTACAAATAGAGGTACTTTGGATATTGTATATATTTGGAAGTAACAATATTTTGCTTTCACTGGCTGATGACACCTATAGTTGCCTTTACCAGAAAAATCCATAAATTAACATGCAACCATTTACACTTATACCAAGTTTGCACAAACCAAGTCTTTCTGACTTTAGAATTAACTTTAACTATGTGTATTTATCTGTGCATGTGTTCCCATAATGGGTATCTGAGACACCAAACTCAGAATTCTACATTCACTGTGTAAGTCCAATCTGAATAAACTGTTTGTGGGGAAAAAAAAAAAACCTGATATAGTGGAGCATTTAAAAAAAAGCCTCTGATAAAGATGAATAATGTCCCCTCAAAAACAGGAATTAGAAAGACCAGGAAGAGTACTTCTGCTGTCAGTGTCCTTGTTCCCACAGTGAGCCAAAGCCATCCCCCGCTTCTGCAGGAGACCCTCCAACACTAGCAGACAGCAGAAGCAAGAAGAACTACAATCCTGCAGCCAGTGGAACAAAAACCACATTCACAGAAAGACAGACAAGATGAAAAGGCAGAGGGATATGTACCAGATGAAGGAACAAGATAAAACCCCAGAAAAACAACTAAATGAAATGGAGATAGGCAACCTTCCAGAAAAAGAAGTCAGAATAATGATAGTGAAGATGATCCAGGACCTCGGAAAAAGAATGGAGGCAAAGATCGAGAAGATGCAAGAAATGTTTAACAAAGACCTAGAAGAATGAAAGAACAAACAGAGATGAACAATATAATAACTGAAATGAAAACTACACTAGAAGGAATCAATAGCAGAATAACTGAGGCAGAAGAACCGACAAGTGACCTGGAAGACAGAATTGTGGAATTCACTGCCACGGAACAGAATAAAGAAAAAAGAATGAAAAGAAATGAAGACAGCCTAAGAGACCTCTGGGACAACACTGAACGCAACAACATTTGCATTATAGGGGTCCCAGAAGGAGAAGAGAGAGAGAAAGGACCAGAGAAAATATTTGAAGAGATTATAGTCGAAAACTTCCCTAACATGGGAAACGAAATAGCCACCCAAGTCTAAGAAGCACAGCAAGTCCCATACAGGATAAACCCAAGGAGAAACACGCTGAGACACATATTAATCAAATTGGCAAAAATGAAAGACAAAGAAAAATTATTGAAAGCAGCAAGGGAAAAATGACAAATAACATACAAGGGAACTCCCATAAGGTTAACAGCTGATTTCTCAGCAGAAACTCTATAAGCCAGAGGGAGTGGCATGATATACTTAAAGTGATGAAAGGGAAGAACCTACAACCAAGATTACTCTAGCCGGCAAGAATCTCATTCAGATTCGACAGAGAAATCAGAAGCTTTACAGACAAGCAAAAGGTAAGATAAATCAGCACCACCAAACCAGCTCTACAACAAATGCTAAAGGAACTTCTCTAAGTGGGAAACACAAGAGAAGAAAAGAACCTACAAAAACAAACCCAAAACAATTAAGAAAATGGTCATAGGCACATACGTATCGATAATTACCTTAAACGTGAATGGATTAAATGCTCCAACCAGAAGACACAGGCTCGCTGAATAGATACAGAAACAAGACCCATACACATGCTGTCTCCGAGAGACCCACTTCAGACCTAGGGACATATACAGACTGAAAGTGAGGGGATGGAAAAAGATATTCCATGCAAACGGAAATCAAAAGGAAGCTGGAGTAGTAATACTCATATCAGATAAAATAGACTTTAAAATAAAGAACAAAACAAGGAAGGACACTACATAATGATCAAGGGATCAATTCAAGAAGAAGATATAACAATTATAAATATATATGCACCCAAAATAGGAACACTTCAATACATAAGGCAACTGCTAACAACTATACAAGAGGAAATCGACAGTAACACAATAATAATGGGGGATTTTAACACCTCACTTACACCAATGGACAGATCAACCAAAATGAAAATATATAAGGAAACAGCAGCTTTAAATGACACAACAGACCAGATAGATTTAATTGATATTTATAGGACATTCCATCCAAAAACAGCAGATTACACTTTCTTCTCAAGTGCACATGGAACATTCTCCAGGATAGATCACATCTTGGGTCAAAAATCAAGCCTCAGTAAATTTAAGAAAATTGAAATCATATCAAGCATCTTTTCTGACCACAACACTATGAGATTAGAAATGAATTACAAGGAAAACAATGTAAAAAACACAAACACATGGAGGCTAAACAATACGTTACTAAATAACCAAGAGATCACTGAAGAAATCAAAGGGGAAATCAAAAAATACCTAGAGACAAATGACAATGAAAACACGATAATCCAAAACCTATGGGACGCAGCAAAAGCAGTTCTAAGAGGGAAGTTTATAGCTATACAAGCCTACCTCAAGAAACAAGAAAAATCTCAAATAAACAATCTAACCTTACACTTAAAGGGACTAGAGAAAGAAGAACAAACAAAACCCAAAGTTAGTAGAAGGAAAGAAATCATAAAGATCAGAGCAGAAATAAATGAAATAGAAACAAAGAAAACAATAGCAAAGATCAATAAAACTAAAAGTTCGTTCTTTGAGAAGATAAAATTGATAAACCATTAGCCAGATTCATCAAGAAAAAGAGGGAGAGAACTCAAATCAATAAAATTAGAAATGAAAAAGGAGAAGTAACAACTGACACTGCAGAAATGCAAAGCATCCTAAGACACTACTACAAGCAACTCTATGGCAATAAATTGGACAACCTAGAAGAAATGGACAAATTCTTAAGAAAGGTATAACCTTCCAAGACTGAACCAGGAAGAAATAGAAAATATGAACAGACCAATCACAGAAAAGGAAATTGAAACTGTGATTAAAAATCTTCCAACAAACAAAAGTCCATGACCACATGGCTTCACAGGTGAATTCTATCAAACATTTAGAGAAGAGCTAATACCCATCCTCAAACTCTTCCAAAAAATTGCAGAGGAAGGAACACTCCCAAATTCATTCTATGAGGCCACCATCACCCTGATACCAAAACCAGACAAAGATACTACAAAAAAAGAAAATTACAGACCAATATCACTGATGAATATAGATGCAAAAATCCTCAACAAAATACTAGCAAACAGAATCCAACAACACATTAAAAGGATCATACACCATGATCAAGTGGGATTTATCCCAGGGATTCTTCAATATGTGCAAATCAATCAATGTGATACCCCATATTAACAAATTGAAGAATAAAATCCATATGATCATCTCAATAGATGCAGAAAAAGCTGTTGACAAAATTCAACCCCCATCTATGATAAAAGCTCTACAGAAAGTGGGCATAGAGGGAACCTACCTCAATATAATAAAGGCCATATATGGCAAACCCACAGCAAACATCATTCTCAATGGTGAAAAACTGAAAGCATTTCCTCTAAGATCAGGAACAAGACAAGGATGTCCACTCTCACCACTAGTATTCAACATAGTTTTGGAAGTCCTAGCCACGGCAATCAGAGAAGAAAAAGACATAAAAGGTATACAGATTGGAAAAGAAGAAGTAAAACTGTCACTGTTTGCAGATGACATGATACTATACATAGAGAATCCTAAAAATGCCACCAGAAAACTACTAGAGCTAATCAATGATTTGGTAAAGTTGCAGGATACAAAATTAATGCACAGAAATCTCTTGCATTCCTATACACTAATGATGAAAAATCTGACAGAGAAATTAAGGAAACACTCCCATTTACCATTGCAACAAAAAGAATAAAATACCTAGGAATAAACCTACCTAGGGAAACAAAAGACCTGTATGCAGAAAACTATAAGACACTGATGAACGAAATTAAAGATGATACCAACAGATGGAGAGATATACCATGTTCTTGGATTGGAAGAATCAATATTGTGATAATGACTATACTACTCAAAGCAATCTACAGATTCAATGCAATCCCTATCAAATTACCAATGGCATTTTTTACGGAAGTAGAACAAAAATCTTAAAATTTGTATGGAGACACAAAAGACCCCGAATAGCCAAAGCAGTCTTGAGGGAAAAAAATGGGGCTGGAGCAATCAGACTCCCTGACTTCAGACTATACTACAAAGCTACAGTAATCAAGACAATATGGTACTGGCACAAAAACAGAAGGATAGATCAATGGAACAAGATAGAAAGCCCAGAGATAAACCCACTTACCTATGGTCAACTAATCTATGACAAAGGAGGCAAGGATATACAATGGAGAAAAGACAGTCTCTTCAATAAGTGGTGCTGGGAAAACTGGACAGCTACATGGAAAAGAATGAAATTAGAACACTCCCTAACACCATACACAAAAATAAACTCAAAATGGATTCGAGACCTAAATGTAAGATTGGACACTATAAAACTCTTAGAGGAAAACATAGGAAGAACATTCTTTGACATAAATCACAGCAAGATCTTTTATGATCCACCTCCTAGAGTAATGGAAATAAAAACAAAAATAAACAAATGGGACCTAATGAAACTTAAAAGCTTTTGCACAGCAAAGGAAACCATAAATAAGATGAAAAGACAACCCTCAGAATGGGAGAAAATAGTTGCAAACGAATCAACGGACAATGGATTAATCTCCAAAATATATAAACAGCTCATGCAGCTCAATATTAAAGAAACAAACAACCCAATGCAAAAATGGGCAGAAGACCTAAATAGGCATTTCTCCAAAGAAGACATACAGATGGCCAAGAAGCACATGAAAAGCTGCTCAACATCACTAATTACTAGAGAAATGCAAATCAAACCTACAATGAGGTATCACCTCACACCAGTTAGAATGGGTATCATCAGAAAATCGACAAACAACAAATGCTGGAGAGGGTGTGGAGAAAAGGGAACCCTCTTGCACTGCTGGTGGGAATATAAATTGATACAGCCACTATGGAGAGCAGTATGGAGGTTCCTTAAAAAACTAAAAATGGAATTACCATATGATCCAGCAATCCCACTACTGGGCATATACCCAGAGAAAACCATAATATAAAAAGACGCATGCACCCCAATGTTCATTGCAGCACTATTTACAACAGCCAGGTCATGGAAGCAACCTTAATGCCCATCGACAGATGAATGGATAAAGAAGTTGTGGTACATATATACAATGGAATATTACTCAGCCATAAAAAGGAATGAAATTGAGTCATTTGTTGAGACATGGATGGATCTAGAGACTGTCATAGACAGTGAAGGAAGTCAGAAAGAGAAAAACAAATATCATATATTAACGCATGTATGTGGAACCTAGAACAATGGTACAGATGAACTGGTTTACAGGGCAGAAGCTGAGATACAGATGTAGAAAACAAACGTATGGACACCAAGTGGGGAAAGCTGCGGGTGGGTGGGGATGGTGGTGTGCTGAATTGGGCGATTGGGATTGACATGTATACACTGATGTGTATAAAATTGATGACTAATAAGAACCTGCTCTATAAAAAAATAAATTAAATTAAATTTAAAAAAAAAAGAAAGTCCAGGAAGGATAAGAATGGAGGTCTAATCATAATATACTACTTAGCTTTAAACTAAACAATCTTTACATGCTGTGGGAATTCCCTCGTGGTCCAGTGGTTAGGACTCCATGCTTTCACTGCTGTGGGTCAGGGTTCAATCCCTGGTGGGGGGAACTAAGATCCCACAAGCCGTGCGGCCAAAAAACAAACAAACAAAATAAAGCAATCTTTACATGCTGTGATAACATAAATAATGTTTATATTGTTTTTCATTATAAGCCTTTTGGAAATATTTGGATATTTAAAGAATGTGCTTGCATCATCTAGATTTTTTTAAGGCTTGTTAACAAACTTTTGTTTCCTCTTTACTTGTTCAGATTTTGTTTTATATATTTCAATAAGAATTCGTATTTTCCTTAGAAGGTAGGTCCCATGCCTCTTATTAAATTTTAAAGAAGCTAAAACAAGAAAAAAGGATTTTGATAATTATTTTAAAGATAGACCCCAGTGGCTGCTCTAGGAAGAATGAACTGGAGGGGGCAATCGTCAATGACTTTGCCTTGCATTTTGCCACCAGGCAGGACCATAGCCCTCCTGGTGTGTTTCTAGGGACTGGTTTCCAAGGGAGAGGATTAAAAAAGAAAAGCAACAGCCTATACATTGTATGAAATAGCACATGGGGGAAAAAAAAAAAAAAGAAAAGCACATGGGGGGCTTCCCTGGTGGCGCAGTGGTTGAGAGTCCGCCTGCCAATGCAGGGGACACGGGTTCGTGCCCCCGTCCGGGAAGATCCCACATGCCGCGGAGCGGCTGGGCCCGTGAGCCATGGCCGCTGAGCCTGCGCGTCCGGAGCCTGTGCTCCGCAATGGGAGAGGCCACAACAGTGAGAGGCCCGCGTACTGCAAAAAAAAAAAAAAAAAAAAAAACCACATGGTGTGATAACCTGTTTTCTTCTTTGTTTATTTAAGAAAAAAAGCACCCTCCCATACTGTATAGAGAAAAGTCAAGGAGCAAAGCCAGATGCAGCACCAGCTCAAGCTCTGGTAATACCCAGAATGACCAGATTCCAAAGTGGCCAGAGGTTTGAAGCAGAGGGACAGCCCTGGGTGGCTAGGGGCAATGAGCAAGCTCCTTCCCCTGGTCACTCACCAGGCAGAGCAGAGAGGCCACACCCACTGCAGGTGTTGGGGTGGGAAGAGTGCAGGACAGACAGTAGGAAGCCGGTCTGGGCCAAGAGCCGTAAGAATCAGGAAGACCAGGTCAAAATATAAGGGTCTAGAGGACATACAGGGTCAGGCTGGGCCTCACACCCTTGTGAGGAATGTGGGGCTCTCCTGTGGCAGGACATCTTGCTCTTCTGGAGCAGGTTCTACAGTCACCTGTGCATGGCTACATGGATCACAGGCCAAAGGCTGGGACTTTCCCTCTGCGGCCTCCTTCCCTGGAGCCCTGGAAACCACATCCATGGTCCCCGTCTTATTCCGACAAGGTACCACCAACATTAACCAGAATAAATAACAGCACCACTTAGCCACATGACTGCTGGGAGGGAAACAGCACACAGGCGTTGTGTCCGAGTCAGGCAAACTTGGTTGGGGACGACCCCAGTTTTAAAGAACACTTGAGTATTCTCTTTTCAAACAAATCCACCTAAAGGTTCCTTTAACTAAACTCTCCATGGGGCATTTGAATAAGATTATTTGTAAAGTATGCGCGGACTTATACCTTTTCAGGAACATCTACGTAACCATGGGTCTCTCAACTTTCATGGAACATTCCTCTCCTGGCCCTGTGATGGCTCCTGTGAGGGTTGAATCCCTACATCTCTGCCTCTCTTTCTCTGACCCCTCTCTCTTCCTGCCAAAATACAGGTAGTCACCAAGAGTGCTTCTCTGGGAACCTCTTATCTCTTGATTCTTTCTCCTCGAGTAACTGTCACCCATTTCCTTTGTCACCTCTGTGCTGACAATAGTTGACAATCTCAAGTGCTCACTATGCGCCAGGCACGTACTAAACTCTGATTTAATCCTCACAACAGTCCTAGAGCGTAGACATTGGTATTGTCCTCATTTTTCTACATGGAAAAACTGAGTATGGGAGTTGAAGTAATCTGCCCAAGGTCACCCAGCTACAAGGGGCAGACCCGGGATTCAAACCTGGCCAGGCCACCTCATAGTCTCTGCTTCTGCACGTTATGCTGTTCCGTGCACTCTCTTGCTTGGACACCCTTTCCAAGGTACTGGGGCCATCTCCACCAGCCCCTCAAACCTAGAATGTTGACATCAGAGCACACTCACTGACGTGTTTGTACTGGTTGTTAAAATATTAAAATACCCCCAAACCTTGCTGTCTGGCACCCTGTTCCTTCCCCAAGACCTCCCCATATCCAGCAACCCTGGCATGGTCCTGGGGGGTGGGGGCCGGGTGGGGGGGTTCAGGATGCTCCTGGCCTGCCTATTGTCAATACCGCTTCTGCTTCCTCTTCCTTCCCTCCCCACAAACCAGTTCCTCATCTGACTTCCTTATTTCTGGGGTCCGCAACTCATTTTCCTGTTCACCTTACACACAGCTTCCTTCAAGCTCTCCTTTCCTCTCTCCTACTGCCCAGCTTCAATTGGTGACCCTGTCCTGTGGCTCTGACTTCTTCTACCCTCTGCCATTCCTCTCATCTGTCTCCTCCTGTCCCTTCCCTATGATTTCCATCCTGGAACAGACCCTTTCTACCCCTGGCCCAGTTTTCTTCACTCCTGCTAGACTCTCCCATCCCCTGACCCCTTTGCCCTCTACATCCCTGAGGACACGCATTCAAGACCAAAGCCCGCCCTCCCTGCCAGCTTCCTAATGAGGAATCTACCTTCAACCCAAGAGTATGGTCTTAACCGCTGCAAATGCCACCTCTATACAGAGAAGGTATTTTCTTAAATATTTATTAAATTCACTCAACTGATACCCACCTTGTTTCCAAAGTTTTCTACCTTATGTAATCACAACCTTCTTGTCCTTGAAGCATGAAAGTTATTGCCATCTCCTCAGTGATAACAACAGCCTGAGAGTGTGAGAGCATCGCAGGCAGCCCCTGAGGTCTCCAACAGTTTCCCTTCTGCCCCTTGTCTCCCAAATCCAGGCTGACTGTCCCATCTCCCTGATTCCTAAGCCCACATGCAAAGCACCATCGCAGTTCTGGGGGCTCAGTGGATGGTGGGAGCCAGTGCAAACCTCCCAGGAGCTCATGGTTGGAGCTGAAGGAGAGCAGGTCTATGCAAAGTCCTGCTCCACTATTTAATAGCTCTACAAACTTGGGGAATGTTGCTTAACCTGTCTGCCTCTCAGTTTCCTCATCTGTAAAATGGGATACTCAGTAAGGGTAGTTGTGAGACTTAATGAGTGGTATGTGTAAAGTGTTTAGAACAGTGCTTGCCACAGACTCTATACACAGTAATATTAGCTATTACTGTTTTTATTATTTGACATAAAGTATAGGAAATTAAGAGATGGAAGATATCTTTGCAAACTATCTCTCAGGATCTCATATCTTCTGAAAGTAAAAGCTCAGAGGGGAAAAAAAGAAAGTAAAAACCCAGAAATTTCTCTGCCTTGGACCTTCACCCTACCTCTAACTCCCAACACAGATCTCACGTCTCCCCCCTCCCCTAACCACTCCTGCAAGTCTGCACTGGGAGCGGCTGGGGGCTGCCTTCCTATGGCTTGGGAGACCTCTGAGGACGGAGGCCGCAGCTCTCACCCCACTACATACCCTGTCAGCCTTACAGATCCACTGTACTCATTCAACCACTATTTGCTGAGAACCTACTGGCATCAGCCTGTGCAAGGGGCAGTGGCATTGAAAGCCAGCACAATAGCTGTCCACAAGGTGCTCACATGCTTGTAGGCCCCAAACTCAAAACCATAAACTGACAAATGCTATGAAGGAACAGAACATGTGCTATTGGGTGCAGTCAGGAAAGGCTTCCCTGAAGAGAAGACACTGAGCAGAGATCTGAAAACTGCGTGTTACATTATTATTTTTTTTAATTTTCAATTTTTTATTTTTTCTTACATCTTTATTGGAATATAATTGCTTTACAATGGTGAGTTAGTTCCTACTTTATAACAAAGTGAATCAGTTTTACATATACATATGTTCCCATATCTCTTCCCTCTTGCATCTCCCTCCCTCCCACCCTCCCTATCCCACCCCTCCAGGCGGTCACAAAGCACTGAGCTGATCTCCCTGTGCTATGCGGCTGCTTCCCACTAGCTATCTACCTTACGTTTGGTAGTGTATATATGTCCATGCCTCTCTCTCACTTTGTCACAGCTTACCCTTCCCCCTCCCCATATCCTCATGTCCATTCTCTAGTAGGTCTGTGTCTTTATTCCTGTCTTACCCCTAGGTTCTTCATGACATTTCTTTTTTCTTAAATTCCATATATATGTGTTAGCATACAGTATTTGTCTTTCTCTTTCTGACTTACTTCACTCTGTATGACAGACTCTAGGTCTATCCACCTCATTACAAATAGCTCAGTTTCGTTTCTTTTTATGGCTGAGTAATATTCCATTGCATATATGTGCCACATCTTCTTTATCCATTCATCCGATGATGGACACTTAGGTTGTTTCCATCTCCGGGCTATTGTAAATAGAGCTGCAATGAACATTTTGGTACATGACACTTTTTGAATTATGGTTTTCTCAGGGTATATGCCCAGTAGTGGGATTGCTGGGTCATATGGTAGTTCTGTTTGTAGTTTTTTAAGGAACCTCCATACTGTTCTCCATAGTGGCTGTACCAATTCACATTCCCACCAGCAGTGCAAGAGTGTTCCCTTTTCTCCACACCCTCTCCAGCATTTATTGTTTCTAGATTTTTTGATGATGGCCATTCTGACTGGTGTGAGATGATATCTCATTGTAGTTTTGATTTGCATTTCTCTATTGATTAATGATGTTGAGCATTCTTTCATGTGTTTGTTGGCAGTCTGTATATCTTCTTTGGAGAAATGTCTATTTAGGTCTTCTACCCATTTTTGGATTGGGTTGTTTGTTTTTTTGTAAGAGCTAACACCTATCCTTCTCAAACTCTTCCAAAATATAGCAGAGGGAGGAACACTCCCAAACTCATTCTACGAGGCCACCATCACCTTGATACCAAAACCAGACAAGGATGTCACAAAGAAAGAAAACTACAGGCCAGTATCACTGATGAACATAGATGCAAAAATCCTCAACAAAATACTAGCAAACAGAATCCAACAGCACATTAAAAGGATCATACACCACGATCAAGTGGGGTTTATTCCAGGAATGCAAGGATTCTTCAATATATGCAAATCAATCAATGTGATAAACCATATTAACAAATTGAAGGAGAAAAACCATATGATCATCTCAATAGATGCAGAGAAAGCTTTCAACAAAATTCAACACCCATTTATGATAAAAACCCTGCAGAAAGTAGGCATAGAGGGAACTTTCCTCAACATAATAAAGGCCATATATGACAAACCCACAGCCAACATCATCCTCAGTGGTGAAAAACTGAAAGCATTTCCACTAAGATCAAGAACAAGACAAGGTTACCCACTCTCACCACTCTTATTCAACATAGTTTTGGAAGTTTTAGCCACAGCAATCAGAGAAGAAAAGGAAATAAAAGGAATCCAAATCGGGAGAGTGTTACACTTTGAGGGGAAGAAAGGCAGGTCTCTGTACCCTGCTTTTTCCCACAATGCCTGTCATGGGACCCAGAAGTCCTTTATTCTACCCAAAGAACTCCCAGGCCTCTTCAAGGGGACAGCTGCGAGGTTGTTCACCTTCTCTGTGAAGCTGAGGGGGGTGGGGGGTGGGGGCGGTGAGCTGCACCCTACAGGTGGGCAGTGTCCCAGGAGAACCTCAAAATCTCCAGGAAAAGGAACTTCACAAAGCAGGGTCTAAACTGTGTCCCGAAGGTTACAGGGCCAGGTTTCTCTACCCAGCAGCTCTAGATAGGGGCCAGGAACCTGCTAAGCAGCTATGAGGCTGAATGGGGGACAATCAGGGTCTCAAGTAAGGAGCTGGGGCGGCTTGGCAGCAGTGGGTCAGTCTGGAGACGTGCTGACTTTCTGCTCCTGCCTTAAAGGGATGAGGGCGGTTCCTCCGAATGAGGGGGTACAGACCCTTGAGGGGCACCTGCGCAGTCAGATGAAGGGGGAAAGACGACTGGACAGAGGGAGAGGGGCAGGCAGAACTGCTGCCTCCCGGTTGGGCCCGTCCTCGGGCTCAGATGTCCCCACCACCTCGCAGGGTCTCACACACGCACCGACCTCCCCCTGGGCGGGGGCAAAGACAGGGAGAGGCTCAGGAAGCGGAGCTGCAGAACCCGGCAAAGCTTCTGCTAGATAACACCTCTAGGGTTGTCTGCCGGGGCGAGCCGGGAGCTAATGGGGCTCGGACAGGCTGTACGTTTCCGCGGACCTGGAAAAGCCGATCAGCCTGGCGAAGTTCACCCCACGTTCTGCGCCCCACGTCCCCCCAAATCCGCTCACAGCGCAGCCTCAGGGGCCACCGGCGACTCTCCCCGGACGGGTGACTCCTCCTTTTGGGTCTCGGTTTCCCTATGAGATGAGGGGGTAATGTCCCAACTCTAAGGCTACACCCGTCAGGAGTGTCCGGGGGCGCGGGCGGCCGAGGGGGAGCCTAGGAACCGGATCCCGGGGACCCGCGGGCGCGCGGTGGGCTGGGGGAAGCGCAGAGAGGGGCCGGCGGCGGTGCCTCCCCTCGCGTTCTGCCCCGGAGCACTGGGCAGGCGCCCACGTCTCCCCTCGGAGCCCCCGTTCCCGAGCCCGGCGATGGGTCGCTTACCCCGCCGACTTACCCAAAAGTTCCCCTTGAACAGTGAGCCCGTCATGGCCGGCGCGCGAGGAGAGGAGAAAGCCAGCGCAGGCGCGCTGCGACGCGGACTGTCAGGGCCAGCGGCGCGTCCCGCCCCCGAGTCCCGCCCCCGCGCCTGCCCCGCGCAGCCCCGCCCCGCGCCGCTAGCACCCGGCACGCCGCACTCGTCCCGCGCGTAACGGAGGGACTGCCCGCGGGTTAGAGCCCTGCGGCGTCAGCCTTCAGTTAGTCAGCCCTACATTCCCCCTCCTTCGGGAGGCCTTTAAGGATTGGAAGGAACCGGTCCTGTCGCCTCCCCAAATTCGGCTCCGTTCCTGCCCACAAGCCCTCTCCTCCCTCGACCCAATTCCTCACGGAGAAATCCAGGCTTGCGCGGTGGTGGAAGGAGCCCCCGCCGGATCGGAGGTGGTCGCGGGGACAGCGCGTCGGCTCTGTGAAGCCTGAGCACTGACAATGCTAGCGGCCGCGTCAGGTGTGGACGCTTCATCTAGTCAAGTGCAGGACCCCAGAGGCGCCCGCCACAGACAGGCAAGCACGGTTTAGTCTCAAAGTCATGGAAACATCACTGATACTGTCTCCGCTTGACTCTAGGTCCCTCAGTGGGGTCCTTACAAGGCATCCGGGAACTCAGCTCCTCGCGACCCTTCCGCATCTTAGGACCCAGACCCAATACCCTTTTCCACCAATCCCATTCCAGAAGTAGGAGCCCGAACTTCCGTCCTCTCCCTCCACTTTCGTAACATAACACACTCATAAACATAACCCAGGGCAAGTCAGACCCATCCGGGCTTTGTAGTCATGCGGCACTCTGGGACAAAGTACTGCCCTGTGCTACATGCCCTGAACCAAAACTGAAGCCCAGAGGCTGACTGACTTGACCAAGATCACAGCGTATTTAAGGTATGAAGAGCTCGGTTACAGCTCTTCCAAACAGAATCAGAGCCCAGGATAGAGGCCATTTCTGGGACAGATCCATTCAAGGAGGGGAGGATGAAGGTCAAGGGTGCCAGCCCAGAACCTCATGCCTGGAGAGGCAAGCTTTGCCTCTGAGCAGGTTCTAGCTTGGTCCAGAGCGAAAGGACAATTGCTGGGGTGATATGAAGGACAGCTGGAAGATTCTGCCTGGTAATACCTAGCCCCCTCCCCTGTGATGAAATCCCACCAGTAGAGTCATCGCAACAAGGATAGAGGGGTGGCCTCCAACCCTGGGTCACTCCGAGGACATGCATTCATTCATCTTGTTGTTCATCTCTTTGTAAAGCAGTTAGGTTAGAAGGAAGAAAGGGAAGCCTGACAGCATCATAAAGGGCAGCAGAGGCCACAGAGGGCACCAGGGGGACAGGCTAAACAGCAGGAGGGGTAAGAAATAGTGACAACTAGGGAAATGAAAGACGCTGCAGTGCCACAGGCAGCATCAAAGCTTTTTCCTGGGAGTTTTGAATATTTTGCAACAAATATTTTAAATACAATTCTAATTGTCTAAGTTTTCATTTTTAACATTTTTTTTTAACATCTCACGGAACATTGTATTTGATTTTCGTGGCTCAAGCCCAGTCCCCTGGATTTTAACTCTCTTCCACCACCCGGTGGCAAGATTGCAAATTGCAAATGGTTGTCCGCGCTGCCAGAAAATATTCCTCATTCATTCATTTATTAATAACCTCATCACCTGGACAGGTGTTGGGAGTAAAAAGACAAGTAATATCTGTACTATATCCAAGGGTCTATAACAACTTGGGGACATTTTACTAATGAAATTAAATAACACTACTACAGCAACAATGGAATGATGAAGTTTAATGATCAATACATTTAAGATAAACCACTATTAATGTTTTGGCATCTCTTCCAATAATATACATTTGCATGATTGAGCTCTTACTGTACATAAAATTTTGAGTTTTGCTTTTGTAACTTAACATTTCATTAGTATTTTCTAAAGTCCTTTAACACACTTTTCCTAACAAAGTTTGATAGCACCTGGTGCGGGCCAAACAAGACAGATACTCTTTCATGTAAAAATTGAAAGTCTCTGTGAAGAGAAATTTGGCCATGTCATCAAATTTTTAAATGCTTTTTTTAATTAATTAATTTATTTATTTATTTATTTATTTTTGGGCCGCGAGGCTTGCAGGATCTTGCAAGATTGTTCCTGACCAGGAATTGAACCTACACCCTCAGCAGTGAAAGCAGAGTCCTAACCACTGGAGTGCCAGGGAATTCCCTAAATGCTCCTGTGTTTTGACCCAACAATTCCATGTTGAAGAATTTACCCTCCAAATATCCTTATGTGTGCCAAGTGAAGTATGTACAGTTATTTATAACAGCATGGTTATTCTGCCAAAGATTTTAAAGAACTAAATGTCATCAGTGGAGAACTAGCTCAATAGATTGTGATACTGCTATACAATGAAATCATATTCAAGCATTAAAAAAGCCAGGAAGCTGTGTTTTGATATGGGACAATCAACAGCTATTAAGTGGGAAAAAAAAGCAAAACAAACTGCCATTGGGTGAGGAGGAAAAAGAATAGACACACGTTTTAAATGGGTTTCTTTGATAGGGGGATGGGGCAGAGGGGCATAGGCGGGAAGACCTACTTTTCTTCATGCCCTCTGGACCTCTGAATTTATACAAGGTGAGTTTATTTCAAATCTCCCCAAAATTAAAAAGAAAAATCTTCAGTGTCATTTTTTAACTTTTGCGTAATTTCCTATCAAGTGGATATATCAATACTTCCTTAGCATTTTCTTAATGCTTTTAGAAATATTACTGTGATAAATATCTTTCATATAAATTTTTGTTAAAATTCTTCATAATGGAATGTTCATAGCAGCACTGTTCACAATAGCCAAGATATGGAAACAACCTAAATGTCCATGGACAGATGAATGGATAAAGAAGATGTGGTACATATATACAATGGAATATGACTCAGCCATAAAAAAGAATGAAATAAATGCCATTTTCAGCAACGTGGATCTAACTAGAGATTATCATACTCAGTGAAATACGTCAGAAAAAGACAAATATATGATATCACTTATATGTGGAATCTAAATGACACAAATGAACCTATCTATGAAACAGAAACAGACTCATGGACATAGAGAACAGACGTGTGGTTGCCAAGGGGGAGGGGTTTGGGGGAGGGATGGAGTGGGAGGCTGGGGCTAGTGGATGTAAGCTGTTATATATGGAATGGATAAACAACAAGGTCCTACTATGTAGCACAGGGAACTATATTCAATATCCTATGATAAACCATAATGGAAAAGAATATTTTAAGAAAGAATGTATATATACGTATAACTGAATCACTTTGCTGTACAGCAGAAATTAGCACTGAAAATCAACTATACCTCAAAAAAAATTCCTCATAGTTGCATTACAGGTTAAATAATATAAACATTTTTAAGGTTTTGAAATAAAACTGTCAAATTGTTTTCCAGAAGTTATGGAGAAAAAGGAGGCTTCCCCAGAAGGAAATAGGGATCTTTTCCCTGAAATAGGATAAATGGATGATGAGCGGCAAAAATAACAAATGCCCACTAAAATCACCAATTTTCCTTCACACTTTAAAAAAACCAGTCTGCATTCCTCTTCCTCCCCTCCACCAATTCCTCTTAGCTGTTCCTTCTTGAAACACTGCTTTCTTCTCGTCTCTGCTCTCCTCACAAAGCCACATTTCCCTATCACAATTAAGTCCCAAATGCCCCTGTGTGGTCAAGACCCTCCCTACCCTGACCTTTCCCACTTCACTCCCCGGCTTCCTTCCCTCTCCTCACCCCAGGCCAGTCAGGCTTTTCTGCCCTCCCAACTTTGCTCCTCTTTTGCAGGCTGCCTGGGTGCTGCTCTTCTTTCTGCTCAAGTTCCATCTCAGCACCACTTCCCCACCTTCTCCAGCCCTCAGTGTCTTCTCACTTCTTGCATTTCTAGAAATTGTCATCCTTGTCACACAAACTAGCCCTTAATGAAATATAATTTATATCCTATATTCTTCTCTAATTTCTGTTCCTCTTGGATAGCTTACCTCCCCAAGAACACTGAAAAGCACCTCAAGATAAGGGTATTTTCTCAAGTACTCTCATGGATTAGACAACGATGGAGCCAGCCAGGGAATTCAATAAGCTCTTTCTGATCAACCACAGCAGAACCAATTTTTACTTCAGTTCCCATAGTCCGATCCCTTCCTTCCAGGAGACGGGAGCAAACCTGGCCAAGGAGGTAAAGCCAGGATCTGAAGACCAGGACCTGGCCAAGCAGAGGCCATGGTACAAAAGCAACAGAGGGCAGGAGTAAGCTGTGTTATTAGGTCTGCCAAGTCAATGTCAAAAGCAGAGAGGATGGATTTCGTCACCAGGATTAGAAGCTGAGTAGACTGAGGAATGGAACAGAGGGTCAGAACAGGACAGGAATAGAATACAAAGGGAAAACTTCCAGGAGGAGGCTTCAGTGCCCAAGGGCTACTAGCTGCATGGATCAAAGCAAGGGTTAGGGTGAATACCATTGTTGGGGCCCAAGGCAGACCACCCGCAAAGTATGCCTCAGTGGCAAACTGATTTTGAGTTAAAGTTATTTAAATTGCAAATGCAAGAGGGACACTTGACCATCCTGTCTCCCTGAAAGCAGGAAATAAATCTCCCATTTGAAAGGTGCCCTCCCAGTACTAGGAGGTTGAAATACATCCTTATCACCAGAGATATGGAATTCAGGGCCAAGAAGCCTGTATAAACAAAACTTATTACTGTAATTCTTTCATCTACTACTCCAAGCCCAAACTCTGTTTAGACTCACTTATTAAGCACCCAAAGCCTAAGTTTCTTTGTCCTGACAATTCCTATTAAATTTATTCTTTGTCTAAAAATTATAGACACCACCCCTGGTGGTGCAGTGGTTAAGAATCCACCTGCCAATGCGGGGACACGGGTTTGAGCCCTGGTCGAGGAAGATCCCACATGCCGTTGAGCAACTAAGCCCGTGTGCCACAAATACCGAGCCTGCGCTCTAGAGCCCATGAGCCACAACTGCTGAGCCTGTGTGCCACAACTACTGAAGCCCGCATGCCTAGAGCCCGTGCTCCGCAACAGGAGAAGCTACTACAAGAAGTCCGCATACTGCAATGAAGAGTAGCCCCCACTCACTGCAGCTAGAGAAAGCCCACGCGCAGCGACAAAGACCCAATGCAGCCAAATATAAAAATAAATATATTTAAAAATAAAAAGTATAAAAGTTGCCTGCTTTAGCCACTTCTTATATCCCATTTCTGAGACTTCCATGTGCACGAATTAAAATTTGTTACTTTTTCTCTTGTTAATCTGTCAGGTGTCAATTTTATTAGTAGGCCAGTCAAAGTGGGGGAGGGGAAAATTCCCCCTACTCAACACCTTTTAAGATTGGAATTTTCATAAGTGAAAGTGAGTGAGGTAAGGAACTCAGACGATCTGTTCCTGGTCCAAGTAAAGATGGAAAAACTTTGATATTCACTGTCACAAAAGACAACCTACTGCATGTGGGGCTTTTTCATCAAAAGCCACCATTTAAGAGTGAAAAGCAAGCTAAAGAATAGGAGATGAAATTTCTAATACATTTATCCTACAATGAACTCATATCCAGTATGTGTATATATACATGTATATGTGTGTGTGCTTTTTTATATATATATATATAAAACTTGTAAAACTAAAACCAAAATACCAGGACTGTTTCTAGGGCTGGGGCAGGAAATATACAATATAAGGTAAGCATGGAGCATTCTGCAGTACCAGAAAGCCCACACGTACACATACACAATTGAGGGCATTACAAAGGGGCACCGGAGCCAACTGAAAGAGGCCACAATGGCCAAAGCTGGAACAATTTGAACAAAAGTAATGTAATACTGCATTATAACCCAAAGTATAAAATAATTAACCAGGAATTCGTACTGATATAAATAGGTGACTGAATACATAAAGGATATATAAATCTTCTGTGCATAATTCCAAATAATTTATGTTGATGCTCCACCTTCAAGGAGGTGAGTAAAATTTCCCATCCCTTCAGTGGAAGCTATGAATAGTCACTTCCTCCCAAAGAATACAATATGGAAGGAGGTGAGGGGAGAGTAACCTTACAGTGGAGAAGCCTGATTAACAAAACCTCAGGCAGGTGATCAAGATTAACATGAACAGTCATAACTCACATTGACAGTATGTGCCCTTGACATCAGGTGATAAGACTGGTAATCTACCTCTGTGGTCTTTCACCTAAAAACCTATAACCCTAGTCTAATCATGAGGAAAATATCAAAGTGAAAGACATTCTATAAAATACCTAATTACTATCCCTCAAAACTTTCAAGGTCATTACAAACAAGGAAATCTAAGAAACTCACAGCCCAGAGGAACCTAAGGAGGCATGACGACCAATGTAGTATCCTGGATGTGAAACTGGAACAGAAAAAGGACATTAAGTAAAAACTAAAGAAATTCATGGTGGGGGGGGGGAGTAAAAAACAGAACACCTAAGGAAATCTGAATAAAGGATGAACTTTAGTCAATTATGATGTATCAATATTGGTTCATTAGTTGTGACAATATACCATACTCCTGTACTATCATGATGCTGCCTCAGCTCAGAAAGGCATTCAGGTCAGCTCCAGTTCAGGGGCCAGAGCTGTGCTGGGCTCGAGTTGATACCTTGGCCAAATAAAATAGGTTCAGACAGAAACTTGTATAAACCACCTTTCTAAAATACATCTTTATGGTTAATAGGATTTGTTTTAACTGGCTAAATGCAGGACCCCTGGAGAGCACAAGTGAGGTCAATATTGCAGGTTGGTCTTGCTGATAATTATTGTTTTAAAGATGCCTGTGCAGAAGAGGCAGGCCTGGGACTGCTGCTATCCTGAGAAAAGCCTGCTTACAAGATTAGCCCTTGACTAGCATCTAGGAACCTGACTGGTATTCAGTTCCAACACAGATATAAAAATTTTGTGCCTAAACTGTCTGTACAATGTGACTTATGCTGAATACCTGTTTCCTTCCAGGAGTCTGGAATTTTAGTACATGCTAGGCAGAAGGTACCCATGTGACTAGCCCCAATAAAACCCTTGGACTGGGAGAGGACTAGAAAGCCTACACCTGGTTTCCTCCATACATTACTCCAGGAGCATCTTCCCATTGCTGATTTTGCAATCTCTGGTTCATACTGATATGAGATGGAATGCTTTCCTTGAGAAAATGCCAGCTAGTCAATGTAGAAAAGAATTATAAAACCACCACTTTACAACTCCCAATGTTGTAACTATTTCAGGCAAGAATCAACAGATCCCAAAACCATTCAGTGAAAGATGCTGGGGAGATAATTAGGGAAATTTTATTAAGGACTGCATATTAGTGAATCAATGTTTGTTTTCTTAGGTGTAATAGTGGTATTGTGGTTATAAAGATGAATATCTTTATTCTTAGGATATAGATGCTGAAATGTTTTAGCTCAAGTGTCCAAACTGTCAGGATGCCTGCAACTTACTCTCAAATGGTTCACCAGAAAAATGAATAAACGAAGTAATGAATGAATAAAGCAAATGCATCAAAATATTAACAACTGGTGTATATGGATAAAGAGTAAATGGGTGTTAATTGTACTATTTTTTCAACTTTTCTTAGGTCTTCATAATTTAAAAAGAAAGTAAAGAGGGGACTTCCCTGGTGGCGCAGTGGTTAAGAATCCACCTGCCAATCAGGGGACACAGGTTCAAGCCCTGGTCCAGGAAGATCCCACAAGCCGAGGAACAACTAAGCCCGTGCACCACCAACTACTGAGCCTGCACTCTAGAGCCCGTGAGCCACAACTATTGTGCCCGCGTGCTGCTACTGAAGCCCAGGCACCTAGAGCCCCTGCTCCGCAACGAGAAGCCACTGCAATGAGAAGCCCGTGCACCACCACAGAGTAGCCCCCACTCGCCGCAACTAGAGAAAGCCTGCGCGCAGCAACAAAGACCCAACGCAGCCAAAAATAAAAAATAAAATAAATTAAAAAAAAATACTAAGTCAGAGAAAGACAAATATTATATGATTATCAATTATATGTGGAATCTAAAAAATAACACAAATTAACTTATTTACAAAACAGATTCACAGAACAAACTTATGGCTACCAAAGGGGAAAAGGGAGGAGAATTAATTAGGAGTATGGGATTAACAGATATATACTACTGTATATAAACAAGGATTTACTGTATAGCATATACTACTGTATATAAACAAAGATTTACTGTATAGCATAGGAAACTATATTCAGTATCTTTTAAAAACGTATAATGGAAAAATCTGAAAAAAAAAACAATCACTCTGCTGTATACCTGAAACTAACACAATATTGTATCAACTATACTTCAACCAACTAAAAAACGTGGGCTCCCCTGGTGGCATAGTGGTTAAGAATCCACCTGCCAATGCAGGGGACACGGGTTGGATCCCTGGTCTGGGAAGATCCCACATGCCGTGGAGCAACTGGGCCCATGCACCACAACTACTGAGCCTACATTCTAGGCCCACAAACCACACTTGCTGAGCCCGCATGCCTACAGCCCGTGCTCCACAACAGAAGCCACCGCAAGAAGTCCATGCACCACAACGAAGAGTAGCCCCCACTCACCACAACTAGAGAAAGCCCGCACACAGCAACGAAGACCCAATGCAGCCAAAAATAAATAAATAAAATTTAAAAATCTTCCCCTGGCCAAACGCCAATACGAGCTCTTTTCCAGCTCTACCAGTAGGTAGTCATTTTTAATTCAAATGGCATTTTGTACTGGTTACTTACTGCATCTTATTTGTATTTCTAGGTAGTAGCTGCACAGTATTTACAAAGTCATCATTATATTAAATGTCTTTTGTCCCACTCCCTAACCCTAGATAAGTTACTGAAAGGATCCTTCTGCCTTGCTCACTTTGTACCTTTCTTTAGTGTTCATCTCATAGTTGATGCTCAATAAACTAAGCACTATTTAAAATATGCCTATCTTGGGCTTCCCTGGTGGCGCAGCAGTTAAGAAACCGCCTGCCAATGCAGATGACGTGGGTTTGAGCCCTGGTCCAGGAAGATTCCACATGCCACAGAGCAACTAAGCACCCCTGTACCACAACTACTGAGCCTGCGCTCTAAAGCCCGCAAGTCTCAGCTACTGAGCCCATGCACCAACCACTGAAGTCCATGCACCTAGAGCCCCTGCTCCACAAGAGAAGCCACCACGATGAGAAGCCTGCGCACCACAACGAAGACCCAACGCAACCAAAAACAAAATTTTAAAATTTATAAAAAATATGCCTATCTTAATATTTCTAAAATTACAGACTTTATTATCAGGAGACCTTAAAATACATATCTGAAAGCCATAAAACCTCAAATTTCAAAGCTCAAGTACCTTTTCAGACGTTCACCATTCCTCTATAAGCTGTACAAAAACCATTTTATGATAGGCCATTTGGCTGCCGCACAAGAAGGCCATTAATCAGA
Organism: Pseudorca crassidens; assembly: GCF_039906515.1. Taxonomy (NCBI): domain Eukaryota; kingdom Metazoa; phylum Chordata; class Mammalia; order Artiodactyla; family Delphinidae; genus Pseudorca; species Pseudorca crassidens. Next base: position 27,638,692 of record NC_090307.1, on the reverse strand, counting down.
GTATTCAGGCCTGCCTGTTCAGAACAGCCAGGTGAAGTGTCCCATCACATTAGTCTCTGAGTGGTTAAAAAAAATACATTTGAATCTTAGAATTTGTTGCTCCTGGTTCACTGCTGCAATAGAATGGGCTGGGCTTTAGCTCAGTAAAATCAGGGAAAGGGCCATACAGCTTAGAATTCTTGACATGTTCTAGCACAACTCTTTATTTACATGAACAAAAACTTAAATGACTTACCAAATTCATACAGCTTATTGACAGTAGAAACTAAAATCTAAATGACCAGACTCACCAAACTTTTCATAGGGCACATCTGCTCTTTTAGTATCAGTATCATCTGTCTATCATTAGACAAATTAAACTAGTACTTCTATTTATACAGAGAGCCTACCGAGACTGAGAACAACATAAACATTTTGGCTTTCATCAGCTCATAAATAAGTCACATAAGCAAAATTTCTTTATCTCAAATCATAATCTGTTTATATTGTAATGACAGAGGATTACGGTAGGGTGGGTAATGTGAGTGTCCACATGAAAAATTCTTATCTATTTGGTGAGATCAATAGATCACACGTATAATATAAAAGCGGCATAATAAAAACTGCAATATGGAGGTAACTGACAAAAGAAATAAATGAAGTTAGTTGCTTTAAGAGAGCAGAAAGTTGGGGGTAGACAAGCAAGAGATTGCCATTTTTCAACAACAGCCCTGTCTTGAGTTTTTGATTCATTAAATTATATACCTGTGTTAATTTAAAAATGAATAGAGCCCAGAAAGTCACAGGCATGGGTGAAATTTAAATACAACACACATATGGCAGTTTAAGTGGGGAAGAACCATTTAATAAATGGAGCTGAAAAAACTGGATATACATATGGAAAAGAAAAAAAAAAAGACTTCTGACCTCTACACAAAAATACAACTCCAAATGGATGATGATGGTCAATCTTTTATGTCAACTCGGCTGGGCTACGGTATCCAGTTTTTGGTCAAACACCAGTTTAGACACTGCCGTGAAGGTTTTCGTTTTTGGCCACGTGCCACTCAGCACATGGGATCTCAGTGCCCCCCCCCACCACAACCAGGGATCTAAGCTGCTCCTCCTGCATTGGAAGCACAGAATCTTAACCACTGGACCGCCAGAGAAGTCCCATGTGAAGGTATTTTTTTAGATGATTAACACTTAAAAAGCAGTAGACTTTGAGTAAAGCAGATTACTCTCCACGTGGGTGGGTCTCATCCAGTTGAAAAACGTGAGGTCCATCATGGAAGAAGGAATTCTACCCCCAGATGCAACTGTTCCCTGGGTCTTCAACCTGCCCATCTACCCTTTCAAACTTGCCAATCCCATAATCTCTCTATACAGCTATGTTTATGTTTTATTTCTCTGGAGAACTCTAATACTGAATTAAGCTCAGATGACAAAGCAAATCTTTAGAACTCTTAGTAGAAAATAGTTATCTTTCTGACTGTAAAAATTTCCTAAATAAGACCAAAAATACTAACCCATGAAAACTTGATCACTTAAGAACTGCAGCTTATAAAAGGTACGTTAAAGCACACAATGAGAAAATATTGACATGTTCACAATTTTATTGATACCTCCTTTCTCAATTTTTGTCCTAATCTTTCACTCTTCACTTAGCTTTTTATTTCCTTGACAATTTTAGTTGCCCTGTTCTTTTCCTGCCTACAGTACCTCTTTATGCAAATTAGTCTTCTGGGAAGAGAAGTCAATCAGACTTTTCAACATTATCAAATATGAACTTTGCCACATATATCCAGTTAGTGAATTTCTCTTTAATCAATCACAAAGCACTCTAGAATCTTACAAAGAACTCAGTCTCGAATATTATGTGGGCCTGCTAACTTTATAATAATCAAGTAAAAAAAGCTAAGAAACAGTTTACCAATTCCTCAAAGTATAATCTCCATTCTTTTTAAAGAATCTATAGGGCTTCCCTGGTGGCGCAGTGGTTGAGTCCGCCTGCCGATGCAGGGGACATGGGTTCGTGCCCCGGTCCGGGAGGATCCCACATGCTGCGGAGTGGCTGGGCCCGTGAGCCACGGCCGCTGGGCCTGCGCGTCCGGAGCGTGTGCTCCACAACGGGAGAGGCCACAGCAGTGAGAGGCCCGCGTACTGCAAAAAGAATCTATAGAAAGCCACCAAGCAATATGGAACCTTTATTTTAATGTGATTACTGTACATCTGAAGTATTGGAATAATCCTTTTATAAATGGAACAAGAAGAAACAATGACAAAACCAAATCTGGCATTTGATGTGAATCCACAGGAGTTTAAGCTTCAAACCCAGCCAAGAAGTTTGTTACAACCTCTTTCATCTTTGCATCTGACTCTTCTGAGATCTTTCCATCAGCCCTATTTTGAAAACAAAAGCAGATCAGTTCTGACCTGGATAAAAATTCAATGACTAGCTTAATTACAGAATTCAAAAGAATTTTAACAATACTTTACATTTTAAAGCTTACAAAAAAGAAGACATCAGTTGTGTTCATACCTGATTTTGCCCAACAGGGTTTGATGTTGGCTGATAACATGAGACAAGAAAGCATTCTCAAACTTTGTGATCTTGCTGGGCTCCAGCTTATCAAGATACCCCCTGACACCAGCGTAGATAACAGCAACTTGCTCTTCAATAGCCATGGGAGCTGAAAAGAAATAAGTGAGTTGCTCAACAAATAAATGCCATGTTTCCAAAGTCAGAGAAACTTACTTTGTCCACAAATTATTAACACGTGTCTACAGATTGCCTACTGCCACAAGTGGAAACTCCACATCAGTACTCCTTCCCACCTCCCCACCCTGAATCAGTTTTTTCCTCATAATGGCAAGCCTTGAAGTGTAACCTCTGAGCATATTCCATGAGCACTGTATATCATCCAGCAGCATTTATATTCTTTTGGGTATAAATAACTTGCTGAAATTTTATAGCAAGGTAGTACACACTAACATTCTTTTTTTTTTTTTAATTTTTTTTTTAGGCCGCACCCGCACAGCTTGCAGGACCTTAGTTCCCTGACCAGGGATCGAACCCAGGCCCTTGGCAGAGTCCTAACCACTGGACTGCCAGGGAATTCCCGACACTAACATTCTTTTAAATCTGCCAAATTCCACAATCATATAGCCAAGAGGGCGATGGTGGGGAGGAATGGAATCTACTATGTCTTAACGCCCAAAAGAAGGGTATTGGTACACCTTTCCTCACATTTACATTCAAATGATAAGGACTGTACTTTAAGTAACACAGGTATCAATCACATTCAAAAGACAATATCTCTGATCAAAGATTAACAGCACATATTCTTATAAGGAGCTATGTGATATTCCCAGGTCCTAACACACAGTAGGAACTTGACCAAATGGAAAAGTACAACTCACAATACTGTCCTTGCTTCAGCAACTCAGTCAAACGCACACCACGACTCAAGAGTTGTTGAGTGGCAGCATCGAGGTCAGAACCAAATTGGGCAAAAGCAGCAACCTCACGATACTGAGCCAATTCCAGTTTCATGGTACCTGCCACCTAAAATACAGAAATGATTAATTCACACGATACAAAAATACTTACCTCAATGACACAGACCACCATACACTTTGATTTTTAACCTAATGACAAAGTGATGCAAATTACCTGTTTCATGGCCCTGGTTTGGGCAGCAGATCCAACACGGGATACAGACAAACCAACGTTAATGGCAGGACGGATACCTTTGTAGAACAATTCTGTTTCCAAGAAAATCTACAATGTAAGGAAAATACTCACGCTTATTAGCAGGCCTAAAGAAATCAACTATTTTCAAAATTAAGTCATTGTAGCAAATGCTGAAGCCAGGAAGAATGCTAAATGTCTTATGGTAAAGAGCTCCTCAAATCTTTCACAACCCAATCAACCTGCGTATTCTATTGCTGAGATTAGGAAATGTGAGTGAGATGAGAAAAGAACAGGTATCGTATTTATATTGAATCTTATACACGTGAAGTGGTGTGATTTCTCCAGGATTTGCTTCAAAATTATACAGGGAAGAGAATAGTGGGTAAAAAGGAAGCAAGAATGAAGTACACTATACCACGAATTGATAAATGGGTGGGATATGTGGGGTTTCATTATACTATTCTCTTTACGTTTGAGATTTTCCATAATGAAAACTAAAAAGCATTTAACAAGTTAGTTCAAAACTACTAATCTCAACCAATGCCTTCAAATCATCCGAAGCTTTCACACTTATTTAATCATAAAATCAATACCTGTCCGTCAGTGATGGAAATGACATTCGTTGGAATGTAAGCAGACACATCACCAGCTTGTGTTTCTATGACTGGTAAAGCAGTCAAGGAGCCACCACCAAAAGCATCGTTCATTTTGGCTGCTCTCTCTAGCAGACGGGAGTGTAGGTAGAACACATCACCAGGATAGGCCTCACGACCAGGGGGTCGGCGGAGCAGCAGAGACATCTGACGGTAAGCAACAGCCTATGGTATAGAAAAGGGTTGTGAAGTTCACCTATTAGACAGAAGCTACATTTGTCAACTACCACTGGGGCACCAACATACAGAATCTAAAAATACATTTCATTTGACCTGTTTGGATAAGTCGTCATAAATGATCAAAGCATGTTTGCCATTATCCCTAAAATATTCTCCCATAGAACATCCAGAATAAGGAGCCAGGTACTGAAGTGGGGCAGCATCCGAAGCAGTAGCTGAAACCACAATGGTGTACTTCATGGCATCTGAGAAGAAAATAAATTTTAAGTTTTATATGGTTATCAATACTGTGATTTTAGATTAGAGACTAGAATAAAAATTATCTAACTGCTTTACTACTGTGACTTACTATTAAAATTATCCAAATAGCTTCTACTTTAAAGAAACTGACAGAACCTTAAAAGTTAGCTGCTGTTTTATACTAGTTTTTTACATATTACTTTTGTATTGATTTATATTAGAAACTTCAGCTCATTAAGGAGTAATTAAAATCAGCCCACATTAAGCATAAGCTATCCTAAGATTAGCAGCATCCCAGATAACAACGAGACTACGGTTCCTTAATACCTGCATCTGTAAGTCTCTTCACCAACTGGGCAACAGTGGATCTCTTTTGACCAATAGCAACGTAGATACAGTATAGCTTCTTCTTTTCATCAGTTCCATCATTGAATCGTTTCTGGTTAATGATTGTGTCAATAGCAATTGACGTTTTGCTTTAAAAAGAGAAAATAAACATAAATATTACTAAACACTTCAAAGGATCCCCCAACTTAAATTTCACTCCTCTTCCTCTTCCTCCTCACATCACATTCTACTCTCTCCTGGATATCCAAAGTATTTACCATTCCAAGCCTAAAAGTAATCTTTCCACAGAGCAAATTTTAGTTAGAACTTTTCAACAAGCTATCAAGTCTTTACCCAGTCTGTCTGTCACCAATAATCAGCTCACGTTGACCACGACCAATCGGCACTAAGCTGTCCACAGCCTTAATGCCAGTCTGCATTGGTTCCCGCACAGAGATTCGAGGAATGATCCCAGGGGCTTTCAGACCAACTCGCCTTCGGGTCTTGGAACCAATTGGACCCTGTTAAACGATAAAAAGAAACCCCAGACCAATCAGTTTGGCTCTTTGTTAGAAGCTACAACCACATCTAATAAATGTTAAACCTACCTTTCCATCAATGGCATTACCAAGGGCATCTACTACACGACCCAACAGCTCCTCGCCGACTGGAACATCCACAATAGCCCCAGTTCTCTTCACAATATCTCCTTCCTTAATTAGTTTATCATTTCCAAACACAACAACACCAACATTGTCAGGTTCCAAGTTCAGAGACATACCCTATACAAAAGACACAATTGAATACCCATGAAGCTTGAGTGGCACTTCTTCCCATATACCTACACTACATATGAAAATAGAGGGAAAGAGTAATATTGACTTTTCAGATCTGGTTTACTCGTGAGTATTTTTCCAACGAAAAATCTTCCTTAGTTAAGACTTCTAAAACAGCAACATGTTCCCTTGAATAATTATAGGTTAGAATTATAAGCCTAAGAAGCACCTTATCACATCCTCTAAGAACTAAAAGAAGCAAAGAAATTGAACAGTTTAAGCTTTTTCTACTGCATTTCCTTTGACTATGGTTTTTGAACTGGGTGCCAGTATGAAATAAATGAAGGTCAGCTGGGAATTTTAAGACATGCTTGATTCACATCTGTGAGAACTCCATGAACAATTTTAAAAAACTATCTAGTCGGAACCTGTACCCATCAGGTTAGTAAAAAGTTAAATTAAAAGCTACTTAATCAAGAACAAATCTATATAATATGACAGTACTGGGTCATCTCTCATCATTACAATCATATTTCAAAATGGTAAGACTTTAGGTCCCTAAATCACAACCAAAGCAAAAAGGCTAGTCCAGGAACTGACTCTGGTCAATAAATGAAGCTCTGGAGAATTACTTACACTAAATACAGAGGAATATCATGGAATATCATCACAGGTACAAAATCTTTAGTCTGAATATCTGATGTTCAACAGAGTAGTCACTAATCACATGTGACTATTTAAAATTTAAATTAATAATTGCCCTGTTGGGACTTCCCTGGTGGTGCAGTGGTTAGGAATCTGTCTGCCAGTGCAGGGGACACGGGTTTGAGCCCTGGTCTGGGAAGATCCCACATGCCGCGGAGCAACTAAGCCCGTGCGCCATAACTACTCAGCCTGCGAGTCACAACTACTGAGCCCACGCAGCTAGAGCCTGTGCTCTGCAACAAGAGAAGCCACTGTAATAAGAAGCCAGTGCACCGCAATGAAGAGCAGCCCCTGCTCGCCACAACTAGAGAAAGCCCATGTGATGTGCAGCAACGAAGACCCAACACAGCCAAAAAAAAAAGCTAAAAGGAAATTCAGTTCATCTATTTCAGCCTAACCTCTCAAAGATATATACAATATAGATGAGAGGTTAAATTCTTAGCCAAGGTTTGAGAGCTACTGATAAAACTTTCGGCTCCATAATTAGTCTTCCACACCAACAGGCTCTTTTTCCACACTGGACACTACCAAGCAGACCAAGAAGATCTTTCCCCCTGTGTGATTAGTGGATAATTCTACTGCCCCTGGTCCACCTGGATATCATGCTCTGCTTTCATCAGAGAACCCGTGACTCCTACAACTTTTCTCACCTTACTGCCCAACTAGGCTCAATCTAATAGAAAAAAGTAGACTTGTATCATTAGAGAGCTTGATAGCTACATCACTAGCTCACTTTTCAACAATAGATCCACTCTTACTAGAAATACAAAGTCAGTGGCTTCCAACTTTTCACTGGAAATGAATTTAATTAAAATTATCAAATGCTTTCGTATAGGATGATCTTAACAGCTACAAACAGACTTGAACTTCTCAAAATCTGGGTGAAGATTTACTCAGTTTTATATTTCAATGCTAATGTTTACAACTTATGTGTAAATCAGTCCCTAGGGTAAAAAGTTTGATTAACAAAAAATTTATTTTTTTCACAATCTATAATAATGACAAACACAAACAGTGAAGCCGATTCAGATTCAAAGTTAAAAAAAAAAATCTTACACAATCTCTGAATTACTAAATGAATAACTGAGGAGACACCAATGTTAAAACATCAAAATCTCATTTTATAATTCACCTTTAAACCTGAAGAAAACTCTACCATTTCTTCTGCTTGAACATTTCTCAGCCCATGTACACGGGCAATACCATCACCAATACTTAAAACACGCCCAGTCTCTTCAAGGTCAACAGAGGTATCAGCTCCAAGAATACGCTCTTCAAGAATAGAGGACACCTCAGCAGTGCCTATTAAGAGAACAATTCCATTACAAAAAGAGCCTGGGCCAAAGACCTTTTCAAAACTCATTTCCCTAACAATATATAAACTAGAGTTGTGATCATAATAATCAAATTGCATTCTAAAACATAATGTCCAACATTCTATTCAAAAAAGCTTGATACCTACCACTATGAAAATGAATCCAAGTGACTGAGAGAAAACTTCACAGACAAATGTAAACCAGATAAGGAGCTAATCAAATTAAGCAATACCCTTAAAATAAACACTTCCTATCTTGTAATTCTTTGGTTTAATCTCTAGGAAATCTGTATTTATGTTAAAATTTGAATATAACTCAAACTAAACTCTATAAAAAGCATATTTTTAAAATGCAGTGTATTTTAAAAAGCAACTCTTTGGGAGTTCTCTGGTGATCCAGTGGTTAGGACTCTGTGCTTTCACTGCTGAAGGCGCAGGCTCAATCCCTGGTCTTGGAACTAAGTTCCCGCTTCGCAGCGAAAAAAAAAAAGGCAACTGTTTAACAAAGTGTAAGTACAGGTATCCCCCTCTTTTTGAAAGTTCCATTTATGCCATTTCACTTTTACAAAAAAGGGTAATCGCTTCTTCACACTTTAGCCATTTCAGCTAAGGAAAGGTTTCATTAGAATGTTCCACTTTCAAATAGTGGGGAAAACCTGTAACTTTTCCTTTAAAAGGATGCAGGTACTATTCTTCATCTCAGCATGTGGGAGATACCTAACTTTATTTCAAAAGCCCTAATGCACATCTCAAAAGAAAGTCCCCAACCTACAGCATCTTCCTAAGCTTACCTCCTCACCTCTCTATTGCATTTACAATGGGCAAATTCAGACTGCCAGGTATAGCTTACCAATTATTGTCTTTGAAAAACACAGAGGTAAAAATTACCTGGTTTTTTTCAGTGTTTTTTAGGAGAGGAAAAGATTCATAGATCAGAAACGGTGCCCACCACCTGACATATACTTTGTTTCCACCAAAGGAGCATTCATTATGAGAAAAAAAAGAACCTGTACTAACATCAAAAGAGAAATACATAATTATAGTTCATTTCACTAGAACAAGAGAACCTACCAAGACAGGGCTAAATGGCTCATTATGGGTTAAGAATCTGAGATTCCATAGTAACTAAAATTGAAAGAAAACACTAACTAATGGAAAAAACCCAAAACATCCACAATAGGTATGTAACCTACGTAACTTCATTTTTCACTTAATCGCAAGGTAGTAAGTGTGGTGTAGACACAGAATTAACAACTTACCAGTCTTCTGAAGACGACAGTTAGAGGCATGGAGGTTCCTTACAGCAATGAAGGATGACCCCAAAGCATTTTTGGAGACCTAGTGCAAGGATTTTTTTTTAAATTTAATTTTTAAAAAAGTCTTTATAAAACTAGCAAGCTTAAACAAACGCAGGCTTGGCCTGATCAAATTATCAGCGTAAATATTAACCACCTGAGAAAGCACTTTTGATCCATGTGAAAATTTATTATGCAGCTCCTGGTACACAATAAATATGCTAAAAAAAGCAGAGCATATTTTAAAAAGCAACAGCTAACAAAATATCTTTCTTTTTAAAGGCATCAGATAATATTATTTTGACTTTAGATATATTTCAATTGAGTTGTGTAAATTCTCAATTTGATAAACTGCTTCCTAAAAGGGGCAAATCTCAATAGATTTTCTATTTCAACCTTAAAAGTAAAAAGCCTGTAAATGTTAGAGTTTGATTAGAAACTAAGAGATATGGTACATGCACTTTTTAAAAAAAGCCAACAAATGTCAACAAAGCTTGCAGTAATCTGGACCCCTCCTCCTTCAGGTTGAAACACTGTGGTTGGTCAATGTCAATTCTGAAGACACTCCCTTCTATAGAACCTGGATGAAAATCATTAAAAATGCTTTTTTTTTTTTTTTTTTTGCTAACAGAAATCCAAAACGGTACCAAAGGTGGTTAGGGTAGTAAAATGACCAATATATTTCACCTCCCAAACTGAGATTACTCTTAAAATGAAAGAACAAGTAAAAGTGTTTACACAGGACCTAAAAGTTATTTCCGTAACTCCAAGTGATATTAGTAATGAAGGGCACTGACCTCCACAGGTTTTTTCCAACCTATGTTCTATTTTATTTTACTTGATTTCTCAAACACTAACGATTCCTCAAGGAATCTTAAAACACGTCAAAGCACCACAAAGGAAAATCTGCCTGACTAGGACAATTTAGAAGCCAGCTCCTCTGCTGTCAAGGTATCGGCCGCAGTGAAATGCATATTTGCACCTGTACGGTGTTTTCATGATCGTTTCACTATTCAGCACTAAGAGACCGCCTACTGAAGCATTCCGAAAGCCACCTTCATTTACTGATGTCCTCTGAACCGACCTCGGGGAAGAGGTGGAAGCCTGGGGCCTGCTGACCTTCAATACAATGTCAGGCTCCCCAAGCTCGCTTCAACCAGGCCTGACAACAGTGCTCTGACCTTCAACGAGGAAGTCCCGGAGAACCAGCGGGACCAAACCTCGCCGTTTCGCAGCAGGCCTCGGAAAACTAGCGCCCCAGTCCTGACCTTCACTCAAGGCCTCTCTCAGACAAAGACTGGAATCCTCCGGAGGCGCCATCTCTGGATAACACGAAGGTCACTGCCTCCCCTGCAGCACTCGGCACCCTCCCGCACGGGGCGACCAAAGGGCCCTTCCGCCGCCAGCCCAGGACAGCCCGAGTGGCCAGCGGAGCAAGATGGCGAGGGCCGCCACAGCTCCTCACCCTCCGCGGAGAAAGAGCGGCCGAGCCCGTGCATCACCACCTACTGCCGCCGAGCCCCCTCCCTGCCGCCGGGACCCCGCGCTCACCAGCCCGGCCCGCCGAGGGAGGGCGCGGGCCACGGCCGCGGCGACGCGCACGGATAGCATCTTCGCTGCTCTTCCTCAGGTGCCTCCTCCGCAGCCGCAGCCTCTGGACTGACTGGGACAAAATGGCCGAGCTGCGAGGAAGGTCAAGGCGCCAGCACACGTGACCCGGAAGTACCGCCCCTCCCCCGGACGCGAATCTGCCGGTAATTACTTTTTTTAAGTATCGTTTTTAGATTTGAACCTCCAGTTGATTAATTAGACCTTTGCCAGCCTCGGCCCAAGCATTGGTTACCCATTTACTTTGATCTTTCGCGTCCACCTTATGGTTGCCCTGGGCGACCACATGGGTAGCGGAACCGGCCAAGAAGCAGTTACCAGACCGCATCCCGGCAGGGAAATGATGCTGGCGTCACCCCGTCCTGGGGCGCGGCTAGCTTGACGGTCAGGGGGGTTGATTGTGGCGGGTCCGAAGCTACAGCTATTAAACCTTGGTGATGTAGGTGCAGTAAACAGTAATTTCAACTGGGCGGTTTGGCAGCAGAGCGTTTCCTGCTGGGAGAATCAACGCGGATTAATCCGCAGATCGCTGGCTAACACTCCAGACCCTCTGAGTCAAAAACTGGGGGCAATCTGAATCTTTGAAAAGCATCCACACCATTCTAGATGATATGATAAGCACTCAAATTGGAAAATCGCAGTTCTTTTAGATTCGATCTAAAAGAATCCTGTTTGCGAATTAGAGCAAATTGTTTAAAAAAAAAAAGTATAACGAGCATGGGGACCTCCCTGGTGGCGCAGTGGTTAAGAATCTGCCTGCCAATGCAGGAGATATGGATTCCAACCCTGGTCTGGGAAGATCCCACATGCCACGGAGCAACTAAGCCCCTGCACCATGACTACCGAGCCTGCGCTGTAGAGCCCACAAGCCACAACTACTGAGCCGGCGTGCTGCAAATACTGAAGCCCACGTGCCTAGAGCCCGTGCTCCGCAACAACAGAAACTACTGCAGTGAGAAACCCGCGCACGACAATAAAGAGTAGCCCCCACTCACCTCAACCAAAGAAAGCCCGCCTGCAGCAACGATGATCCAACGCAGCCAAAAATTAATTAATTAATATAAATAAATAAAAGGAAATAGGTTTAAAAAAAAAGTATAACAAGCACAAATTCGAATAGAGTGGTTGCCAATCCTGAGACGAATTGTCCAGAATCAAAAGTCTCATTCGAGAGTGGGCTAGGGCTCAATTTTTCCTCTACAAGCAACTAGTTTCATGACAGTAGGGACTTTACTTTCTCATTTGAAGTAAAAGGGAAATGATGAAAATAACTTTCTATACCAACCCAATGAAATCAGGGCGGGACTTTTGTTCCTCCTACAGATTTTTTGGTGATATTGAGATTTTTGTGATATGTAGAGAATTTGGCGGGGGTGGGGGGATGTCGGGTATTTTGTGATAGTGGAGACTATTAACGTTGCCTTCACTTGCGGCTGTACTAAGAAGGATCTTTCAGCTTCATCCACCAAATCCTGGTTTACACAAAACCTTAATTTGGGTGGGGCATATGAATATGGGTTATAACAGTCATCTCCTAAAACAGCTTGCAAATACTATATGGCCATCAATCCCTTTCTCTAATATTCTACTTTCTTTTCAAGATGAGCCATGGATACATACAACAGTCCTCCTGGAAATTAGGTGTAGGAACAGGTAAAATTTTGGTTTGTAAAAACAAAGTTCAGGAATATTTTGTAAAACTTGTAGTGATGAAAGTGGACAAAGGGCAAAAAGATAACTTTCCCCACCACTTATCTGGAATTTAGTTAATGAGCAGATACATATTTAACCAAAACAAACAAAAAAAGAATAAGAAAGCCATACGGTATGGTGCTGGCTAGTTAGTTGAATTTCGTTGAAAAGTTTAATCATTTAAAATAGGCATATGACTTAGGAAAAAGATATTTGGTGCTAAGTTATCCACAATTTGATGTTAAACCACATATCACAGAAAGTTAAGTACATGGTCTACGTTTCCTAATGTAACAGTATACTACAGGAGATTGTGGACAGCAGCATGGTATAACCTGAGGAGACTGAAACACCCAATAGGAGTCAGAACACTGTGGTCAGATTCCAGCTCTACCACCTCATCTTGGTCAAGTCATATACTCCGAGTGTGTGGTTTTAATGTGAAAATAGGTAAAATAATGTGTGTCCATCTATTTTACAGGATTCCTGTGAGAATGAAACAAAAATAGGAAAACACAGAAAACTATACATTCCCGTAGAAATATAAAGAACCTCTCATGGCGTTACCTACAGAGTGATGGAAGGAGAGAACTTTAGGAAACGCAAGAAATGAATGCAAGAATGGCTGAGTGGCAGTGCCAGTGCCAGCAGTTGTATGCCGTTTTAAAACAGTCTCCAGCACATTTAGAAAGAAAAAACAGCCTGGCTCTAGGCAGCTTTAGTTCTCGTCCTGGAGGTGATACCATGGAGAGCGCAGAGAGCTGCGAGGTGGTAACGGAGGAGAGCCTTGCAGTGCAGAAGCCTTGGACCAGCCTAGTCCAAGGGCTCAGCGCCTGGAGTCCTAGTAAAAACTACAACTCCCAGAAATCCCGGGCCCCAAAGGGGGCGTGCCCAACGGTGTGCGGGCGGGGTCGTCAGAACAAGCGGGGCGCTTGTCCCGCGAGAAGCTGCTCGAGAAGTGGCGGGAGTAGCGGCTATGGAAGCGCTGGAGGAGAAAGAGGCGCAGGTGATGGGGCGGGAACGGGGCTTTGCGGCATCCCGGAAACCGCGTCTTTGATACACCCACCCTGCCGGCGGATCTCCTGGGCACGCCACTTTTACTTTGTTCCTCTGCTGGTCCATATCTAGACCCGCCTTCAAGATTTGCGAGCCTCCCCGCCCCACCCTCCTTAGACCATTGCCCCCCACCCCCACCCTTGGAAAGGGAGTTTCCCTTCCTTCCCGGCCTTGCCTGCCAGGATTCGGGCTTGGAGAGGGGTTGAGGAGAGCCCCCTGGTACGAAACCTACCCCTGGAGACTGGAGGGGGACTTCTGAACCCAAAGTCAACTTCCAGCCAAGCCTAGCCGTTCACTGCTGCTTCCTACCAGAATTTTCACACCAGACCTGCTTCAGTGTCTCGCATCCCAGCTCTAGGAGTTTCCGGGCATTGCGAGTCTTGTGGTGTGTTGAGGACAACCCTTTTTTCAGACTTTGCAACTGTAATAATGCCTTAGCACCTGCATATTGAGCTTTAAAGTTATTCGAGTGATGTAAAATATTAGCCTATACTGCTTTCGTAGCTTTGGGAAAGGATAGATTATTTTCTGGTAGTTTTATCTATTGTGCTTGCTCACTTTTTATTTCCTGACATCTGATATCTCTCTCCCTAAAGACAAATTAGGATGTGAAGTAAGTAGGATGCCAGAATATTCATGGAAAGCATTTCCTTTGCTACTCATCACTTCTTGGCCATATTTTCTTCGTGCTGTTGCAAAAAACAAGGCTTAAAAATTTGTATCCCTTGTAATGGTTAGGTTGCTGCCTGGTTGAAAAAAATATTTGGAGATCATCCCATTCCACAATATGAGGTGAATCCGCGGACAACGCAGATTTTGCATCACCTTTCAGAACGCAACAGGGTCCGGGACAGGGATGTCTACCTGGTAATAGAGGACTTGAAACAAAAAGCAAGGGAATATGAATCAGAAGGTGAGATTAATTCCAGAGTGTTGAATGAGATAATAACTAGGGGTAACTAAATTGTTTAACACTGAAGTATACAAGATTGATTTAGTGTAGACTACTTGCCAGTTTTGCTTCTTTATTTTACCCAGATTTGTCTTACACTGTGTTGTTATAGAAACTGTCATAAATTTCATTATAGTATATATTTTATTGATACTCTGATGGTGAAACAATAACCCCTAAAAGATAAGAGTCTAAACTTATTAGCCTAACATATACGATACCTGTGGTTTTTCACTTACATATCTTTTGGTCTCTTTTCAGTCTCCATGCTTTAGTTATAATGAGCCATCATGACACCTGAGGTGGCAGCCATGAACTGTGACTTGAACAAATCACTCTGTTGCCATGTATTCATGGGACTGCATGAGAATTTTCTGCTGTGCATTATGTAGTTTAAAAAAGTGTATTCAGGGCTTCCCTGGTGGTGCAGTGGTTGGGAGTCCACCTGCCGATGCAGGGGACTCGGGTTCGTGCCCCGGTCCGAGAGGATCCCACATGCCGCAAAGCGGCTGGGCGCGTGAGCCATGGCCGCTGAGCCTGCGCGTCCGGAGCCTGTGCTCTGCAGCGGGAGAGGCCACAACGTTGAGAGGCCCGCGTACCGCAAAAAAAAAAAAAAAAAGTGTATTCAACACATCCATTGTCTTTATAACACAAACCACAAAAATAAAGATTGGGACTATACAAAAGAGGAAAGAAGTGAGATCTACGTTTGCCTACACTTAAGCAGGTGTATGGCATATGTTACATATGTTGTTTTGAATGTAGAGCAGTTTATATTGTAAATCTATTGCATATGTGCTTTTTTCCAGTTTTCAACATTAATATGCAGTAAAGTGACTTTTTGTTTGGTGTACTGTTTTAACACACATGGATTCTGAGAACCACCCCCACAGCTAAGATGCAGAACAGTTCTGTCACCCCCAAACACCTCCCCTGTGATGCTCCTTTGTAGTCTTACTCTCCCGTATGCCTTTAAACTTGTTTAAATTTTAAATGATTTTATTTTAGTAGTTACTAAAATAAAGTATGGAGAAAGGGGCTTTGAGTCCAGAAAAATCTTATTTTGCAAGAGCTTTCTTTTTGTCTATACTATTATGTAATGAAAATTCGAATGATTTTAAAAGTAAGATTATTCATGGCTGTCCTTGAGTACTTTTTTTTTTCCCTTGAGTACTTTTTAGGGTGGCATATATTAAGTAGCAAATGTTTCTAGTAATACATACAAAATTTTGACACAATTTTCTGTACTAAAGTATCCAGAAGAGCCCTGCCACCATTGATATCTTAACTCTACACTTCATGTACTTTATTTTTTTCTTAAAATATTTATTTATTTAGGTTGCAATGGGTCTTAGTTGTGGCATGTGGGCTCTTAGTTGCGGAATGCAGACTTCTTAGTTGAGACATACTCTTAGTTGTCACACACATGTGGGATCTAGTTCCTTGACCAGGGATTGAACCTGGGCCCCCTGCATTGGGAGCGCAGATTCTTACCCACTGGACCACTAGAGAAGTCCCCATGTACTTTATTTATTTATTTATTTATTTATTTTTTGCTGCGTTGGGTCTTCGTTGCTGCGGGTAGGCTTTCTCTAGTTGCGTCGAGCGGGGGCTATTCTTCGTTGCAGTGTGTGGGCTTCTCATTGCTGTGGCTTCTCTTATTGCGGAGCAACAAGCGGCTCCGAGCGCAGGCTCAGTAGTTGTGGCTGGCGGGCTCTAGAGCGCAGCCTCAGTAGTTGTGGCACACGGGCTTAGTTGCTCCGCGGTATGTTGACCTTCCTGGGCCAGGGCTCAAACCTGTGTCCCCTGCATTGGTGGGAGGATTCTTAACCACTGTGCCACCAGGGAAGTCCAACCCCCCACGTACTTTATTTTTTCATTTTTTTTAAGATATTAAGATTATTTTTATTATTTAAAAAATTTTTTTTATTTTTGGCTGCATTGGGTCTTTGTTTCTGAGTGCTGGCTTTCTCTAGTTGCGGCGAGCGGGGGCTACTCTTCGTTGTGGTGTGTGGGCCTTTCATTGCGGTGGCTTCTCTTGTTGAGGAGCACGGCCTCTAGGCACGCGGGCTTCAGTAGTTGTGGCATGCAGGCTTCAGTAGTTGTGGCTCACGGAGCACAGGCTCAGTAGTTGTGGCGCACGGGCTTAGTTGCTCTGAGGCATGTGGGACCTTCCTGGACCAGGGATTGAACCCGTGTCCCCTGCATCGGCAGGCGGATTCTTAACCACTGCGCCACCAGGGAAGTATCCCCCACCACGTCCTTTAATTGTTACTCCTCTTTTCTAAGTTTTTCCTCCTTTTAGACAGCGAAGCTGTCAAGCAGAGAACAGAAAATTTATGGAACCTTGTAACAAATATAGATTCATATACACTGTTAAGGAACTCCTGCTTCCAGAGTTTCTAAATTTTGAGTAGTGATACTATATAGCCCCCAGAACTTGAATGACTTTTGAGCAAAAGATCATTTCTTTGATTTAGTTTTTATTTCTGCACAGTACAGTTCTTTGCAGCACGTAAGATTGGAACGTTTTGGAAATATTTTCAGGAATTGGGAAAGGATGTAAAAGTTTTGTATGAAGACTTTTTTTTTTTTCGTTACGCGGGCCTCTTACTGTTGTGGCCTCTTCCGTTGCGGAGCACAGGCTCTAGACGCACAGGCTCAGCGGCCATGGCTCACGGGCCCAGCCGCTCCGCGGCATGTGGGATCTTCTCGGACCAGGGCACGAACCCGTGTCCCCTGCATCGGCAGGCGGACTCTCAACCACTGCGCCACCAGGGAAGCCCTGTATGAAGACTTTTTAATCGTGACAAATACAGATGAAACTATTGAAAACATTCATTCTTTATACTGCCAATTCTTCAGTTGAGGAGGAAAATTAAAAGAAATTTCCCTAGCTAGAACCTCCAATAAAATGTTGAATAGATGTAGACATCTATTAGAGTAGACATCCTTATCTTGTTCCTCATCTTAGAGGGAAAGCATCTAGTCTTTACTGTTGAGCACAATGTGAGTTGTGGGTTTTTTGTAGATGCCCTTTTTCCAGTTGAGGAAGTTTCTTTCTATTCCTACTTTGTTGAGTGTCCATATCATGAAAGGGTGCTGGATTTTGTCAGATGCTTTTTCTGTCTATTGAGATGATCATATGACTTTAGTTTTTTATTCTGTCGATATGATGTGTTACATGAATTGGCTTTCAGACGTTAATCCAACATTTATCCATAAGATAAATCCACGTCCTCATGGTGTATAATTTTTTAATAGGTTGCTGGATTCAATTGCTAGTATTTTGTTGAGAATTTTTGCATCCATATTTATAACAGATAGTGGTCCGTAGTTTTCTTTCCTTTTAATATGTCTTTTTCTGGTTTTAGTGTCAGGATAATATTGGCCTCACAGAAACAGTTGAGAAGTATTTCCTCCTTCCTATTTTTTGGAATAGTTGAAGAATTGGTGTTAATTCTTTATGTAATCTATAGAACTCAATGGTAAAACCATCTGGACCTGAGCTTTTTTTGTGGGTAGATTTTGATTACTAATTCAGTCTCTTTGCTTACTGTAGGTCTATTAGATTATCTACTTGTTCTTGAATTAGATTCAGTAGTTAGTGTCCTTTTTGGAATTTGTCCATTTCATCTAAGTTATCTAAATTTCTGGGTACAATTGTTCATAGTATTCCTTTATAATCCTTTTTATTAAGTAGGTAGATCAGTGGAATGTACTGTCTTCTGATGCTAGTAATTTGAGTCTTTTTTCTTCTTAGTCAATCTAGGTGAAGGTTATAGCACAGGAAAGTCTGCTCTATATATATATATATATATATATATATATATATATATATATATATATATATATATATTTAAGGAAATGACAGTCACCTGATATTCATAGTGGTGTGCTTTATAGTTTATTTTATTGCCATTGTTTTAATTTTTTAAATATTTATTTATTTATTTGGTCATGTTGAGTCTTAGTTGCGACTTGCCGGCTCCTTAGTTGTGGCATGCAAACTCTTAGTTGCAGCATGCATGTAGGATCTAGTTCCCCAGTCAGGGATCGAACCCAGGCCCCCTCATTGGGAGCATGGAGTCTTAACCACTGTGCCATCAGGGAAGTTCCTCTGCTCAATATTCTGTAATAACCTAAATGGGAAAAGAATTTGAAAAAGAATAGGTACTCTATGTGTATAACTGAATCACTTTGCTGTACATCTGAAACTAACACAACATTGTTAATCAACTATATTCCAATACAAAAAAAATTTTTGTTTTTAAATCTAGGTGAAGGTTTTTCAAGTATGTTGAGCTTTTCAAAGAACTAGCCTTTGGTTTTAATGATTTTTTTCTTCTTTTTTAATCTATTTTATTAACTTTCACTCTGTTCTTTATTATTTCTTTCATTTGGCTTGCTTTAGGTTTAGTCTGCTCTTCTTTTGTAAATGTTTTAAGCTTAGGCTATTGATTTGAGATCTTTCTTCTTTTTTAATCTAGGAATTTACAAGTATAAATTTCCCTCTAAGCACTGGTTTAGGTGCATCCCCTAAGTTTTGGTATGTTATGTCTTCATTTTCATTCACCTCAAAGGATTTGATTTCTTTTTGACCCATTGGTTATTGGGAGTATGTTGTTTAATTCCACATATTTATGAGTTTCCCAAATTTCTTTCTAATTTCATTCCATTGTAATGGGGGAATACTTTGTATTATATGACGGTATTATCATTATAAAATGTCCCTGTTTATCTCTAGTAACATTTTTTGTTAAAAAGTCTATTTTATCTGATATTAGTATAGCCACTTCAGCTTTCTTGTGGTTGCTGTTCGCATTATATATCTTTTTCCATCCTTTATTTTCATTGCACGTTGCTCTATTGCACTTCACAGATATTGAGGGGTCTTTTTTTACAAATTGAAGTTTTGTGGCAACCCTGTGTTGAGCAAATCTATCATTTTTCCAATAGCATTTGCCCACTTCATATCTCTTACATTTTGGTAATTCTCACAATATTTCAGACTTTTCCATTTCTCTCTCCCTCTCCTTGGGCCTCCATATTCCCTGAAACATAACAAATTGAAAATAGTCCTATTAATAACCCTACAGTGGCCTCTAAGTGTTCAGGTGAAAGGAAGTCACATGCCTCTCACTTTAAATCAAAAGCTAGAAATGATGAAGCTTAGTGAGGAAGGCATGTTGGAAACTGAAACAGGCTGAAAGCTAGGGCTCTTATGCCAGACAGTTAGCCAAGTTGTGAATGCAAAAGAAAAGTTCTTGAAGGATATTAAAAGTGCTACTACAGTGAGTCATTTCCACTTTCAAGTCATTCTTTAATAAATACATTTCATAAGGCTATAGCTGGCATAGATAGTGATTCCTCTAATGGATCTGGGCAAAGTAAATTGAAAACCTCTGGAAAGAATTCACCATTCTAGATGCCACTGAAAACATTTGTGATTCGTGAGAAGAGGTGAAAATATCAGCATTAGCAGGAGTTTGGAAGAAGTTGATTCCAGCCCTCATGGATGACTTTGAGGGGTTCAAGACTCCAGTGGAGGAAGTAACTGCAGGTGTGGTGGCAATAGCAAGAGAACTAGACTTAGAAGTGCAGCCTAAAGATGTGACTGAATTGCTGCCATCTCATGATAAGACTTTCATGGATGAGGAGTTGCTTCTGATGGATGAGCGAAGAAAGTGGTTTCTTGAGAAGGAATCTACTCTGGTAAAGATGCTGTGATGATCGTTGAAATGACAACAAAAGATTTAGTATATTACATAACTTACTTGATTAAAGCAGTGGCAGGGTTTCAGAGGATTGAGTCCAGTTTTGAAAGAAGTTCTTGGGTAGAATGCTGTCAAACAGCATTGCATGCTACAGGGAAATCATCTGTGAAAGGAAAAGTCACATCAATGTGGCGAACTCTGTTGTCCTATTTTAAGAAATTGCCACAGAATTGCCCAGCCTTCAGCAACCATCACCTTGATCAGTCAGCAGCCATCAACATCGAGGCAAGACCCTCCACCAGCAGAAAGATTATAACTCACTGAAGACTCAGATATGGTTATCATTTTTTAGCAATAAGGTATTTTTAAATTAAGGTATGTACATTGTTTTTTAGGCATAATGCTATTGCACACTTAGTAGACTACAGTATAATATAAACATAACTTTTATATGTCCTGGGAAACCAAAAAATTCACATGACTCTTTATTGCAATATTTGCTTTATTGCAGTGTTCTGGAACCCCAGTATCTCTGAGTTATGCCTGAATTTGTATCTCTGAGTGTGAAGTGTGTCTCCTATAGACAGCATGTAGTGGGATCCTGTTGTTTTTTTCAGTCTTATAATCTCTGCCTTTGGGTTGGATTGTTTAATGCATTCCCATTTAATGTTATTATTGATATAGTTGTATTTATATCTGCCAATTTACTTTTCATTTTCTATATATTACATCTTTTTTTGTTTCGCTATTTTTCCCTTATCGCTTTCTTTTGCATTAAGTAAATATTTTCTAACGTAACATTTAAATTTCTAAAGTGATTTTTAACTTCTTTTTTTTCAGTTCTTTTTAGTGTTGCTCTGAGGTTTGCAAATAAATCTTACCAGCTCAGCTTCATATTTGTACTAGCTTAATTCCAGTGAGATAGAGAAATGTTGCTCCTATGTAGCTCTGTTCCTCTTTTCCCCACTTTTGTGGTATTATTGTTACACATATTACATCTAATAATATTATGGACTCAACAGTATACTGTTATATTATTACTTAACCATCTGTAGTCATTTCCTTAGCCCTTTACACCTTTACTACCACCACATCCTTTGTGCTGATACATTTCTATAACCCAACAATACCTTATATAAGTATTATTTTATCCAATTGCTTTTTAAGTCAGTTAAGAGAAAAATGAAGGAAAAAATGCATTTATGCTCTTTATAATTCTGCATTTACCTTTAAGGTCTGGTGACAATGAAATTCTCTCAGTTTTTGTCTATCTGGGAGTCTTCATTTTGCATTTATTTTTGAAAGAAAGCTTTGCTACGTGTAGGATTCTTGCTTGACAGTTTGCTCTTTGAGCACTTTGAATATGTTATCCTGTTGCCGTTTGGTCTCCATTGTTTCTGTCAAGAAGTTGACTGTTAATCTTACTGAGGTTTCCTAGTATATGTCATTTTTCTTTTGCTGTTTTCAAGATTTTCTCCTTGTCTTTTTTTTTTTAAATAAATTTATTTATTTATTTATTTTTGGCTGTGTTGGCTCTTTGTTGCTGCGCACGGGCTTTCTCTAGTTGCGGTGAGCAGGGGCTAGTCTTCGTTGCAGTGCACGGGCTTCTTATTGCGGTGGCTTCTCTTGTTGCGGAGCATGGGCACTACGCGTGCAGGCTTCAGTAGTTGTGGCACACGGGCTCAGTAGTTGTGGCTCGCAGGCTCTAGAGTGCAGGCTCAGTAGTTGTGGCACACGAGCTTAGTTGCTCCGTGACATGTGGGATCTTCCCGGACCAGGGCTCGAACCCTGCATTTGCAGGCAGATTCTTAACCACTATGCCACCAGGGAAGCCCCCTCACTGAATTTTAATAGATTTTCTTGAACAGATGTTTCTTCATTTGCTGTTTGTCCTTAGGAGCATTTCCAGAAACTTTAAATGGTTGTGTTTTGTTTTGGGGGGTATATCTTTGTTTTGCTTTTTGGTTTTTTTTTTTACAATTTTCACCAGTTTCACTGGAGTGTAGGTGAGCAGAGCTCCTCACACTGTTATGTTGGAAGTCAGACTCCTGGTGGATTGATTTTTGGCAAAGATGACAAGACAATTTAATGGAGGAAAGAATAGCCTTTTCAGTGAACAGTGCTGGGATAGGTGGATATCCACATGTACAAGAATGAAATTGGACCCTGCCTCATAACATATATAAGAATTAACTCAAAATGAATGAAAAACCTAAAAGTAAGAGCTGAATCTAAAGCTCAGAAGACAGCATATGTGTATATCTTCATAACTTTGGATTTGGCAATGGATTCTTAGCTATGATACCAAAAACACAAGCAACAAAAGAAAAGTAGGTAAATTGGACATCATCAGAATTAAAAGCTTTTGTCCTCAAAGGATACCATCAAGTAGATGAAAAGACAGCCCACAGAGTGGGAGAAAATATTTGCAAATTGTATATCTGATAAGGGACTTATATCTACAATAAATGAAGAATTCTTACAACTGAATAATAAAGAGACAACCCAGTTAAAAATGGATAAGGGAGGGCTTCCCCGGTGGCGCAGTGGTTGAGAGTCCTTCTGCTCTCCACCGCAGAAGACACGGGTTCGTGCCCCGGTCCGGGAAGATCCCACGGGCCGCGGAGCGGCTGGGCCCCTGAGCCATGGCCGCTGAGCCTGCGCGACTGGAGCCTGTGCTCCGCAACGGGAGAGACCACAACAGTGAGAGGCCCACATACCGCCAAAAAAAAAAAAAAAAAATGGATAAGGGAGAGAATTCCCTGGCAGTCCAGTGGTTAGGACCCCACGCTTCCACTGCAGGGGCCCAGGTTCTATCCCTGGTCAAGGAACTAGGATCCCATAAGCTGCGGCCAAAAAGAAAGGTTAAGGGATATGAATATACATTTCTCCCAAGAAGATATACAAATGGCCAGCAAGCACAGCATCATTAGCCATCAGGGAAATGCAAATCAAAACCACATTGCACTTCACACCTACAAGGATGGCTATAATCAAAAAGACAAGGTCTTGGATTATCATTTTACCGATCATTATTCAGTTCTATGAATGATCACTGTGCAAAAAAAATAAATAATACAGCTGTTGGTGAAGATGACACTGTGAAGAAATTGGAACCTTCATACGTTTCTGACAGGAATGTAAAAATCAGTAGCTTTGGAAAACAGTCTAGCAGTTCTTCAAATAGTTAAACATAGAGTTACCATATGACCAGCAGTTCCACTCCTAGTTATATACCCAAGAGAAATGGAAACATATGTTTATGTAAAAACCCATACGTGAGTGTTTATAGCAGCATTATTCATAATAGCCAAAATGTGGGAGCAATCCAAATGTTCATCAATGGATGAATGGATAAATAAAATATGGTAAATCTATACAATGGAATATTATTCTTCCATAAAAAAGGATGAAGTACTGACTGATACCTGATACAGAACGGATGAACCTTGAAGCCGTTATGCTAAGTGAGAGAAACCAGTCACAGAGGATCACATATTATATGATAACATTTATATGAAATGTCCAAATTAGGCAAATGAATAGAGACAGAATGTAGGTTAGTGGTTGCTAGGGCTTCATGGGTTGGGTAGCTGGAAAATAATGACTGAGGAGTGTGGGATTTCTTTTTGGGGTGATGAAAATGTTCTAAAATACTTTAGGTGAGTGGATTATATGTTATGTGAAAGATTACAATAAAGCTGTTAAAAATTAAAGCAAAACAAAGATCTTAGTCACCATAAAACTCTTACATCTTTTCAGCTAAGCATCTTCAAGACCTTCTCCTGGAGAGTGTGAATTTTTCCCCTGCCAATCTCTCTAGCACTGGTTCCAGGTATCTGAATGCTTTGGTTGACAGTGCTGTGGCCCTTGAAACAAAGGATACCTCACTAGCTAGGTAATTCTTGTGACAATTTTAATTTCTGCAGTCATATACACTGTAAGGTCTTGACCTAAGGAGCTTTTGTTTCTCAGGGTAATTCTGTATAGGAAATTAGCAGTGTATGCAGAAATACTGAATTTAGTTAACTCCTTATCATTGCTAGTGAGTATGTATAATTACTTCAGATAAACTTGGTATTGGTTAAATTTTAGTGTTTTCTTCTTTCAGGATTAGGTTTGTGAAGGCTGGTTCTCATGTATATTTGAAAAGGGATTAGGTATCACATCACTCCCTGTAAACAGTAAAAAGAGCAGTAGGCTAAATCATCTGTTGAGCATAGAGTAGTGATTTTTGGTTATGTCCCTACCCTATTGGATAGAGTAGGTTAAAGACCTTCAGTTCTTTGTGACAGGCATTTCACCTATATAATGACATTATCCTTCTAACAACCTTAAGAGGAAACTGAAGCTCAGGAGAGGTGAGTTAAATAATTTCTCTGAGCTAGTAAATGGCAGGGTTGGGATTCAAACCCGGTCTGACTCAAAAGTCCATAGGACTATCACTGTTGGCTGCATCTTAGCTAGGACTACTGCTACAACTTATAATCAGAGAATTATATGGCCATTCTGCTTAACTGCTAATATAAGAGCTTGGAATATATACAAATATATATATATACACACACTTAAATAGTAGAGTTTTAGATATAAGATCATGTGGGCCGTATGGCAGCAGAAATCTAGACTTGAATTAAGTCAATTCAGCAGTCAAGTCAATTCACCAAATACTAATGATATCCTAGGCATATAATCTATATAACTCTTTATGTAACTACCTGTCTCCCTCTCCCTTCCTCCCTCCCTATATATATGTGTGTGTGTATATATATATATATATGTATAGCTATACATATAGGCACTGGGGAAGCAGAAATGAATAATGAGTGCCAGCAAGTACGGTCTCTGCTCATGGTAAATTAACGGAGATGGACATGTAAAACTATAACAGAGTATGACAGCTGCAATACTACAGTAATGTACAAGCTGTAGCTAGGAAGCACAGAGGAAGGAGTAGTAAATTCCAGAATGGGAGTAAATCTTATTTGAGTTTTGAAGGACAAATGGAAATTTGCCAGCTGAAGAAGGTTATTCCAGACAGTGAGAACAGCGTGTAAAATAGTATAGAGGTATGAAACAGCATGGTTAAAGAAGAATCCACAGAGAAATAAAATCAGTTTTAGAAATGAGGAATAATTGTAATTATTGTCTTTAATGTCCATTTACGTGACTAGATTCTTCTTTTAGTTTTATCCCTGCAGTGAATGATTTGACCTCTGATCTTTTTTGCACCAAATCCAAAAACGAAGAAATCAAGCTTGAATTGGCAAAACTTGAGAAAAATCTAACTGCAACTTTAGTATTAGAAAAATGTCTACAAGAGTAAGTAATTGAGTTGGAAGTGGTGACAATTTTTATTATAAAGGCAGTAACAGGACATTAGTTTGGGCCATAGATATGATTTAAAACAACACATTAGGAAATGGGAAGATAAAATGTTTTTTTAAGTAGAAAATGACTTGGGTGAAGGTAGGAGTGGTTGAGTACATATTTTTACCTTTTACTTTATACAGTTTCTTTTTTCTCTCTGTTTTACAAATAACCTGTTTATAATTTTCAAAATGTATGTGAATTTTTTTTTTTACTTATAAACTATGGTGCAACTTAAAGTCATGTTATATTTTGTTGCCCTTTCTTACTAGAGCTCTGGTATCCCTCTTGATGCTTTGGACCTTCTTTAGGTTCCTGTAGCCCCAGAGATTAGATGCTGGGGATCAGGAGTATGTGTATGCACAAGTAATTTACTGGTGTGTAAATTTATCCAACAAATATTGACTATGTATATGCAAAGCACTGTGTCATGTCACATTTAGGAGAGAGGCCTTTGGGACCTCCATAATTCAAATTGACTTTAGGATCTGTTAAGTCACTTTTTTGAGCAGCAGATCTACTTTCTCCAAGAATAATTGGCATAAATTAATCTTGAAATTATTTAGTATTCCTTGAGGAAAATCCCAGATGGCAACATGGAGGGAAAGATGACCTAGAAGGGTGCTTGGTAGCCAGTCTGGGATATAAAATTTATGGTAGAAAATCCAGCAAGATATCTTGCTGTTATCTCCTCTTGATACTCTTGACTAATCCAGAGTTGAATCGAAAAAGTGGTAGAGCTTCCTCTTTATAATAATTTCACTGAGAAGAAAATGTTCTCAACTTCATTTTTTAAAGGGATCTCAAGAAGGCAGAGTTGCATCTGTCTATGGAAAGGACCAAAGTTGACAATCGTCTTCAGAACATGGACTTCCTAAAAGCCAAGTCAGAGGAGTTCAGGTCTGGAATTAGAGCTGCAGAGGTTTGTATGAAGGACTGAATATATTTAGCTCGCTTCAGACTTATTTTCAACTTTCATCCTCAGAAATAGGCAGTATTGTTATTTCCTTTTTACGACCAGGGAACTGTGTTGAAGGCGGGTAACTTGCCCAAGATTACACAGCTACTTAACAGCAGATCCCAATTCAAATGCAGGCTGCCAGGCCCGGAAGCTCAGACTCTTAAGCACTGCCCCCATCTTGTCACAAATCTCTGTCTGAAATGACTCGCATGCAACATAAAAGTGCTTAGGAGCAGATGTAGTCCTTCATCTATGATTTATAGCTTCTCTTTACTGTGTTATATACTGAAAATATTTCATGAGGGTCACTTGCAAAATAATTTTTTAAACTGAACTCCCTGTTTTTGTAATTGTAGGAGCAACTTTCAGCCAGAGGAATGGATGCTTCCCTGTCTCATCAGTCACTGGTAGCACTTTCAGAGGTACGCTTACTTTAACCCAATTTAACTTTCTTTAAAATGTTAGTGCACAATCTACTTTTCCATTTGTTTCTTTTTATAGAGCTTTATTCACTATTGACCTGATTTATTTTCCTTTACCGCTGTACTTTATGTTCACCAGTATTTATATCTTTATTACTTGTTTATCTATATATCTTCTTCCATTTGTTTGGTTTCCTTTATTTATTACTATATGCTAGAAACTCTTTGCTGGAGTCAGTTATATGTTATTGATTTATTTATTGAATGAATGTATCGAGGGACTATGTGCTAACCACCTAGGTCCTCCTCTTTATTCTCTTTCAGTAAAACACAGGTCCCATACTCCTGTAGAATGCAATTCTGGGGTTTTAGATTGTATAAGGGTTTTATCTTTCATGGGAAGAGGGAGAAATGAAAGGTTTTGTTTTACTTTTTTTTCTTAAGATTTTTTTGTAGTTTGATTTTTGGAATTTAAAATTGGCAATTCATAAGTATGTATTTGAGACTCTTAATTATTCCCTGATGTTCTGATTCCTCTTAATTACATTGTTTTGTATTCCTAGGCAGCATACTTAAATCTTATTCTTAATAAATGGGAGTATAACTTTCCTATTTTAGCATCTTCTAAGGATTGTTTCCATTTGTTATCCATTTATCTTTGAAACTCTTTATTTGATACATTATTTAAACTATCCTAATGTTAATGCTTTGTCATGTTTTATTTCAGAAATAGACAGTGTTTAGTTGCATTGTGAATATCTCTATTACTCTGTGTTTTTTTTCACCCAGAAATTGGCAGAACTAAAACGACAGACTATACCTTTGAAGAAAAAATTGGAGTCCTATTTAGATTTAATGCCGGTAATTATTTTTATGAAACAAACAAACAAAAATGTTCCTCTTTTCCACCTTTCCCCAAGGGCACTAAATGATCATGAAAATACTGGGTCCATGTTTGAGGATTTAAAATCTATGCTGAGGGACTTCCCTGGTGGTCCAGTGGCTAAGACTCCATGCTCCCAATGCAGGGGGCCCGGGTTCGATCCCTGGTCAGAGAACTAGATCCCACAAGCCTCAACTAAGAGTTCGCATTCTGCAACTAAAGATCCCACATGCCACAACTAAGACCCGGTGCGGCCAAATAAATATTTAAAAAATAAATAAATAAAGTCTGTGCTGAATTTTTGTATTGTATGTACATTGGATATACTTTCTACAACATTTTTTGCCTTTTGAAAAGGATTGTTACATTCTTTTTCCCCTTGCATCCTAGCTGAGGCAACATAACCTTTCTTATTTTATTTTCCTTTAAAAGAATCCATCTCTTGCTCAGGTGAAAATTGAAGAAGCAAAGCGAGAATTAGTAAGTAGTTCCATTTTTTCCTTCCGATTTTTAAAAAATAAATGCTGACATAGCTAAAGCTCCCTTTCTCTTCCTTCTTTCCTTTCTACTCAGAGGTGAGCCACAGTCCCAGACTTGCTGTGTATCATTACCATGCATCTTTTAATACTTTTATGGCATATACGTATCTTTTTTTTTCATAAAAAATACATAGTGGTCTTCTAAAATTTTGTATAGATTTTCCTGGATGGAAAAGGAGGGTTGAGAGACATAGAATATTCTAGGCAGAAGGCATTAACAAAAGCATAAGAGCTGAAAAATGGAGGACTTTTTCAAGCTTCAGCAAGTGAAGCAGTCCAGCTGCTTAGGAGTATGCAGTGGAAGATTGGGCTGAAGAAGGTCAATTGGTTTATGAGATGAAGGACCTTAAATATAAAGAAGGTTGTTCTTGGAGGCTGTAGGGGACCACTGAAAGTTGTTCTGTGTTACCTTGTTTTTTAAGCTAAAGAAAATGTGATAAAGTTATGCTTTTTGATCAGGCCAGTTGTTTAAGAAGATTTTTCTGGAATCAGTGTATAGGGTGGATTAGAGGAGGGAAAAAGAAAATTGCAGAAACTAGTTGGCCTGTTTAGGCCAGATGAGAAGTAATGAGAACAGTGGCAATGAGTTTGGAAAAGAGTGATGTGAGAGACATTGCAGAAGTATGTTGTTTAAGGAGTAAAAGTCAGAAAAATCTATTCAAGTATCACTGCAATCATTCACCTCTCTAAAGGTTCCCCCCCACCTTTTAATGTTTAATAGCATCAGGAGTCTGAAAACTTTTGGGGTGTGGGAAGTGGGGAGATATAAAAGCAAGGGGAATATCTCAAAGAATATTTAATATTTTGTAATGGTATTTTAAAAAATTTCTGTTTCAATGTTTTTCCTTTTTGCTTCCCGTATTTTAAATAACATTAGAAGTTAGAGCACCTTCTTTATGTCCTTATTTATAATATTTATGCTGTTTCTTTCTTCCTTTAGGATACTGTTGAAGCTGAACTTACAAAGAAAGTAAACATGATGGAACTGTGACCAGAGCCAAATAAATTTCATCTTAACAAAGTAAACTGAATAGGACTTTAAAGCATTATTTCCTCATGGCATTCCTTACACCTTAATTTCTGTGTTCTTAGATGAGATAATAATGTCATTATTGATAGAATAGTGGTTTCTGATTGTGTATTAAATTTTTATGCTCAGATACAGTTTTCGTATGAAAAAACATTGGTTTTCTATGCTGTTGGTGGTTAAATGTCCTTCAGTAGTTCTCTTAGGTGAACTGTGACTGTTGTCCTGCAGTCGCTCACTAGGTCAGCTAAGTGAAAGGGAAAGGTTCTGCAACTTCAGTTATGTTTCTCCCACACCCTCGATCAGCTTACCTGCCTACCTCCAAATGTTCATATATGCAGGAATTTGGTTTATGAAAAAGATGACCTTTTAAATCAGTCGTAGAGAGATAGGTAATTCAACACATGGTGCTAGATCTGTACTTCACCCCTTATATCAGGGTAATTTCAAGGGATCAAAGATTTAAATATTTTTTTAAAAAGTTAGTAAAAGAAATCATGGAGGAGTTTTAATGTTTTGATTTTTAAATAATCACAGAGTCAGAAACTTATGACAAATCCAGGAGCCATAAAAAAACGATTGAAATGTTTGAAAATTTTGAAATACCAAAACTTCCTGTATGGCAAAATCTTTCATAAATAAAATCAAACCATGACAAATGTAGTGTAGAGAAGAAGAGAGATTTTTCACTATGTAGCTTTTTGGACTTCAAAAAATTTTGTACCAGGGAATCAAGAAGCAATTAGTTTTTTAAAGATTATCTAATTGACCTTAAAAATTTCCCTCCTCTCCTTTTCCACAAATATATGGCTAAAGACATTTGTATTTCCTTTTTTGGAGACTGTCCATTTCCTTTAGCCATTTAGGTATGGTGGTTTGATCTTTTTCTTAATAGTTTAAGACAGCTCCTGATGTGTTAGCTATATTTGAATTGTAAATATTTTCCACGTTCGTCGTTTGTCTTTTAACTTAATTGCAGTGCTTTTGGTAAGGTAACTTGGTAGGTTGACTGTGGAAATAACCACCATAATTCTTCCCATGCCTGTGCACTCACCCTTTGTATTGTGACCTTGCTACTTTTCCATTGAGAGGTGGAGTCTATATCTAGCAAATATTAGAAAAACAGAGGATTAAAAACTGGTTGTGTGGGACTTCCCTAGTAGTCCAGTGTTTAAGAACCACCTTCCAAATTAGGGGATGCGGATTTGGACCCTGGTCGGGGAACTAAAATCCCACATGCCATAGGGCAATTAAGCCTGTGCACCACAACTAGAGAGGAGCCCACACACCACAACAAAGAGCCTGTGCACCACAACTAAGACCCGATGCAGCCAAATAAATAAAATAAAAAACAAAACAAAACTGGTTTTGCATTGGATCTTGCCCTCTCTTACTGCTCTAGAATTCTGAGACTATCATGTGAAGAAGCCTGGACTATTGGAGGATGAGCTGAGACAAGTAATTCCAGCTGAGCCCTGTTCCCACCCCAAGACTAAACAGGCTGCCAACTGCCAAATATGGGAATGAGTCCTTCTTACACTGTCCAGCCCCACTTGAGCCACTAGCAGACTGCAGAGATCAACCACACTGATGCAGGCTAGAAGCCAACAGAGTCAACCCTTAGAATCATGAGAAATAAGAAATGATTGTTGTTTGAAGCTTATTTTAAGTTTGGGGCAGGTTGTTAGCTGCAGTAGCTAGTTGATAAAATAGCTTTTGAAACTTATGTTCAAAGAAAAAGGAGAGCAAAAAATGTACAATATAAGAATCAAAAAAGAGGGACTTCTCTGGTGGTCCAATAGGTAAGGCTCCATGCCAGTGCAGGGGGTCTGGGTTTGATCCCTGGTTGGCGAACTAGATCCTGCATGCGTGCCGCAACTAAGAGTCTGCTTGCCACAAGTAAGAAGTCTACATGCCACAACTAAGACCCGGCACAGCTTAAATAAATAAATAAATAAATAATGAAAGACAGAGGCAAGCCAGCTTTGGCTCACAGACTGTATTTGTCAACTCCTGCCCTACAACAGTAGCTATAAAATGAAAACAAAGAGGTATAGCTAATACATCAGTTGTGGAGTTAGCATGGAATCATAAAAAATGCTCAGTCCAAAAGAAGTCAGGAAATGAAAAAAAAGGAAAAGATGAGACAAATAGAAAACAAGATAGTAGATTTACACACAACCATATCAATAATCGCAATAACTGCAAATGATTTAAGTACTCCAATTAAGAAGCAGAGATTGTCAGCTTGAATAAAAAAATCAAGACAGTTAAATGCTGTCCCCAAGCAACCCACTTTAAAGATACAGGTAGACTGGGCTTCCCTGGTGGCGCAGTGGTTGAGAGTCTGCCTGCCGATGCAGGGGACACGGGTTCGTGCCCCGGGCCGGGAAGATCCCATATGCCGCGGAGCGGCTGGGCCTGTGAGTCATGGCCGCTGAGCCTGCGCGTCCAGAGCCTGTGCTCTGCAACGGGAGAGGCCACAACAGTGAGAGGCCCGTGTACCACAAAAAAAAAAAAAAAAAATACAGGTAGATTAAAAGTAAAATCATGGAAAATATATACAATGTAAATAGTAACTAAAAGTTTACAGTAATATCAAAATAGATGTTAGAACAGGAGATAAAGTTGTACATTTCATAGTGATAAAGAAGCCAAAATCATCCAATGGGGAAAGAATAGTCTTATGGTGCTGGGACAATTAGATGTCCAAATGCAAAAAATAAAGTTGGACCCTTAGCTCACAGTGTATATAGAAACTAAAAATGAATCAAAACCTTCAATATGAGCTAAAACTATAAAACTCTTAGAAGAAAAGTTAGAGACAAGTCACGATCTTGGATATGACAAAGGATTCTTAGATACGAAGCCAAAAGCGCAAGCAACAAAAGAAAAAAATAGTTAAATTGGACTTTATGAAAATTGAAAACGTTTGTGTTTCAAAGGACACCATTAAGAAAGTGAGTAGGCAATCTACAGAATGTGGGGAAATATTTGCAAATCATGTCTGATAAGGGACTTGTACCAGAATCTATAAAAACTCACAACTCAATAATAAAAGACAAATAACCCAATTAAAAATGGGTAAGGGATTTGAATAGACATTTCTCCAGTCTAGATATATATGAATACCTAATTAGCACATGAAAAGATGCTTGACATTAATTATCAGGGAAATAAAAATCAAAAACTCAGTGAGACACCATCTCATACCCACTAAGATGGATAGAATAAAAGAGACATAATGACAAGTGTTGGTGAGGATGTGGACAAATTGGAACCCTCATACACTAATGGTAGGATGGTAATATGGTACAGTCATTTTGGAAAACAGTTTGGAAGGGTCTCAAATTACTAAATATCGAGTTACCTTCTGACCCAGCAACCCAACTCCCAGCTGTATACCCAAGAGAAGTGAAAACACATGTGCATACAAAAATTTATGCATGAATGTTTGCAGCAGCATTATTCATAACAATGCGAATGGGCAAACAATGTGGTATAGCCATACAATGGAATATTATTTAGTCATAAAAAGGAATGAAATACCCAGACATGATACAACATGGATGAAACTTGAAACCATATGCTAAGGGAAAGAAGCCAGTCACAAAAAATCACTTATTGTAGGATTCCATTCATATGAAATGTCCTGAAATATATAGAGATAGCAAATGATGACTGAAGGATGAGGGATGGGGGTAATAGCTAAAGGGTACAGAGTTCCTTTTGAAGTAATGGTTGCAAATGTCTGTGAATACATTGAAAACCATTTAATTATATACACTTAATTTTTTTAAAGATAGCTATTATTATTGGCTGCATTTGATCTTTGTTGCTGTGCGGGGACTTTCTCTAGTTACAGCAAGCAGGGGCTACTGTTCATTGCAGTGCACGGGTTTCTCATTGCAGTGGCTTCTCTTGTGGAGCACGGGCTCTAGGCGCGTGGGCTTCAGTAGTTGCAGCACACAGGCTCAGTAGTTGTGGCTCACGGGCTCTAGGGTGTGTGGGCTTCAGTAGTTGTGACACGCAGGTTCTAGGGTGCGCAGGCTTCAGTAGTTGTGGCATACAGGCTTAGTTGCTCCGTGGCACGTGGGATCTTCCCAGACCAGGGCTCGAACCCGTGTCCCCTGCATTGGCAGGCGGATTCTTAACCACTGTGCCACCAGGGAAGTTCTATATACACTTTAAGTGGGTGAATTGTGGGGTAAGTGAATTATATCTCAATAAAGCTGCTGAAGAGAAGGTATACAGATTAAAAAGGAAGAAGTAAAACCATTTTTATTCACAAATGGAGTTAGTAAAGTGAGCATCCATGCCAGAAAGGTAGGAAAATAAGAGCAAAATAAACCCAAAGAAACTATCAGGAGGAAATAATGAAGATATGAGCAAAAATTAATAAAACAAAATAAATACAATAGAGAGGATCAACAAAGCGAAGAGTTGGTTCTGTAAAAAAAATAAAGCAAACTAGAAATCTGCCGCGTCATCTACATTTTTTTTTTTTTTGGCCGCG
Source organism: Pseudorca crassidens (assembly GCF_039906515.1). NCBI lineage: Eukaryota > Metazoa > Chordata > Mammalia > Artiodactyla > Delphinidae > Pseudorca > Pseudorca crassidens. Next base: position 27,604,782 of record NC_090307.1, on the reverse strand, counting down.
CCACGCAAAATGTGGGATCTTAGTTCCCCAACCAGGGATCAAACCCGCATCCCCTGCATTGGAAGCGTGGAGTCTTAACCACTGGACCACTAGGGAAGTCACTCGTCTAAATTTTTAAGTGTATAGATATAGCATTGTTGTTTATATCCTCTATTTCCAGAATCTGAAGGGAATCCCCTTTGGTTACTTGTTCCAGTAGGACTGGGGGTTTTAAAAAAGGGCTGGTCTAGGAAGCCAGGAAACCTGGATACAGAGGGCAAAGAGAAATAGACTAGGTCATGGAGGAGTCAGGTGCATGGCTCAGGCTGACAGTCCGCCCACTTGTAGATGTGCTAAGAAGGATGTGAGGTGTGGGCAAGCAACATCTAAAGCAGCCCCTAATTAAACCTTCTTGCTCTAATTCCATTTCTAGGTCTCTAACTTGCATATTTCTTGGAAATATCAAATATACCCATATGTATGGCTGTGTGTGTGTGAGAGGGACCTCTGTTCTTTTGTCTCTAGTTCTGACTGCATGTCTGTCTATGAGAACCACACCCCTACCCCTACATACTTCTGCATTTATCTCCAATGAACAAAGACATTCTTGGATAATCACAGCAAAATGATCAAATTTAGGAAATTTAACATTGATAAAATTTTATTATCTAATATATAGTCCATACTCAAATTCCTCCAATTATCTCAATGTGCTTCGTAACAATTGTTTTTCCAATCCAAGATCATACATTGTATGTAGTTGTGTCTGTCTTAATCCAGTTTTTCATATCTGACTCTGACCATTTTGCCTTTACTGTTTCATTAGACCCGCATTTCTAGGTCTATGAAACTCCCCCCACTCCAATTCAGCTGTCTGAGCGAGTCCAGTCAGGGTGGCACAGACCTAGGGACCATTGCATATATAGGTCCAAGCCCTGCAGAGTCACTATCCTTTGCCCGAAGTTCTGCCCTGTGGGCAGGGGAGGGGGAGGTGCTGTACTGTCAATAGATTTGCCTTTGCCTATACTAAATTAAGAACTCATGACCTTGGCAGGGGCTTGAGTTACCAGCAGAATGGGATTAGCTCTTACAGCTTCGGCTCCTTGTGAAACTGAATATTGGGTAAGAAGTGCAGCTTGAATGAAAAGATGCTTCTCATCAAATGTGTCTGAAGCTTTTTTTTTTTTTTTTTTTTTTTTTGCTGTACGCGGGCCTCTCACTGTTGTGGCCTCTCCCGTTGCGGAGCACAGGCTCCGGATGCGCAGGCTCAGCGGCCATGGCTCACGGGCCCAGCCGCCCCGCGGCACGCGGGATCCTCCCGGACCGGGGCATGAACCCGTGTCCCCTGCATCGGCAGGCGGACTCTCAACCACTGCGCCACCAGGGAAGCCCTGAAGCTATTTTAAGAGAACACTGAGGATTGTGTGTGGATGTCCTTGTAGCCTGTTCGGTTGCCAGGGGAACTTTTTCTTGTGAGTTATCACAGGAGCACGTGACAGCTGGCTCACCATAGTCTGGCTCTGACCCTGTGCCAGGACAGCTGATGCCCGGGCTTTGATGACACACCACTCAAAAAGGCTGCTCTGCCAGCTTTATTTAGTACTATGATGCATGGATGTCCTCTTATTAGCACAGCTTCCTCTCACACTGTGCAGGTTTATGTTTTCAGGTTTATCTTATAGTGATCAGATCTCATATTTACAGTTTTCTTTCAATTCTGCAGCAACAGTTGTGGGCTGACAGCCTGCCTCCACTGCGTTGGGAGGGAGAATTGCTGTATTTTCCACAGCATGTTCAGACACTGAGCATAAAACCTGGCTCTTATACTACCTAGCAACGTGACCTTAAAGACATCATGTAAACTTAGGTATCGAATGGATATAATAGTCGCCCTACCTGCCCTGTTATTTGTTCTTTCACTTACTTATTAACAAATTTTATTAAGTACTATGTGTTGGGTACTGAAGCCACAAAGATAAATAAGAATTTCCCCTCAATCTCAGAGAGGCAGCTTATACATTTACAGAATATCAGACGGGAAGTGATTGTTCAGTCCAAATTTTAGTCTTATAGACAAGGAAATTGAGGCCCAAAGAAATAAAATGACTGCCCAGATGTCACACCCAGTCACTGACCGAGTTGGGATGGGAACCCAGATTGCTTATTTCCCAAACCAAAGATCTTTCCTCTGTATCACCTACTTTTGGCTGAACCGTAATAAGTGTCAATTTCCCTGCTTAGCTTTTTTTTTAAAAATAAATTTATTTATTTATTTATTCATTGCTGCACGCAGATTTTCTTTGGTTGCATCGAGTGGGGGCTATTCTTCATTGGGTGCACGGGTTTCAGTAGTTGTGGCACACGGGCTCAGTAGTTGTGGTGCACGGGCTTAGTTGCTCCACAGCATGTGGGATCTTCCCGGACCAGGGCTCGAAGCCATGTCCCCTGCATTGGCAGGCAGATTCTTAACCACTGTGCCACCAGCGAAGCCCTCCCTGCTTAGCTTTTAACTACTTTAGAAATGCAGACTGGGGATGCCCAAGCTCCTCAAATGTTAGAGAAAAAAAAATTTCCTTAAAAAAATAACAAAAAACTCCAAACTACTTGTAACCACAAAAGTAATACCTGTTTATTACAAATAATTCCAACAATTCAAAAGTATATAAAATTTGAAGTTTAAGCTCTTTCCTACTCCTAGCCCCAATTCTACTTCCCAAGAGTAACTGACTACTTATTCTCTGCTATCACTAGAGTGAATCATTCTAGACTTATCTGTGCAAATCCAACATGTACACGTATATATTTTTTTAATATTTATTTGGCTGCATCGGGTCTTAGTTGGGGCATGTGGGATATTTATTTGTGGCATGCAAACTCTTAGTTGCAGCATGTGGGATCAAGTTCCCTGGCCAGGGATTGAACCTGGGCCCCCAGCATTGGGAGCACAGAGTCTTAGCCACTGGACCACAAGGGAAGTGTCCACATATTTTTATATTCTTTGTAACACTGTAGTATTTCAATGTATAGATATATTGTACTTTATGACTTTCAGATGGCTCCAATTCAAAATACTTTATAAACATCAAAAATCATCAGATATTCCCTCCCCCTTTAGGGTTGTAAAATTAGTAACCAATGATTGAGAAAGTATACAATAACAAAAAGCTAATATTATTCAGAAATTAAGACTTTTTATATCAATTTGAACTTATTCATCAAACAGCAGCTCTAGATATTTGAAAAATAGTTGTCATATATGTGTGTGAGATATGGTATATATTCAGCCTGAAGGTTTTTCTGTGTATATGTATAGATTCTGGGTCCTTTTGATAACTTTGTTGCCCCTGTCCCATCCCCTGTTCCTTTGTTAGGGGCCACTGCTCTGATGCTGCCAAGGATCATTAGCACAAGTTTATACTGTAGTACCAAATGCTCTCTATTGGCCAGCAGGTCCCTCTGAGTCATTGTGTCAGTTTTGAGTTGCATTTAGCTGCATGTAACAAAAAATGCAAAGAAATGGCTTGTCTCTTTCTTGTAAAATGCCAGAAGCAGGCAGTTCAAGGTAGAGATGGGGACTTCTCTAGTCATCAGGGAAATTGGCTCCTTCTTTGTGGTTCACATGGTTTTAGCACTGGTTTCTATCCTCAATGTCACTTCACAGTCATATAATGGCTGCTGTAGCACCAACTTTCATGTCTACATCACTTTGGACAATCCTACCTGCAAAGGGTAGGGGGCTGGAAAATGTAGTGTTTTTATGGGCACATTGTTGCACAGAATAAATTTGGGTTTCTATTCGTTAAGAAAGAGTGAGAATGAGGATTAACAAGTAGGGACTTGTAGTTACCCACCCTAATTACGGACAAAATTCTTTTACATACCAGTCCTGGGTTAAATTTTCTTTTAGCTCCCATTCTCTTCTTTGCGGAAATAAGATTTCCTTTCTTTTTATTCAGCTTTGTCACTTCTCTTTCTGCCATTTTTTGTTCTAACAAAGCTCAATTATTCTTTCTCTTCCAATTTGAGACATCGAGCTCCCTTCTGTTTGTATTTATTTATTAATGGCTGCATTGGGTCTTCGTTGCGGTGCGTGGGTTTCTCATTGCTGTGGCTTCTCTTGTTGTGGAGCGTGGGCTCTAGGCATGTGGGCTTCAGTATTTGTGGGCTCAGTAGTTGTGGCACGTAGGCTCAGTATGTGTGGCTTGCAGGCTTTAGGGTACAGGCTCAGTAGTTGTGGTGCACGGGCTTAGTTACTCTGCAGCATGTGGGATCTTCCCGGACCAGGACTCAAACATGTCCCTTGTATTGGTGGGCGGATTCTTAACCACTGTGCCACCAGGGAAGCCCCTGTTTGTATTTTTAAAGTAAATCTTTTAGAGATAAATGTGAAATGGTTGAGTAAGCAAGTCACAGAACTGTGGATGATTAGTAATGATGAAATTATTAGAGGGGAGATTATAAGAAAAAAAGCACATAAGTTTGGAATTTTGTAAATGTGAAAACATCATTAATGAAAGGTATAGACCATAGATAATAGTAGATACAAACTCATGTAAATTTAGTTCAAAGTTTTTGGTGCAATATAACCTAGAATACTGGGTGAGCAATAAATTTGGGCATTACATGTGACTTAAAAATAAATAAATAAATAAATAAATAAATAAGTAAAGTAACTCTTTTAAAGAATAATTTCTCTCTTCAACTCTAGGTTTACAAATATGTATTATTCTTAAGTAACTTTTTTTTAGAATTTATTTATTTTTGGCTGAGTTGCGTCTTTGTTGCTGCGTGTGGGCTTTCTCTAGTTGCGGCGAGTGGGGGCTACTCTTCATAGTAGTGCGCGGGCTTCTCATTGCGGTGGTTTCTCTTGTTGTGGAGCATGGGCTCTAGGCGTGCGGGCTTCAGTAGTTGAGGCTCACGGGCTCTAGATCGCAGGCTCAGTAGTTGTGACGCACGGGCTTAATTGATCCGCGGCATGCGGGATCTTCCCGGACCAGGGCTCGAACCCGTGTCCCCTGCATTGGCAGGCGGATTCTTAACCTCTGCGCCACCAGGGAAACCCTAAATAACTCTTTTTGAAGCGGAGTACATATGGCAAAATCATAAGGGTATATAGCTTGATGAATTTTCACAAAGTGAACACACCCATGTGCACATCACCCAGATTAGGTTGTGTATAGAATATCACCAAGGGGCCACTTCCATATGCCCCGTTCCAGTCATTACTCTCACAAAGGTAATGAAAATCCCAACTTCTGTCAGGCAGATTAATTCACCCTGTCTTAGAACTTTAAGTGAAATCATACCGCATGTACTCTTGTGTCTAGTTGTTTTCACACATTATGTATTTGACCTTTGTCTACAATGTCGCATATTGCAGAAGTTTGCTTATTTTGATTGCTTTAGAGCAGTGATTCTCAATCGGGGGGGGGGTGGTAATAATCCCCCCAGGAGACATTTGGCAATAGTCGTAGACATTTTTGGTTGTCACAACTAGGAGAGCGCTACTGTCATCTAGTGGGCAAAGGCCAGGGGTGCTGTTAAATATACTACAGTCTTCACAACAAAGAATTATCTGGTCCAAAAGAATTGTCCGTGCCCTACTTTAGAATACTTCATTGTTTTATTTATCCATTCTACTGTGGATGGACGTTTGTGTTGCTTCCATTTGGGGTTCTTATGAATAAAGTTGCTATGTATGTTCTCATACATGTCTTTTGGTGCACATATGTTTGCATGTATGTGAAGAATACACCTTGAACATGTGAAGAATACACTTTGAACATCTGATATGTTCAAATTTAGAAAATACTGCAAAAACAGTCCCAAAATGATTGTATTAATTTGCGCTCTCACCAGCTGTGTGTGAGTTCCAGTTGTTCCACATCTTCATAAATCCTTGGTATTATCATTAAAAAAATTTAAACCATTTTTTGGGTGGTATTATCCCCCTTGTAGTGTTAATTTGCAATTTCTTGATGACTAATGAGGGTGGAACATTTTCACATGCTTGTTGGCTATTTGGGTACTTTATTTTGTGAATTGCCTGTTTAGTCTTTTGCCCATTTTTCTGTTAGACTGTTTGCCTTTTTCTTATTAGTATGTAAGATTTATTTATATCTTCTGGATATGAGTTTTTTTTATCAGCTATAAGTATTGCAAATATCTCCTCTCATTCTGGGACTTGTCGCTTTACTCGTTTAATACCAGCTTTTGATGAACAGAATTAATGTTAATATCCAATTTATCAATCTTTCTCTTTTCATTAGTGCTTTCCACCTTCATTTTAAAAGTTGTTTTCACTGGGTTTATAGTTATAGGTTGGCAGTTATTTTCTTTTAACACTTTATTTATTTATTTATTTATTTTTAATATTTATTTATTTATTTTTGGCTGCATCGTGGGATCTTTCGTTGCGGCGCATGGGCTCTTTGTTGTGGCACACGGGTTTCTCTCTAGCTGTGGCGCACAGGCTCCAGGGCGCATGGGCTCTGTAGTTGGCTCTCTAAGCCGCTTTGTTGCCCCAAGGCATGTGGGATCTTAGTTCCCCAACCAGAGATCGAAACCGCATCCCCTGCATTGGAAGGCAGATTCTTAACCACTGGACCACCAGGGAAGTCCCTTAACTCTTTAAATATATAATTCAAGTATTTCCTTACTTCCATCATGTATTAGTTTTCTATTGCTCTGCAACAATATTACAGCTAACTTAGCATCTTAAAACAAAACACATTTATTATCTCACAGTTTCTGGGGGTCAGGCATCTGGACACAGCTTATTCGGGTCCTCGACAGCGCTACAATTAAGATGTTGGTCAGGACTGGGTTCTCTTCTGGGGCTTGACTAGGAAAAGGATCCACTTCTCTGTTCATTGAGTCTGTTAGCCGAATTCAGTTCTTGAGGTTGTAGGCATACAGGCAGCAGTTTCTTGCTAGCTACTAGCTGAGGCCACCCAAAGTCCCTTGCCAAATGAGATTCCCCAACATGGCCACTTACTTCTCAAAGCCAGCAAGGGTGATAAGACCTCAGTAAGAGGGGCACCATGATCTTATGTAATATAATCATGCGATCTCATAATTAACATAATGTACTCACACACGTAATCATGTACATCTTGTCACCTTTGCCTTATTCTGTTGGTTAGAAGCAAGTCACAGGCCCTGCCCATACTCAAGGGTGGATGAGACAAGGATGTGAACACCAGGAGGCAAGGATCACGGGGGACCCCCTGAGTCTATACACACATTTCTGCTAAGAAGTCACCTGTGTTAACATGGTTCATTTGAAAGTAATGTGTGTATTTTTTCTGTGACTGCTTTTGGTTCTCAGCAATCCTATGATGTTCTAAGTGTGTTTTTCTTTGAACTTCTCTTAATTAAGGATCATAGAACTTCTTGTACTAGTGGCTTGATATTTTTCATCTATTTGGGAAAATTCAGCCATTGTGTCTTCAAGTACTGCTTCTGCTTCATTTTCTCTCCCCTTTCTGGTACTCCCAATTACCTAGATGTTAGACTGTCTCACTGTAGCTCATATATCTTACATGCTTTTCTGTATTTTCCATTCTTTTTTTTCTTTCAATTTTTTTCCATCTTTTTTCTCTCCTTCAGTATGGATATTTTTACTAACCGATCATGTTTACATATTACTAATCTTGTTCTTAATCTGCTGTTAGACACATCTATTTCATTAAGTTCAGTTATTGTATTTTTCAGTTTATAATTTCCATTTTGTTCTTTTTAAAAAACATGTAACTTCCAGTTCTCTGGTGAAGTTCTCCATCTTGTCTTTTCTTGAACACATCAGTCACATTCACCACCTCAGTTCAAACCCTTTTATAGGAAGCAAACATCATCTCACAATCCTGATATCAATTGGGCTGTGAGGTAATACATCCATCAGTACATATATTTATAACTTACAGACCTCAGCAACACTTTGAACATATAAAGTGCAAACACTGTAATTCATCTTTCATCTTCCATTTTATTATTCACATAGGACGCCAGTGATAACACACCCATTCACTTCAACACTGGCTAGATGAAAACCTAGTGGGAAAACCTCTAAGCCCTTGGTTCATCTAATAAAATCATTGCCCAGGGAAGAAATTCTGGACGGGAGGTACCCAGGCTTGCTCTCTGAGCAACAGTGTCTATTTGGAATAAAATGGATTTCTCAGGAAAATTTATGAATGAGAGTATGACAGCGGCCTCTGGATGACCCCAACGACCCCTGCCTTCTGGGATCCTCTGTGCTGTCTACACCCCTCCCTCTGAGTGTGGGCTGAGCTTAATGACTTCATTCTAACAAATAGGACTCATGAGGCACAGTTATGCTAAAACTTTCTTTGTTCTTTAGCGGATATTCAAAGTTAACGGGGTGTCTTGTATTTTGTTTTATTTGCTAAACTGGCAACCAGTGTGTATTCTCCACTGACAATGTCTCTAAATTAGAATTCCAATTGTGAGTAGCCAATGGAAGTAGCCAATTCCAATTGTGAGTCGCCAACTTTGGTCATTTATGCAAGTAAAAGTAGAAAGAAATTAGGTTTTGGACTTCCCTGGTTGTCCAGTGGTTAAGACTCCACGCTTCCACTGCAGGGGGCATGGGTTCAGTGCCTGGCTGGGGAAGTTCTGCATGCCGTGTGGTGAGGCCAAAAAAAAGAGAAAGAAATCAAGTTTTGAACCTAGTCCCTTATTGAATTCTCTCATTATTCTAATACTTTTTTAGTTGAATCTCTTGGCTTTTCCAGATACGTAATTATTTCACATGCAAATAATGATAAATTTACTTCCTCCTTATCAATTTTGGTTCTTCTAATTTTTTTCTCAGGCAGTACTATCATACCAACGTGGTAACAGTAGTAACAGCAAAAGTTTTAGTAATTGTTAATGTGTAATGGACTATCCCAAATGGCATAAAACAATCATGGATTCTGTGGGTGAGAAATCTGGGTGAGGCACCGTGAGCATTTTTCATCTTTGCTCCTTACTATGTGGAGCCTCAAGTTGGGCAGATTTAAAGGCTGGGGATCGTTAAAGAGCTGAGGGGCAGAATCACCAGAGGTGTCTTCAGTCACTGGCCTGGCAGTTTTTGCTGGCTTTGGCCTGAGTCTCAAGCTGTCAGCCTCTGGCTAAAACACTTACACATGACCTCTCTGTATGGTCTCTTCATGGTGGCTGGTTTGGGCTTCTTTCTAATATGATAGCTGGCTTTTAAGAGAACATTTTGGGCTTCCCTGGTGGTGCAGTGGTTGGGAATCCGCCTGCCAACTCAGGGGACACGGGTTCGATCCTTCGTCCGGGATCTAAGCCTGAGCTCTCGAGCCTGCGAGCCACAACCACTGAAGCCCGCGTGCCTAGAGCCCGTGCTCCACAGCAAGAGAAGCCACCGCAATGAGAAGCCCGCGCACCGCAACGAAGAGTAGCCCCTGCTCACCGCAGCTAGAGAAAGCCCGTGTGCAGCAATGAAGACCCAACGCAGCCAAAAAAGAGTGAACATTTTAACAGAGCAAGCAGAAGTGTAATAGCATTCTTATGATCAACTTTGAATGTCACAAAGCCTCACTTCCATCATTACTGTATCAAAGTCCACCCACAGAGTCAAGAGAAAGGGACATAGACTCCCTAGCCAGTGGGTGGATTGTCAGGATTACATTCTAAGAGGAGCATGTGGGATGGAAGATATCACCGTGGTCGTCTTTGGAAAATACAACCTGCTAAAAGGAACAGCTTTGCTGTACTGCTGAGTTGAGTGGAGATTCTTCTACTAAAGGGGCTTTACCTTTAAGCCTGGGTTCAGATTTATTTATTAACATGTCAAGGAAGTCCCTCTATTCTGAAATTATTGAGTTTTTAAAAAATAAATAATAAATGGTGAATTTTTTCAAATGCTTTTTCAGCATCTATGAAGAGGCAGTGAAATAAGGTAAAAATGAGTGAGGTTGTGGTTGCTCCGTTTGAGGCAGGTCTGCAGTTCATCCATTCATTCAGTATGTTTCTGAGCGCTTACTGTGTGCCAGACACTTTGCTAGACACTAGGATGAAACACTGAACTCAAACAGAAGTGGTTCCCAGCCCTCATGAAGTTTATAGCTGAAACGATCCAGATCCAATTAACTGCCTGATCTGGTTTTTGTGCCAGCAAGCACAGAAAAACTTGTCCCCTTCTGCTCTCCTACCCTAATCCCAAACAAACTCAGTAACCGGATCAGCAATTCTCTCATTCCTGTGACAGGAATCTCTTGTCTGGATTGTGTTTGAAGGACATTGGGTATTTACATATATAATTTTGGCCACCAGGGGGCAGTCATATTTTAAAAATACTTTCAAAGGCGAAGAAAACGGACAAACACATTCCTTGAAAGGCTAGCCCTGGGGTTCTGGGGCCAGAGTCAAAAATCACATGGTGGGATTCACTTCAACGGGGACACAGCACAGCACTGTCCCACTTCAGGCCTGCAGATTGCACCAGTTTGTCATGAGGCCCTGGCGCCTTGAGTGGAGGATGACGTAATGAAACCTGACCCAGGTTGTAATGAAGTAGATCAGAGGGTCTCCCAAACCAAACACTTCAGAGGAAGTTAACTGCACAGGAACTCCTGGAGGGAGAGGCCTAGAGCACCTCCCACCCCCATCACCTTTCAAGTCCTCCCTGAAGAGTGAGCATTTACTAAGCACTATCTATTCAGCTGCCCGGTCTGTATCAGGCGGGAGAAAAGCAGACGTTCTGGCTACAAAGCAAGGGCTCGCTTGCACAACATTATGAGAGAGCAGTAAGGACAGCCGGGGCCAGACAGAGTCCAGTCAGGAGTCCCCCACCACGCCCCCCGGAGAAGCACACAGAGCACCCAGGCCCCCAGCTTCTCCAGGGGCAGCATGAGCCCTTACCCTTGGGGTCCTGCCAGCATAGCTGTGCTTCCAGGAGCTCCAACTCTTCTCTGTTCTCTCTGTAGCCTAGGGTGAGGCATCTATTTCCAGTGTATTGATTTGTCTTATTTTGGTTTTTGCTTGTGTCCAAAGTGGTTTATCAAAGCCCCACGTCCCCTCCCCATCTGGGGCTGGAGCAGCTTTGGGAACAGAGAAGTCTCTCCTGAGAGGAGAGACTCTCAGGCTGCTTCCCCACCCAGCCTCCCCCTGTTAGCAAGGCTGTTGCCCCAGAATCACAGCCCTGCCCCTCCCTCGAATAGAAACCAATTGCTCTTATCTAAGTTTTAGGAAAAAGCTTCGAAGAGAAAAAAACAGTTCGAACAAACTAGGCCCAAACTGGCGGAATAACTATAGCTCTTCGTAATGCATTAGCAACTAAATGACACACCCACAGGCTCCGTGACAATTGACAATTGCCATGACAACTACTGGAAAAGCCCATACCAGGGCTGAAAAGGAGAGTTGTATCAGTACCAGGTCCAAATCACACCCTTATTCTCAGATAATTCATTAATACTCCTCCCACTCTTTCCAAATCCCTCCCTTTTACTTGATCCTGCTATACTGTATATTTGGTGTCTCTGCCCTAACTGGGTTGAGAAGTTGATTTCTGAACTAGGTTCCTGCCTCTCCATTCTTTGGCCATTGAATAAAGCTTGTGCTATTCCAGTCTTAGCGTCAGTTTTCTTATCGGCTGCACAAATTCGATTGGAAAAAGCACCTCCCTGGTTGAGACAAGGGGTCTCAGCCTGGGCTGGGACCCCAGAGCAGGTCCAGTCAACCAATTTGGTAACACCCCCACCCCCAAGTCAATGAGTGCAGAGCCCACTTGAATGAGAAGAAGGAAAAAGGAGGAAAATAGTTAATATCTTAAAAATATTCTCCATCCACAGAGTTGTGAGAATGCACAAATCTTAGCCCAAATCTGGTGTGAGCAGGAACTCAATGAGTATTAGTTATTAGATGTCTACAATCCCTTACTGGAATTTCCGAAGCCCCAAAGCTCTAAAAACCTAAAACTCTTTCATAATTCATTTGGCAAAACCCAATCTGACCTGTACTTATTTTGTGGCAAAACTGCATCTGAACCACCATGCAGCTAATTTTGGTCTACATGTACCACTTGGTGTGAGTAATCATGTTTCACTGCAGAAATCCACAGTGTTTGATTAGAGTCCTGTCCCAGACTGCACCATGGGTGTTGTGAGTCGAAGGTGTGGCTGACTGTCTTTTTAAAATCTGGAACCATCTGAATCCTGAAACATAACTGGTCCCTGAAACCTGTTTCTGTATGAAACCTAGGTTCTATATCTTATTTCTGCTTTTATCTAGCTATGTGACATGTCATGTGGTGACCCTAAGCTCCACATCTCCTGCATTTATTCCTGCCCTGTAAGATCCATGCCCTTTGAGTGTGGGCTGGACCTGTGACTTGCTTCTAACTAATAGAATATGGCAAAGGTGAAGAGATTTTGAGGATGTAATTAAGATTCCAAATCAGTTGGGTTTTATTTAATCAAAGAGGAAATGATCCTAAGTGGGCCTGACTTAATCAGGTAAAAGCTTTAAAAGAGGGACTGGGCCCTCCCTGGGGCCAAGACTCTCTCACGTGTTGGCTTTGAAGAACTTTCCATGCTGTGAAAGGGCCTATGGAGAGGCCATTGGCGAAGAACTGTGGGCAGATTTTAGTCGCTGAGAGCACTTGGCTGACTACCAGCAAGAAAAAAAAAGACCTCAGTTCTGCAGCAGCAGGCAGAGGAAGTCTGTCAATAGCCTGAGGGAGCTTGGAAACATCTTTCCCCGCTTGAGACTCTGATGAGATGGCAGCCCAGTTGATACCTTGATTGCAACATATCAAAACTCTGAAGCAGAGGACCCAGCTAAGTCAAGCTCAGACCCCTGACGTATGGAAACTGAGCTAGTAAGTGTGTGTTGTCTTCAGCCACCAGATCGTGGTTGTTGGTTATGCAACACAGAGAACTAGCACATTAGAGACAGTCCTTAACCTCCATGAGCCCCAGCTGCTCATCTGCAAACTGGGGAAATGGGTAGACTAAGGTCACATCTAGGAGTCTCTCCGGCTGTAGCTTTTGGAGACTCTTTGAGATGCTGGGTGGTTTGGTTTGGGCAGAAGAGATAATGGTCCTTTAGTGGGTGAGCAGATGTGAGGCAGGGGGCTGTGGGTTCCAAAACAATGCACAGGCAGAGAAAATGCAGACAGCTGAGGACTCCCCCTGAGCCCCTGGTGACCCACCTCCCAGGCTGGACACTGCCCACAGCTGGCACCACTCCTGGCTGCAGAGGCAATTGTCTTTCAAAAGCAGGAAAAACAAACATCCTCTTTCCCCTGCTCTGTAAGGGAAGCTCCAACACACTGGACACTGCCCCATCTCTATCAGTTTAGTAAGGGCAAAAGTCCATTCCCAGCAATCTTCATCTCAAGACACCTAAAGCTCTTGGGCTGGTGGTCTCAGGACAGGGAACTCGCAGGGAGCTGAGTCAGGGAGGGCGTCAGGTTTCCTGTGAGTTCTTGGCAAACCTCTGAAGAGGGTAAGCTTTTACTTCTGTGTTTTCCCACTGAGCCCACTGGCCATGTGTCCTTGCTTTCTACACTCCTGCCTCCTGTCACAGGGGCCCCAGACTACCAATGTGCCCCAGAGGTAGAGCAGCCTTCCCTCCTGCAAAGACTCACTCAGACACAGCTGACACTCTCATTTCACTGGCTGAAGCGATGGTCCCTTATTAAATTCCTTGGGGGATGACCTCATTAAGCCTTGTTATGGGTCACTTCTATTTTAGGGAGAATAAATTTCCTGGAATCTTTCTATGGACATCTAGTTAATTGAAACCTGAAGTAGGGGTTGGGGGAAGGGTGGGCACGAGTGAGGAGGTGGAGGAAGCCTGAAAGGGTGAGGAGTGGGGAGCTGGTTGGAAGGAGGACGCAGGGGGTACGTATGAGGGGAAACGATAAGGAGGAAGACGCAGGCCGAGGAGAGGGAGGGAACACAAAACAAGCATCCACTGCAGCCTGATCTGCTGAGATAGCCTCCTAGCTGCCTCGCAGGCCTCCGTGCTCAACCCTGCCCAGACACGTGAGTCCAGACCAGCGTGATACGATAAGGGCCTAGGCCAGGATATGGCAACAGAGATGGAAAAGAAGGAGATATGAGAGAACTTGGAAACAAATTTGATATAGGGCTGGAGGAGAGGAAAGAACCCGAGATGACCTTGAAAGATCCTTGCAGAATGGGGAGAGGTGCCAGAGTACAAGCCCAGTAGAGACCTCAGGTCAATGCCAAGTCCAGGGCTCTATTGTTTGAAGAATCCCTCTTCACCCACTTCTGAAAAAGCGACATTTCCTATCTCCAGTCTTCTGGCTCTTCAGCCATTCATGCATGCACGCAGCTAACGTGAATTCAGTACTTACCAGACTGGACCCAGGCTGAGGACTGGGCAATGCAAATGTAAACATACTTCTTAGGCCAAGTGACTCGAGTCCATTCAGAGCAGTTAGCGACTCAGAATCTCTTTTACTTCAATTCCCTCTTCAAACAGCTGTGCTGATCCTTAGGATAGGTGCCGCAGAGAAGCGGATATAAAGAGGGAAGAAAGTTTTGTGTTGGGGACCTTAAAGTCAAGTGAACTTGTGGCATGTGACAGTGCTGGAAGACAGGTGACCACGAATTAATTGTGTGGCTCTTGGCTGGACTCCAACCAGGCCTGGGTTCTTTCATCTGTAAAAGGAGGGAGTATGGTTACATGATTTCTGAAAACTCTCCTACCTTTGTTTTATGCTTTGTTTTTGATGTGAAAGTGTTATGAAAAGTTTGGTTTCTACATAGATGTGATGTAGTCCTTTATTTCAGAAAACAATAATAATGTGAGCACCCACAGAGGGATGTGGGGTGTGACCTGGAACTCTGTTCCTCAGTCCGGTGCGTCCATATGGAGGGGGCTTCATTTGAGCCACAGTCCCAGTGTCGCTCTTCAGAAGAAAGACATCTGACAGCAAAGTTTGAGGGAAGGACCTGAGCATGCTCTGCTAAAACCAGCTGTGTACCTGTTATGGGCTGAATTGTGTTCCCCCCAAATCCATATGTTGAAGCTCTAACTCCCAGGACTTCAGAATGTGACTGTATTTGGAAATAGGGCCTTCAAAGAGATAATTAAGTTAAAACGGGGTTGTTGGGTTGGGCCCTAATGTACTATGATTGGTGTCCTTGTAAGAGGAGATTAGGACACAGACAATACTGACTGAGGGGTGACCATGTGAAGACACAGCAGGGCGGAGGCCAACTGTAAGCCTCAGAAGAAACTGAAGCAACAGACACCTTGATCTTGGAATTCTAGACTCTAGAACTATGAGGAAATACATTTCTGTTACGTCACCAATCTATGGCACTTCATTGTGGCAGTCCCAGTGAATTGACATATCACTCTAGGGCCTGCCCCACTGCAGAGAGGGTATATTCTGGGCTGCTCACCAGGCAGTAACTCCACTACTTGGGGGAAGGGCTGAGGTTGTCCAGTCTGTCGACAGGGGCCGTGACACATCATGAAGTCTGTGGGGCCTGCACATTTAAACCGTGTCCTCCAATCTAGCTTTTATTTATCATAAAGTTGACACTTAAATGTTCACCTGTTGCCTGTGTCTTATTTCTCAACTGGTTCCAAACTTTTATGTTTTTTTTGGTTCCAAACTTGAGGAGAGGGAGAGAGAGGGTTATTTATTGCACCTCCAACCCCGAACCTAGCAAGAAAAAAGGAAAGAAAAAAAACATCTCAGACCATGTTACAGATAAGTCTTCCCTGGGGATTTTGTTCTTTTTTCTAAACTCCTTGTTCACTGTTGCCCTTATCACTCCTGAATGAGCATTCTGACTCCGGCCGGGCCCACACATTCCCAGAATGGCTTGGCTCTTTTTTTTTTTTTTTTTGCGGTACGCGGGCCTCTCACTGTTGCAGAGCACAGGATCCGGACGCACAGGCTCAGCGGCCATGGCTCACGGGCCCAGCCGCCCCGCGGCACGCGGGATCCTCCCGGACCAGGGCACGAACCTGTGCCCCCCGCATCGGCAGGCAGACCCTCAACCCCTGAGCTACCAGGGAAGCCCCCAGGATGCTGTTTTGACATATTAATTTGTGTGTTTCTTATAGTATTCTGCCTGCCCCTTCCATTTCAAGTAGACAGCAAGGTTGGTAATTTCTTGTTTCCGTGATTCAGGTTGGGTGCAAAGCAGAAGGAGGTTGAGGTCAGTGACTCTTGTCCTCTGAAAACAATCTAAGCTCACTGGGTTTCATGTGTGTTGTAGGGGGATGGGAGATGGCCTTTGAGAGAGAAGAAATCATGGGGGCCTGGAAGGTAAGAGAGGTGTGGGTGATCTCATCCCTGCACAGCCGTCCATGATGGAGGTGGCCCATCCTCCTTCGTGGAGTGGGAGGCCTTTGAGGATCCAGCCTTGGCAAAGATTTCTCCCCATGCATAACATGGAAAGAGACCCCAGCTACTGCCCACCACTGGGCTTTGGCAAATGACTGATCTGTGTGGATGGGAGACTAGACCCTATCCTAACTTTACAGGCACTTGTGGGTCCTGAGTGCGGAAGGGAAATGAAGCTTCAGCAATGACTGACATGGTCTTTCCTGCCAGGAGGGGGACTTAGAGTAGAAATTAAATTGGTTTATAGGACATAAAGAAAGTGAGCTGGGGGCTTCCCTGGTGGCACAGTGGTTGAGAGTCTGCCTGCTGATGCAGGGGACACGGGTTCGTGCCCCGGTCCGGGAGGATCCCACATGCTGCGGAGCGGCTAGGCCCGTGAGCCATGGCCGCTGAACCTGTGCGTCTGGAGCCTGTGCTCCACAATGGGAGAGGCCACAACAGTCAGAGGCCTGCATACCACAAAAAAAAAAGAAAGTGAGCTGGCTTCAGATGGCCAACAGGCCCATGAAAATATGCTCAACATTGCTAATTATTAGAGAAATACAAATCAAAACTGCAATGAGGTATCACCTCATACCGGTCAGAACTGCTGTCATTAAAAAGGCTACAAATAATAAATGCTGGAGAGAGTGTGGAGAAAGGGAACCCTCCCTCACTGTTGGTGGGAATGTAAGTTTGTGCAGCCAATATGGAAAACAGTATGGAGATTCCTCAAAAAGCTAAAAATAGAGTTGCCATACGATCCAGCAATCCCACTCCTGGGCATATATCTGGACAAAACTATAATTCAAAAAGATGCATGCACCCCTATGTTCATAGCAGCACTATTCATAATAGCCAAGACATGGAAACAACCTAAATGTCCATCAACAGATGAATGGATAAAGAAAATATGGTACATATATACAATGGAACACTACTCAGCCATAAAAATGAAATAATGCCACTTGCAGCAACATGGATGGACTTAGAGATTATCATTCTAAGTGAAGTAAGTCAGAAAGAGAAAGACAAATACCATATGATATCACTTATATGTAGAATCTAAAATATGATACAAATGAACCTATCCAGGAAATAGAAACAGACTCACAGACATAGAGAACAGACTTGTGGTTGCCTAGCGGGAGAGGGGTGGGGGAGGGATGGAGTGGGAGTTTGGGGTTAGCAGATGCAAACTATTATATAGAGAATGAATAAACAACAAGGTCCTACTGTATAGCACAGGGAACTATGTTCAATAACCTGTGATAAACCATAATGGAAAAGAATATAAAAAGAATGTATATATATATGTATACCTAAATCACTGCTGTACAGCAGAAATTAACACAACATTGTAAAAAAAAAAGACTCAAAAAAGAAAAGAAAAGGAAAGAAATTGAGTTGGAGGACTAGATTATCATCCACTAGAGGGAGTTCCCTGGTGGTCCAGCAGTTAAGACTCTGTGCTCCCAATGCAGGGGGCCCAGTTTCGATCCATGGTCAGGGAACTAGATCCCGCATACATGTCACAACTAAAGATCCCGTGTGCTGCAACTAAGACCTGGAGCAGCCAAAATAAATAAATAAATAAGTAAATAAACATTTTTTAAAAAAAGAAAAAGAAAGAAATGAATTCTGGATCCTTTGTTTAGGTCCTGATATGTTGCTTCCCCTTCCCTGTCTTCCGCTCCAGAATTTTTTTTCTTTCGGCCTAACCGCATGCTTGCGGGATCTCAGTTCTGTGACCAGGGATTGAACCCTGGCCACGGCAACGAAAGCCCAGGGTCCTAACCATTAGGCCACCAGGGAACTCCCAGGAAATTTTGCTAAGGGCTGAACTGGCCCATAATTTACTTCATCGTCACCTTACCTGTTGCCTGGAATGTGGCAGTTTGGGGAGTGTGTTATCATTCTTGAGACTGTACAAGTGCCCTCACAGTAGCCTGGGGCAGCCCCAGAAGGAGAATCCTTCAGCCAATGGATGTTTCCTGTCGGAGACTAAAGGCCCCAGTGGGGAAGGTTCTTCTATTTTCCCCTCAATGAGGTGGAGAGTGGAGCAGCTGGAGGAGAAGCTCCCCCCGGGGTGTGTGGGGGGACTGAGGCCGGTGGGGTGGGGGGTGAGGGGGAGGCTGTGCAGGATGGGAAGATCCCTCCAGGGCGCACGGTGCTGGGAACCATGAGACACACAGATCTCTCTCCATGCTGAGCCACCTCCAGCCCAGTTAAGACTCCTTAGAAACAGCCAGCACCTCTCTTCTCTCTTTAGCCCCACCTTGTCCCCTCTGCTCTCCCCTCCCTCCATGCAGCGACCAGGCTCCCCAGGAGCAGTGTGGTGAGGGAATCTCTACCTGCTCCCTGGTGGTCGGCCTTGGGGACATACCGTCTGGTGGTGGGGAGGGGAGGGTAGGACAAACAGGAACAGTCCCTGTTTCGGGGAGAGATAGGAGCTGGGCAGAGGCAGCGCAAGAGCAGCTGAACAGGCGCCGGCTGGGGTGAGCCCTCTATGTCAGTCTCTTCTGCCCCTATATTCTGGCAGGCCCTCTGGCAGGGACAGGGTCACCTTGGCAGTGACTGTGCATCCCACACCCTTGTAGACAGGGGCAATGTCTTTTGGGCCTCCCAGGAAGATAAGCTCTCTCCTAGCTGTTCCTGGCTTTTACAGTTCAACAACGTCAATTTAGGGTTTTGGCTGAGAACACATGTCTCCAAAGGGGCAGTTGAAGGCACATGATTATCCAAAAGGATGTGGCCAGCTAGCCTGGAAGCAAGCTTCCTGCAGTCCTTGTGGCAATGGGAAATCCAGTTTGCGTGATATGAGGAGAGAGGCTCTTGAAACTTCTGAAGTTTAAAAAGCCTGGAACATTCCATATTTGTATTCAACCTACACTTTAGACCCAGTCTCATCCCACCATAGAGTGGGACTCTTCCCACACAACATCAATCTTTTCCTTCTCTGAGTTATTTGAGCACTAATAACCAATAACACAGACTTAGTTCTCAGCTCTCCTCCTATTGTTCTTTCTCTTTGAGTTATTTTTGACCTTTTGGATTGTAAATTCTAGAGCTTCTTGGTATTTCCCAGGTTCCTGGTATAACGGCAATGCAGAAACAGTTGGCTTTGGGGCTCGGTGAGAACGCACAGATGACTGTTTGTTGGATTGGCTCTCCCAGGTCATCAGCGTGTTGTGATTTGAGAATGTTGAAAAACCTGGTGAACCAAAAATATCTTCCTCTCCCCAACTGACCTGCCTTCCTTTTATGTCACTTCCTGACAGCTTCTAGAGAAGTGCTTATTTTATTTTTATTTTTTTTAAACATTCACCTTTTTCTAATAAATTTATTTATTTATTTTTGGCTGCATTGGGTCTTCATTGCCGTGTGTGGGCTTCCTCTAGTTGCGGAGAGTAGGGGCTACTCTTCTTTGCAGTGCGTGGCCTTCTCATTGCGGTGGCTTCTCTTGTTGCAGAGCACGGGCTCTAGGTGCACGGGCTTCAGTAGTTGTGGCAGGTGGGCTCAGTAGCTGTGGCTCGCGGGCTCTAGAGCACAGGCTCATTAGTTGTGGCGCACGGACTTAGTTGCTCTGTGGCACATGGGATCTTCCCGGACCAGGGCTTGAAGCTGTGTCCCCTGAATTGGCAGGCAGATTCTTAACCACTGCGCCACCAGGGAAGCCCAAGAAGTGTTTATTTTATTTGGACAAAGTATTCTGTCACCTGGGAGGGGTAATATGTTAGTCAGCTACCACTCTAGCAAGAATTAGGTTCCTTAATTACTTGTTTTTAAGACAAAAAGAGTAGAAGCCTTAGGGACTGAGTCCTAGACCAGGAAGTTTTGGGTGTCAGAAGGTGGGGGAGAGAGGCAAGGAGGGCTAAAGTCCTAAGGCCTTGAGTGGTGGGAGGTAAAGGCACTGACTGGGTCAGGGAGGGTCCTGGACACGAGTAAACACACACCAAAGACAAACTGATTTTATTGTTTCGCCTTCTGTAAGGCCGCCTGTATAGCAGAGGTAACTCATTCAGGAGACACTGTCTTATCCATTAGTTCTCTGAGGGCAGGGATGGCCAGTATACATCCCTCAGTCTGATCCACAGTACATGAGTGCATGTTCTCTTGGGTGACAAGAATGGAGCCAGCTTTGCACTTGCTCTCCAACTTTGTAAACACACTGGACTTGTGGTGGGCCTGGCTTCACTCAGTGAGGCCTCCCCATTGCCCCAGAAAGGGATCTTGAGATGCCTCCCTGCAGAGCTGGACTCGTACCCTTCTAGTGACTCTGAAGGACTCATGGCAGAAACCACAAGCAGAATTAAAAAACCAGAACAGCTCTACTAAGTGCTTTAAGGAACACATTTTTTCCAAAAAGTATAATTAGTAAAAATATACTAGTTTTCTGCAAAACAAGAGGGTGATCTCTAAGCCTCCTTCTTAGGCCTGGTGGTTACTCGTGGTTCCCATTGAATCACAGTTGCTCAAGACGGGGGAGGCCTTTGGAAGCTGTCTGGTGTCCTGTGCTCCCGGGAACTTGTATGCCTGGCTGGTGGGGCTCTCCCAGACTGCTGACACCCCCATAATTTCTGTAAATCTCTGCTTTGTCTTTCTCCTTGGGGACCCTATCCTGTTTTCCCAAAGCCTGGTTCCTTTGCACTGACTCCTCAAGAGAGGAGTCACATGAGATACTCTGCTTCATTTAATTTTAGGTTATTGTTGCTGCTGTCAGTCTATTGAGGTTCTGTAATGAATGCCTGTATTGTTCTCAGTCCCCAAGCCTTTTTCAAATGATCAGCACATTATAAAACACAATAATGAGTCTAATTCCCCACCCCCCAATACACACATGCACACATGCACACACACACACACACACACGCACGCACACGCACAAAATGACACTGTAAGTCCTCCAGACATGAACGGTAGTGGAAAGAGTCTGGGATTTGGAGGCAACAGAGCAAGGTCACCGGCACTAAATGGTCATCCATTTAGTGCCGGTGACCTTGGGCAAGTCGTTCATTCATTCATTCATTCATTCAGAATAAGCATTTATTCAGAATCTCCTTGTGTCAGTCTGCTATATAATCTCTGCAAAATGTTAACACCACCCGCCCCACTACCTTCCAGGACAGTTTGGAGGAGCTAATGAAGTCATACTTATGAAGTGGTCAAGGTAAACACTAAACAAGAGTACGTTGACGGTATTAATCAGCAAAAAGATAAAAACAAAATTGGAGCGTGGGGGACAAGGGCCCAAACCACAACACCTGATATATCACTTGTGTGAGAAATATACCTATTCTGCTGTCCGGTGGTACTTGCGCTTTTGGAGCCCAGCCTTTCCTCAAGCTGGACCTGCTTTGCCCAGGATACCTTTCTCTACATTTCTGTCTTTGGAAGCCCTGCTCTTTCTCCAAGGTCCTGGTCAAAACTTCCTCTTCGAAGAGGAATTAATTTCTCCCTCCCTCATGCCCCTCCTCTGCTTCTGCAGTTTGTTTCTAGATGGAGCCCTGTTACTACACTGACCAATGGTCTTGAGGGAGGTGACATGTTCTCCTCCAGCAATCCTGGCTCTGCCCTTTAGCTCATGTGACCCTGGTCAGGTGCACTGTCTTCTCTGGGCCTCTGTGTCCTCTTCTGTAAAACCTCCCTCCCCTTGCTGACTGTGGCCTTGTGCTTAGTGGGCAGGCCTCTGATGGATGTCTTCTGCACGAGACTGAATGGCACGCATACTTTGCTGTTCTCCTAAGAATGTAGAGGAGGTTCCACTTAACTGTGTGCAAGTGCAAATGAGGAATGCTAGGATCATACCCACCCAGCATTTGCTTCCTGCACTGTCACCAGGAAAGAGGAATTCCTCTTCAGAGGCACTCCTTTATGTTTCCATACCCCTGTGCGAGGTAAGCATTAAATTACTCAGCCTTTCAGAGGCTTGGGTGTGGGCAGCATTGACTGCCAGCAAAGAGGTGGACGTGGTCACAGGGAAAGGAGGTGAGGAGTCTGAAGAGAGATTTGGCCTAGGACTGGCCTTGCTTAATGGCACATGTTTATTTGAAACCAAATGTAACATATTTATTTAAAGTCAAAGTTTAGGATCCTGTGTGGTTTCTTTTCTGACACCAATTCTCCAACAACTGGGTGTCCAACCATTCAGTTCAGTTGTGACACTAACTGCCCAGAATTAGTGCAGATCCCACAGGTTCAGGGCTCAGTCCCATGAGACTGTCCCACTTCAGACGCCAGCCACAAGCAGGGGCCCTGGGCTACCCACACTTATATTCTGCAGACTATAAATTGAGGGGTTCCCATGGCTCCTCCTTAAGTTTGATAACTTGCTAGAATGACTCACAGAACTCAGGAAAGCACTTTCCTTACTATTGCTGGTTTATTATAAAAGAAACAAGCCAGGAACAGCCTGTGGAAGAGGAATGTGGGAGTGGGACTGCCAACCTGGCAGCTCTCTCAACTCCATCACGTAGGGGTTATTATCCAGGTTTTATTATGTAGGCATTGTTAATTAAATCATTAGCCATCGGTGATTGAAGTCAATCTCCGTCCTGGAGGTGGGGGAGGGGCTGAAAGTTCCAACCCTTTCTCTCTTCAAAGGTTAGTTCCTCTGAGGAGCTGCCCCCCTCCTGAAGCTACCCCAGGGGCCCATCAAGAATCACCTCCTTAGCAAATCAACTATACTTAAATTAAAAAAAAAAGAAGAATCACCTTCTTAGCATAAACTCAGGTCTCTTGCAAATAACAAAAGGCACTCCTATCACCCAGGAAATTCCAAGCATTTTAAAGGAGCTCTGTGCCAGAGACCTGGGACAAAGACCAGATATGTGTTTTTAATTATACACAGATCCCCTGATGTTGTTCTTACTTAAAAACTGCAGTGTTTGGAGCTGCAGGGAAGGTGCAGGACTGGAGATGTTCTCCTCAAAGCTGATGTTGATCAGAAGCTTTTACAAGTCCTTTCTTCCAGATCATTCTGTGTCTTTGGAAGGCATCCTACCTGCCACCCACAGGGAAGGTCCCTAGGGCTACAGGCCCTTCCCTTCTTTCCTAACACCTTCTTTCTCGCTTGAAGACGGCAGTTCTCGGCAGTTCTCGCTTCTCCCCTCCCTCCCCTCCCGGAGGTCCACATGTCCGCTGCGGTGGTCAGCCTGGGGTCAGTGCTCTCCTTCCTCTCCAAGTTGTTAGTGGGCCATGACAATATGCTTTCTGCTGGCTTTGACCGGAACATTCCCTAGAAGTCTGGTGAGAACTTCGGACCCTGCTTGCCCCATTAGTGCTTAAAAATGAAGCCCAGACTCCTTCCCCTCACATTAAGCCCCAGACATGCCTGCTGGCCGTCTCCCGCTTCATCCCTCCGCTGTCCAGTCACAGGCAGCCGGGCCCTTGGATTGTTGTCCTTCAAACATCCCAGGGGCTTTTCCACCTCTTGTTCCTTTACCCTGTTGACTTAAAAAAAATGCACAACATAGGGAGTGGCTGCAGTCTGATGGCTGCTAGATGACAGGTATTCTTTTCCTTCCTGAGTTCCCTCAGGACTCACCAGCTCATCAGTTGGCAGTGGCTGTAATTGCTGATGACTGTGACATCCTTTGTTTACAGGAAAGATTCTATTTCTCCTCCCCCAAATGTCAGCTTCTCTGCACAGCTGTCCTTCAGTCACAGACATTTATTTCCTTGTTCTGTCTGCCATTCCCTGTGCTGGACACCAAGGGAGCTGTGAGGGAGGACTGCCTAAGCTTTGCCCTTGAGGCACTGACTCTTCTTCCTTTTCAACAACTGTCTGTCAGGCCTCCTACCCTCCTCACAGCCTCTCACCCACTTGGCATCTGGTGCCACTTCCTTGTTCTGACATCTTTTCAGTTTCCTGTGTCTCCCCAGCTAGATGCTTAGATAGATTTCCTCCGTCCACACCTGTGCTGAGTGTGTCCACTACAGAGCAGGACAACATGACCTGGCTCCCTTGCTACTCTTTGGTGTGTCAGATGGATGAGAAAGAATATGCATGACAGGTGCAAAGGAGGGTAAATGTTATGAGGGGAACAAGCAGGTGTGGTGACGGGTGGTGGGTGCTAGTTTAGATGGGGTGTCAGAGGAACTCCTCACCCCTCCCACCCCAGAGGTCCCACAAAGCTATTCTTTTATTAAAAAAGAGGCCAATACATACTTGTTGAAAAATTTAATACTGTCCTTTGCATTTATTTCCATTTTTTAATAGACTTACAGACTTTCCATATAGAAGGGGTGTCACCTGATTGGAAAGAGGAACTTGGAGCCCAAGACAGAGGCACCTCCACCATCCACCCCAGAGAACTGTATGGGGGCTGCGGGTGGTGCCGCTCCCAGACACCCCTGGCCACCGCGTGACTCCACCTTCATGGCATCCTTCTGCCCTCTTTCATTCTGGTTCCGCGTGAACTTGTTGCTCTGGAAATATGAGTCCCTAGACACCGTACTTGACCAGTGTGAGTCTGTGCTTGTAGGAGGTGCTGGCCTGGAGTGTTGCCGTCAGAACAACGGCCTTGTTGAGAGTGTTCTCTCTGAGCCAAGAGTTCTGCTGAGAGCTTTACACACGCTCATTTCGCCCTCACCCCTCGCAAGAACCTGCAAAGTAGTATCAGGTTTCGCCGTGTTTGACAGGTGAGGACGCTGAGGCACAGTGAGGTTGCAGAAGTGCCCAGAGGTCACTCTGCTGAGGGAGGCAGAACCCGGTCCAAATCAAAATCTGTCAGGCTCCAGAGCTCTCGGTCCTGGAGACCATGTCACCTTCCACTACTTGGAATTCTCAGGCTGCTTCCGGATGGCCTTCCATATGGAGCGCATAATTTAATTCTGTGGAATAATGCCGTGGGGCAGAACAGGTGATGCTAACTCTGAACATGGTGACTTGTCTGCAGTTATGTG
Source organism: Pseudorca crassidens (assembly GCF_039906515.1). Lineage (NCBI taxonomy): Eukaryota > Metazoa > Chordata > Mammalia > Artiodactyla > Delphinidae > Pseudorca > Pseudorca crassidens. Next base: position 27,579,545 of record NC_090307.1, on the reverse strand, counting down.
GCCACCAGGGTCAAGAGGTTCAACATCACCCCTCCTCCTCATTCAACTGTTCAACTGTCTTATAGCAGGTGCTGGGGGATTGTAGTGGATGCTGGTTTTGCGGGTGGGAGGGGGGAGGTAATGGTGGTTACACTGAGGGAGGGGTAGCCTAGAGCTGAGGTGAGGGTTCCATCCCTTGGATCCCCGGTTTTCCTTATCTAACGAGTGGTTCTAAAAACAGCATCCACCTTACAGGGGCAAATTTTGGAAGCTGCCTGCTCAGTCAGAGAGAACAGACTATAGTCAAAGCAAGGCCAGCCACATTGTGATGCTACTGCTTAGGCCACGGTTTCTAATAGGCACCTGCTGCAAGCCCAGCCCCAGTCCCAGTGGTGCATCAGGTGCAAGCAATGAAGCTGAAGGGTGATTCAGATGGGCTTGGCCTTGGCCTCCAGGGTTTATAAAAGAAATTGAGCGTAGAACCACTGATATGATCCAGTAGTAATACTACAGATAGGCCAAGGGGTGGACATGTTGGTAGGACAGTGTCTGTGAGCAGAGGAATCTTGAGAGAAATTTCCATAGAGGCAACAGGATGGAGGGTGGGTGATGGTGTGATTTGGACTGGGCTGGTTTTATGGGGATGGGATTTCAGGGGCTGGGAGAGCTGAGTATGTAGTGCAAAGGAGATTCTAGGAGACAATTCCAAGGCAGAAGTAGGATCAACTGCCCAGCCCTTCCTGCTCCTACAGAAGGGGAAGAAGAAAGCAGGTGCCCTATTTAGCAATCTAAATATGGCAGTAATAGGGATGTTAGTAATTAGTATATCAAACATCCCAGACTCTGAAAAAAAGCAGTCCATTCACTGTAAGGAATTGACTTGTTGGTATCAAACAGAAGGAGCCAAGATGGTACCTCAGTAGTCAGGGGCCTACCTCAGCATCTCTACAGCATTGATGAGATAAGACCATCGAGGGGCCATTTTAAAACTGAATGTATTTGTCCATATTCATTCATTCATTTCCAGACTGACAGCTGTGATTTTAATAGTTCTTTTCTTTTCTCTTTTTCTCCTGAAAGAGACTGGGCTCTTGTCATTACCCCACAAACTCTCAAATTCCTTGAGGACTAAGGAAGCAGGGAAATAAATAAATGAGTGAAATAACATACAGAGACAAAATGTTTATCTGGCACACAGTATGTTCTCAGTGAATTGCAAGGAGGCAGTTGGTAGTGGTGGTTGAGAATGCAGGCTCCTGACACTTACTGATGTGTGACCTTGGGCAGGTCACTTTATCACTCTGTCTGGTTCCACTTTTGTCATCTGGGGCCAGGAATACCACCAAACCCATAGACTCGTGAGAATTAAATGAATGAATCCACTTAGATGCATAGTATAGTTCCTTGCACATAATAGGCATTCAGAGAAGTTAGCTATTAATTGTAAAACTATTTTATCAACTTACTCATTTAGGGATGGAAAATTCCCATGCTTGTGGGCAGTTAGCATAAATGAGAGAAATGGGGGAGCTGGGGGGCCTGATCTAAACGGGAGACTGATGTTAAGGGGAGCGTGGAGCCGGCGCTGTGATTTTCAGAATCTCCTCTAGGAGAGTGTCACCCCAGGTCCCAGCATGGCTCCTGAAAAGGTAAATGCCTTTTACATTTTCTCTTCAAGCCCTTATGTATTCATTTATTTCTCAAAACCCTGCTTTTAGCGAGCGCAAAGCCTTGGCCAGATCTTGAGTTATGAGGTTTGTTCTTTCTCCTTAAGCCCACCTTACCTTTCTTCCGGGTAAGCGTCCAGCACGTTTCCTTCACGATCTCAGACCTCAACGAAGGGCGTCGAAAACTCAGGGCTCGCTGGTGCAAATCAGGAGTGACCGCAGAGGTGGAATTTGGGGCGTCTGCATCGCGCGTAGGGGCGGAGCGGGGTCTCCCTGCGGGACCCTGACTCACCAGCAGGTGGCGATCGGTCTGCGAGGCGTGCAAGGTTCATCCAGAAACTTGAACGGGATGTTGATGCCACTGCATGAGAGGAGCACAGCCAAATCTCGCCGAGCCGAGCTGTCGGCATCCGCGAAAAGGTGGGGAGAGAACGGAGCGCAGTCCCTCCTGGAGTGACACCACAAGTTTCATTCGGGAAGGCTTCAGGAGGGGTGAGTACTGAGCAGCGAACGGAAAATGGAGCGACGTCCTTTTCTTAGGGCATTGTCCGTGGCTTGTATTGACTGGCTTTCCGACCCTTTGGGAAATTTCTGGAAGGGAGCTGACTGAGCAGATGAAGGGAGAGCGGGAAAGAAGCCCAGGAAGCCTGTGCTCCCACGCCGGGCGCTCTGCAGCTGTAGGAGCGCGGGTCAGCCCAGCCAGATGGCGCTGTCTGGCTTTCTCTGGGCCTCCCGTTCGAGTGCCTAGAGGTCCCAGCCGCAGCGGCCCCTCTAGCCGACCGGCTCAGGCTCTGTGGTTCCGGGCGGAAGTGAGGCGCCGAGCGGAACGGCCTCTGGTGACATTTTCTCCGGGCGGCTCGGACGAGTGAAGGGACTTGGCGGTGGAGGCTGCGGAGGCGGCGAGATTCGCTTTGGCCCCGGTGGGGCTCTGACCGCGACGCCCTGCTCGCCGCCGGGGCTTGTGCAGAGGAAGAGAAGGCGGCGGTGGCCGTGACGTTCAGAGTCGCCGCGGCCCGGAGAGACCTGGCCCGGAGGGGGTCGGTGTGTGCCCCGACGGGGCGCGCGGAGCGAGCGAGGAGGTGCGGGGCCGCCGCGGAGCGCAGGTGAGGTAGGAAGGGGCGCAGGGCCGCGGCCGGCTACCGGTCGAGCCGCGGGACCCGGGTTGCTTCCCGGGAAGGGTCGGGTTGAGTCGGAGGGGTGCGGGCCGCGGGCCGTGGGCGAGGCTCTGCGGCGTCTGGGCGTCCGGGTCGTGACGGGCAGGGCTGTCGGACGCCGGGTGTTGGAGCCCGGGCGTGGCGGGAGGCGCGGCCCGGGTGGGGGCCAGCGAGAGGGGCAGAACAGCCCGACCCTTGGCTTGCTCGCTCGCTGGTAACCCTCGCGCCCTCCGGGCCCGGCCGAGTTGGCGGGCCGAGCCCCCCTCCTCTTCCCTGGCCCGGCGGGTTCCTTTACCAGGCGGCGGAGAGGAGGCTGGAGGTGCCGCAGCCCGTGGGCCGCGCGGGGGAGCGGCTTCGCCGCACTGGAGTTGTCTTCACGCAACTTTCTGGGGCCCCAGGTCGCTGGGGGAGCGGCGGCGGCGGCGGCGGCGGCTTTGCCAGCTGTGCTGGCCCCGCGAGCCGGGATCTGGCGCCGACACCTGCCCCGACTCTCGAGAGCCCGGGCGGCCGCCCCAGCACCGCGGCTGCCGAGGCCTAGGAGAAGGGAGGAAGGCTTTCTCCGGCGTGGCGCCGCCTGCGTTTCGGCAGTGCTTCCACTACCTTCGGCCTCCAGTCAATGGGAGGGATGTGTCAGTCTCCAAAATTGATCTCTTCTGGCCAGTTTGTCAACTTTATTTAGAAACCTGGCGAGGATGTAAACTGACGAGCCTCAGCTTAAAGATCATCGTCTTCTCTGACTCTTTTCAGAGAGAATTCTCCTCTTTTCCGCAGTAGTACTTCGTACTTTGTACTTTATTAATTGTAGCACCGATCTCAGTGTATTGTTGGGGCAGCAACCCCCAACAGAACTTCACGTCATTCATTCTCCCTTTTAAATCGTCCTCTCCGCTGTCACAGAATAGATGCTCACAGGTTGAAGGAATGAACGTCTGTACTTGTTCCAGATTGAACCGCTTGAACAGTTTGTGCTGGATGTGCTTTTCGTTTCTCGCCTGAGCTTCTGCTTTCTGAATCCTTCCACCCAATAGGATGAAAAACCCACTGATGATGCTTTGTCAAGGTTGGACCTTTTAATTACAAATACATCTGGCAGTTTTGCTTAGGCTGTTATTGTGTAGTGTCTTTGGGCACAAGTTAACAGTTTGAATTACTCCTTTTCTTCTCCTGGGATAGTTTAAGGATGGAGGCTATTAACTTTATAATGCGGTGTTGCTGATCCTAGCAATCAAGATTCCTTCAGTAAGAGCATTGCCTTTTGATTTAACAAGCATTTTTAGAGGCCTACAATTATTACCTGATGTCCTGAGGAGTCACAATGCTGATCTTTTTTAGTAGGAAGTGTAATATTTTGGCCAAATAATCTGGCTAATAAAATGCCTAATTGAGTGCTTTATGCATAGTAGATGCTGAATAAATAAAATTATGAATTAAGTTTGAAATCAGGAAACTAAGATGATATTTACTGTGATGACCTGTATGCTGCTTTATGAAGAACCTTAATGAAATTTCATGCAGTTCCATAAAATGAGAAATAAAAATATTTTTAGATATTTCTAAATCAGATTCTTTCAGAGTGCTTTTCAGTAATCTTAAAACTTCAAACTATATCTTTTTCATAATGTTAACAAAGTTTCCAAATAGGTGATAAAATATGAAAGGAAGGGAGAAACTTCAAGGTAATTATACTTGAGGTATCAGCTAAATATGATTTTCTAATGGAAAATTTTTTTTTCTGAATCATTTTGTGAAAAATGAGATGGACTAAACTGGAAACTTTCCCTACTGTTAGCTTCATATTAAGTTCACAGTGTAGTTGTTACATTACTCACTAATTCAGTTTATATTACTCTTAATTGCATTTATGAAAGTGTCATAAATGCTTTTTGTTTTATAGTCTTCATGATGAAAGATAGGTTTAGCTTTAGATTCTAATTTAATGCAGTTCTGAGAGAACTGAGTGCTTAATGTTTGTCCTTCAAAGATTTCTGTTTCATATATGACATTGGTACCTTAAGTGTCCTTAGTGTATGACTAGTAATTTCTGGGAGGTGGTGTAGTTACTCATTCAAGGGATTGTTTTGCCAGGATCTTCAGTCTTATGGTTTTATTTTAATGTGTGCATGAATAAAGCTGATATATGGGCGATTAGAATGTTTTTGTTTTTTCTTTTTAAAGCTTGGAACTGGTGTGTGTGTGTGTGTGTGTCACACACACACAGTAGAGACCGAGACCGTATGTTTATAACTTCGGTAAATCATCTTAATTTTCCTCCAGGTAACTAGCAACATGAAAACAGTGTATATTCTTGTCTACTGAATTGACAATACTTAAGAAAATCTGTAAAAGGTGGAAAATGTTGTACTATTAATGTGTTTTCTTTTGAACCACAACTGATTTCGGTATTCTGTATTATTTTAGAAAAGAGTTTAGGGCCAAATAAAGTTTCTTGTGTAATTGAGAAGTAAAAATGAAATAGATGTATTGATAACTGGGTAAAAAGCTATGAGACTATAGAAGAGGGGAAGAGCTATTGAGGAAACAGAACAAAACATTCAGGTGGAACTTCTTTATTCTCACAACACTAATTTATTGATTGCTTACTGTGTGCCAGTAGTGCTCTAGTTGCTGGTGCTCTAGTGGTGAATATGACTGTCAGGTCTTGATGCTAAAGAAACTTACACTTTTTTTGTAATTTTAAGTTTACATTACTGTTTATGCTTTGTGTTGGACATTCTGTAGGTTTGGATAAATGTGTAATGACATGTATCCATCGTTATGGCATCATACAGAGTATTTTCACTGCCCTAAAAATGCTCTGCCTGTCCTTCGCTCCTCCACCCCACCCTACCCCCAACAGCCCCTGGCAACCACTGATCTTTTCATTGTTGCCACTGTTTTGCCTTTTCTGTGACGTCATATAGTTGGAATTATACAGTATGTAGCCTTTTCAGATTGGCTTCTTTCACTTAGTAATGCATATCTGAGCTGCTTCTGTGTTTTTTCATGGCCTGGTAGATCATTTCTTTATAGTGTCGAATAATATTCCATTGTCCGGATCTACCACTGTTTATTTATTTATTCACCTCCTGAAGCATATCTTGGTTGAAGGAACTTACACATTTAAACCTGGAGTTTGAGATGGATTTACACGTGGGCATTCCAGGCTAGGGAACAGCCTAAGCAAAGTTGTGAGTATCAGTGATCTTGGATGGTGTGGCCAGTGCCTTGAGTTTACAGAGGGATAGATGTAAACTCTGTGGGGTAGAGGAAGGTAGGGCCAGGATTATAAAAGTACCTTAGTCTGCTAGTGGGTTATTAATTTTTTTCTTTAAGGGGAATATGAAGGATGAGGTAGACATTCATTGAAAGATTTTTCTGTATCCTTAAGTTCACTGAGTAGAAGTTTTGTTGGTATTATTTCTTTATTATGGGTTGATTCTTGACAGCCAGACTAAAGTAATTTGATAGTTATTTTTCTTAAGTTGTCAAATTCCAGTCTTAAGTTTAAATTTGATTGGTGTCATGAAACTTTTCTCAATCCTATTTTAGCCTTTATCTTTATTTATTTTTCTTTAAATATTTATTTATTTAGGCTGCTCTGGGTCTTAGTTGCGGCACGCAGACTTCTTAGTTGCAGCATGTGAACTCTTAGTTGCGGCATGCATGTGGGATCTAGTTCCTTGACCAGGGATCAAACCTGGGTCCCCTGCATTGAAAGCTCGGAGTCTTACCCATTGAACCATTAGGGAAGTCCGAGCCTTTATCTTTAATTGAAACTAACTTACCTTACTCTTTCAGAACTAATGATTGAACTTAGGGAAGTATATGTTTTCTGCTTCTGTGTGGACATCTTCTCTTAGCAGAAGTGGGACTGATGTTCAGTCAGTTTTCACACATAGCCTACCGGCCCTGTGATGAAAGGAAGGAGCAGGGTGAAACTAAAATTATCTTGCTTGTTTTACTCTCTTATATTCCTAAACTGCCAGGAGAGAAAATGTGTATTATATATATTGTACATATTTATCATAACATATTAGTAGAAACCAATAATAGTAACTGTGATTTAAAAATACTGTGAAGTGACCAGTATGACTCAGGTTTGGTGGTTGTCTTATTTAAAATTTGTGGCGTTAATTTACAGTGAGTGTTTTTTATTGAAGTATAGTTGATTTACAATGTTGTGTTAATGTCTGCTGTACAGCAAAGTGATTCAGCTGTACATATATATACATTCTTTTTTACGTTCTTTTCCACTGTGGCTTATCACAGGTTATTGAATGTAGTTCCCTGTGCTGTACAGCAGGACCCCATTGTCCATCCATTCCACATAATACTAGCGGGCATCTGATAACCCCAAACTCACTCCATCCCCTCCTCCCACCTTGCCCTGGCAACCACAAGTCTGTTTTCTATGTTACAGTGTTTGTTTTAAGTTTTGTTTCTATTCTCTTTTATGTCTTTATTCCAGATAGATACCTCATACCTCTTTGCTCAGATTCTGTCACTTAAAATAGCCAATAGATGGTGTAAGTCCTAAGTTACTAATTTGACTTTAATTTAAAAACTACCTGAATGAGTATTTTCTGGTTAAGATTAATCAAAAGTAGAAATTGGGGCTTCCCTGGTGGCGCAGTGGTTGGGAGTCTGCCTACCGATGCAGGCTGGTCCAGGAAGATCCCACGTGCCGCGGAGTGGCTGGGCCCGTGAGCCATGGCCACTGGGCCTGCGCGTCTGGAGCCTGTGCTCCGCAGCGGGAGAGGCCACAACAGTGAGAGGCCTGCGTACCGCAAAAAAAAAAAGAAAAAAGAAAAAAGAAATTTATTCGAAGAACTTAATTTGTATGTGGGGGCAGTTATACCTGGTTAAATTAAAAACCCATTTACTGAGCACTCAGGTGCCCAGGTGGAGATGGGTACAAAGATAAAAGAAATTTCTGCTCAAGGAACTCAAATCTAGGGAACCAGATGATTTCTAAGTTTCTTTCCGGCTCTGAAATGTGGAGAAGAAAAGTAGGCTGTAGGACAAAAAGTACTGTACAAAATAACTAGAGTATGGAGTTAGTTTATTTCTTTATAAAATAATTTAAAATTAGGTATTGGAAAATAGCATTTTTTTCTTAAATGGGTCTCTAAGATTAAAAGAAAATGATTGGAGACTTGAATGTTCATTTTTGTACTGCCAGTTCATGTACAAAATAACTTTTTCCTATGCCTGGAATACAAGTCCATGTATTAGTAAATTAGTTCTGATTGTTGTCCAAAGAGCAACAAAATTAAATGTTAGAACTTATTATAGCAGCCATTCCCAAGAATGTGGATAAACTAGGATTGTGTTTAGGTAATCTAGAAATTCAAGTTTTCATCGACATGGTTAACATTAGGGAAACCAGATACTGACGAAAGGGATCAGTAGAAGTTATTTTTTACTGAGTTGTCTGGCTTAAAAAAATTAACTTCTGTGATGTTCAGAGTCAGCATTTTGTTAGGTGCCTTATAATTAGAGAAAGGTATTGTTGGGGATAGGGAAGTTGGGTATGGACTAAAACTCTAGGAAAACAGGACTGTTTTCCTTTCTGTACTAAGAACAAAAACCTCGTGTGGTTAGAATTTTAAGCAGTATCTTGTCTGCCTTAGTTTTGACCTAGCATAGAAGCATAGTTTAGTCTTAAATCAGCATTATATCATCAAGGGTTTCCCATTATTTATGTCCACTGCGATCCACTAAACAATTTGCTCTGAGCCTGAGGGCATGTATAGTAGATAGGATTTTGGCAGTATTTATTTTGGGGACCTCAGATCCCAGCATGTGGTGACCCCTCTTTATTTGTACTGTCTTCTGAGGGAGATAGAAAACGGCCAGAGGGAAATCTAGAAACCTGTATTTTAAATTATTCTTGATTTACGCTGATGGTGCTTTTGAGTCTCTCATTAGCAACGGTGCATTCTTTGCATTTGGTAACTTCCTTGGCTTCTTACTTGATGCTAGTTTATTCACAGCCCTGGTGCTAGGCCAGATACTCGTCAGTAGTAGTATCCGCAATATGAAGTGATTTGAGCAGCCATTATCACTCGTGGCCTATTTATAGCGCTTATATCAGTGGAGACAAGGTTGGCTGGCAAGCAAGCAAAGCTGCTCTCTTCCTGTGGTTGCAGTCTTGCAATTTATATTTCAGTTCCAGGTAGGCCACATCTATTCATCTGCATTAAGTTTTAGTGTTCCCTTTCTGTACTCCAAACCTTTTGCACTCCAATTTCTTTCTTTTTTTAAAAAATTTATTTATTTATTTATGGCTGCGTTGGGTCTTCGTTGATGCGCGCAGGCTTTCTCTAGTTGCGGCGAGCGGGAGCTACTCTTCATTGGGGTGCGTGGGCTTCTCATTGCTGTGGCTTCTCTTGCTGGGGACACAGGCTCTAGGCCCGCGGGCTCGGTAATTGTGGCCCACGGACTTAGTTGCTCTGCACGGGCTTAGTTACTCTGTGGCATGTGGGATCTTCCCGGACCAGGGCTTGAACCCGTGTCCCCTGCATTGGCAGGCGGATTCTTAACCACTGCGCCACCAGAGAAGCCCTGTAGATGTTTTTATTTCAGTTTCAATTTTTGATTCCTGTACTGTCCACATTATCCATGCTACAACTTCTCAGTGGAAAAACTTACCCTGAATCCTGACAAATAATTGAAAGAAGACCTTCGAAAGCAGAATTTGTTTTGAGATGGTGCTTATTTAAGATAAGAATACTGTTGTCGTTAAAGTATCTTAGTATTTATGTATACAAATTAGAAAAGAGGTTAATTTTTCTATTTCAAACAGTTTGAGAGCATCACTGTTAAAGATGCATAGAATCTCTTCCTAAAACTGAATATCTGGGGAGAGGGGGCTTCATTTTGATTTTTGATACGATACTGCTTTTTACATTATTTGTGTTATGTGGCTTAAGATAGTTTCTGGTTTTGCATCTTTATGAATATACAATCACTTTATATAGTGTTCTCAATGTAAGGAGGCAGCTTTACTAGGCTGTTAGCAGTTGTGTCTGTTTTGTCTTATGTTTTTTTTAAAAAAATAAATTTATTTATTTATTTATTTTTGGCTGTGTTGAGTCTTCGTTGCTGTGTACAGGCTTTCTCTAATTGTGGCAAGCGGGGGCTATTTGTTGCAGTGTGCAGGTTCTCATTGTGGTGGCTTCTCTTGCTGTGGAGCACGGGCTCTAGGCATGCGGGCTTCAGTAGTTGCAGCACGTGGGCTCAGTAGTTGCGGCTCGCGGGCTCTAGAGTACAGGCTCAGTAGTTGTGACGCATGGGCTTAGTTACTTCGTGGCATGCGGGATCTTCCCGGACCAGGGCTCGAACCCATGTCCCCTGCATTGACAGGCGAATTCTCACCCACTGTGCCACCAGGGAAGCCCTTGTCTTATGTTTTTATCTGGAAAGATAAAAGGGGAGTTACTCTATCAGAAATCATTCTGATTCTATGTAATGGAATATATATATATTTTAAACTTCCCTATTTTAATTAATTAATTTATTTATTGGCTGCCATGTAGCATGCAGGATCTTTAGTTCCCTGACCAGGGATCGAACCCATGCCCCCTGCAGTGGAAGCACGGAGTCTTAACCATTGGACCACCAGAGAAGTCTCTGTAATAGAATATATTTTTATATACAAGTCACTAGTACTATAAAGCAAACAAGGTATGTATTTTATTAGTGGTCTTGGTGATATTTAGAAATGATTCGATTCATCAACCAATATTTGTTAAATATTATGTGTTAGGAACTGTGAGCGAACCGAAGATGATTAACATAATCTCTGTTTTCAAAGAAGATTGTGATATAATGGGGCTGAGGAGGGTGAGTAAAACATTTATACCAATAAGTTGTATCTTTTTTTGTTGTTGTTTTTTGGGTTTTTTTTTTGCGTTACGTGGGTCTCTCACTGTTGTGGCCTCTCCTGTTGCGGAGCACAGGCTCCGAACGCGCAGGCTCAGCGGCCATGGCTCACGGGCCCAGCCGCTCCATGGCATATGGGATCTTCCCGGACCGGGGCACGAACCGGTGTCCCCTGCATCGGCAGGCGGACTCTCAACCATTGCGCCACCAGGGAAGCCCTTTTTTTTTTTTTTTTTTTCTTTCTCGGTACGCGGGCCTCTCACTGTTGTGGCTTCTCCCGTTGCGGTGCACAGGCTCCGGGATGCGCAGGCTCAGCGGCCATGGCTCACGGGCCCAGCCATTCCGCGGCATGTGGGATCCTCCCAGACCGGGGCACGAACCCGTGTCCCCTGCATCGGCAGGCGAACTCTCAACCACTGCGCCACCAGAGAAGCCCCAGTTGTATCTTTTAAATTGCTTTCCTCATGGTGTGTTATTTCCCTTCTCCCTCATGTATAAGGTTAGCTCTTAATTTCTTGGGGTTAAATGTTCTCAGTCCTTTGTGTGTGTGTGTGTGGTTTGCTTTAAAAATCACCCTCTTACAGCAGTGTGTTTGTGTGCCACAAGTAGAAAATTCAGGTAATAATTGTTAGGTGCTAATTTTTTTGATGATTACTGCTTTGTGATTCTCTCCCACCATTAGAATTAGATTGTCACAATATCTATTTTGATATTGAACTTGTCTAACACTGTAGAATCTTATTATAATCTTTCTGTGACAGTTGCCCACACCAGCAGGAAGTAGGCACACAATACTTTTTGAAAGCCCTGCTTCATTCTAGTTTTATCTTCACGGGTTGCAATTTGTCTCTGGTCCTGGTCTCCTGTTCTTGTTTATATTTGAAAAACAAAACCAAGCAAAACTTCAGAACTCTTTAGGCCTTTTTTTAAGTTTCTGGGTGTAGAGTAGGCAAATTTTGACAAAAACCTAAGAGAGTGGTTTTAAAAACCCGTGACTGATTGTCATGGATTTTTTTTTTTAAACCTTGGTCCCAATTACATATTAGGGAAGTTACTACTGCTTAAAAAAATGAGTTAGCAGTAGACGCAAGCTATAATCTATTTCATATCATAACTGTCACGAAAGCAGAAACTTCTGTTATCTTAGAGTTAGCTACATTCTTATTGGTGGTCTCATGACTTTTTTTTTTAAGTCTCATCCATGTAAGAAGTAAATATTTTAACAAAAGTATAGAAACAGTCCAATTGATTTGATTTTTACTGCTGGGAGAGTGCATTATTTTTGAATCATAAGTTCAGTAATAAACATGCATAGTTGAATATTTGAACTGTAAGGCAGCTAACAATTTTTAGATTTTGAAGCTAAGCCTATTAAAAAAAAAAAAAGAAAACTTGTTTAGGGACTTCCCTGGCGATTCAGTGGTTAGGACTTGGTGATTTCACTGCTGTGACCCTGGGTTCAGTCCCTGGTAGGGGACCTAAGGTCCCGCAAGCTGTGTGGTGTGGCCAAATAAAAATTAAAAAATAAAAGTAGGGACTTCCCTGGTGACGCAGTGGTTAAGAATCCGCCTGCCAATGCAGGGGACACGGGTTCGATCCCTGGTCCGGGAAGATCCCACATACTGTGGAGCAGCTAAGCCCGTGCCCCACAACTACTGAAGCCCGCGTGCCTAAAGCCGGTGCTCCGCAACAAGGGAAGCCACCGCAATGAGTAGCCTGTGCACCGCAACGAAGAGTAGCCCCCCCCCCTGCAACGAGAGAAAGCCAGCGCTCAGCAATGAAGACGCAACGCAGCCAAAAGTAAATAGAAAATAAGTAAATTTTAAAAATAAATAAATAAAAAATTCGTTTAGATTGCTGTGAGGCTATTTAAACTGCAGCTCCTTTGCTTAATAATTCCTCTTTTCCCTCCTTACATGGCATAGTTTTTACTTTCATTGATTAACCATTTCACATCATTGGGCATAACGTTAAGTCAATGCGTATGGAAAACTGTACCATTTTTTTCAAATATAAAGATACTGAAGAAATGGTGGTTGTGTGGTTTCTATAAGATGAATTAAAACAAAGGATGTTTTGTTTTTAGGGAGAACTATCAAAGGAGCAGTCTTGTGTACCTTCTTGAGTGTAAAATGTAGATATACCTTGATTTACACAAAAGATGTGTATTTGTGGGCGAAGCCAAATTATGAAGTGACTTGGGTTTTTTATTTTTTGGCTATGCCGCAGGGCATGTGGGATCCCAGTTCCCTGACCAGGGATGGAACTCGTGCTCCCTGCAGTGGAAGTTCCTCAGAGTCCTAACCACTGGACTGCCGGGGAATTCCTGGTATTGGTTATTTAAATATTACTAGCTTGTACTAATTGAGCCATAGATCTAAGCAAAGATATGGCATGCATTTGCATATCTGGTAGCTGCTGTTTTGAAAAAATAAGTAAATCATTTCTAAAGCCTTGTATCATTATTATGCATATCTGAAAGGACTCATGCTATGCTAATGATGCGTTTGTAGTTAAAGTCAGTGCTGAAGTAACTGCACTGTAGCAGAGTTTGTACTTAAAATTTTTTAATGGTTTGGACGTTATTAACAAATATGTGAGATTTTAAAATGTCCACTTAAAAAAAAAATCAAGATGTCCTTAAGATTCTATTTTAGTAAAACATTTAATTTTTAAGTGATATGGGCCTTATCCACAGGGCCTAGCAAAATGTCTTTTGCTTAATAAATTCTGACTGTAAGTATATGTTCAAGAACGGGACTGCACTGGTGGTCCAGTGCTTAAGACTGCGCGTCCACTCCACGGGGCACAGGTTTGATCCCTGGTTAGGGAACTAAGATCCTGCATGCTGTGTGGCGCAGCCCAGAAAAAAAAAAGTATATGTTCAAGAAATATTAAGTGTCTCCTATGTGTTGGGTATTTTTCTAGTGGTGCTGGTATAGTAATCAAGGAGACAAAATCCTTGCCCTCTTGTGTCTTACATTCTATGAAGCAGATAGGCAATAACCTAGACACATAAATAAGCAAGATAATTTTAGACACTTTAAAAAAAGAGAATAATGGGGTATGGGTGAGAGGATGCATTTAATGCATTCAGGGAAGGCCTTTGTAATGTAAATTTGAATTGATGCCTGAAATATGAGAGCCAGCCTGAAAAAGAGCTAGGGGAGTGCTTTCCTGGCAGTGTGAACAGCAAGTGCAAAATACCCTGAATCAGAAAAATTGAAGATTTTGGAGCCTAAAGAGACAAAATGATGCTGAAATGAGGATTGAGCAAGACATACCTTGTAAGCCTCAAAAAAAAAAAAATTCAAATTTTATTCTAATTGTAAGGAAATATATATAAAGAAACTGTGGGTCTAAGCAAGGAGCAGTCTTGTTTACCCTCTCCGGGGTAAAATGTAGATGTGCCTTGATTTACACAGGAGATATATTCTTGTATATTTGTGGGCAAAACCAAATCTTAGCACCAGGTTCCCCACGAATGTGTGTGTGTGATGGGTGGCCTTTCTGGCTGCCCAGGAACAGGTTATCTGTAAATGATTTAGCAACAAAAAATGAATTTTAAAATCAGACTTCAAATATATTACAGAAACTTCAAATATATTACAGAAACTGTTTTAAAGGAATCTGTATTAAAACCTTATCTTTTAAATATATAACCTACTTTATCTTTTGTAAAGATCTATGTGTTCAGAACTTTTATTTTGGTTACAGGAGGCTACTTGTGTAGCATGATCTAGTCTTAGGTTAAGAAGCAGGTTGGAAATTTGGAAACAGTTCTAAATATATCTGTCTAAATATATCTAAATATAACTTGGCCATTGACCTACATATTCTTTTCTTAGAAATGAGGATTATACATTCCAGGTTAACTATGAGCAATAATTAATAAAAATAATTAAAATGCTCTGAAAACCTAAATAGAATTGTTTAGATACGTTGTCAGTGTGGGTAGACCACTTTATTCTGTGTATCTTTTTAAATTACGGGTTTTATAAAGGCCTACAAATAAGCAATAAAACATTTATCAATTTCTTTTTAAAAATTGTTAGTGACTGAAAGAAACATTCTTTTAGTGGGTTTTTAAAATGGAATTGACTCTATCTTTTTAAAATAATCCTTGAAACTTTTTGAAAACATTGAGGTCTTGGCTAATTCATGGTTGAATATTTTATGCTGTGGCTAAAATTGACCAGCAGCACCCGTAGTGCCACTTGGAGGCACTGGTTTTCTGATGCTGAGAAGTAAAGGCCAGGGTAATGCAGATTGCGCTCATGTTACCTTTTCCATGAAGTCTACAAGGAGAGCCGCCAACTACAGGGTTTTCTATATGTTGTGACCCTAGTTCCTGTGAAGCTGTTTATTCAGGAGATGACTAAAACATGTGTGTGTGATCATACGCATTTTTTAAAAAGCAAAAATGAGATTTAATAGGTTAATTTAACTGTGGTAACTCCAGTGTGCATCTGGCCTAGCTGAATCTAGGAGTTCATTTGATATAATCTGAGCACTATTTTTCTTTCTTGTATACTGGCTCTTTATTGCTTTTACTTGTGGGCTTAATTTCCAGCCAGGCTTTCCTCTCATGAGGACAGAGTTGGCCCCCCTAGCAGCTCCAAGCCAACAAGTTTCCTCAGCATTAAAAAAAACCTAATAGACTTTATTTTTTAGATCAGTTTTAGGTTTGCAGAAAAATTTAACAAAGTACAGAGAGTTACTTTAACCCTCCTCCCCAGTTTCTCCTGTTATTAACATCTTGCATTAGTTTGGTACATTTGTTACAATTGATGAGCTAATATTGATACATTGTTAAAGTTCAAGTTTATATTAGGGGTCACTCTTTGTGTTGAAAAAGAGATACTCTGTTGAATAGCGTGAAATAACAGTTCTGTGGGTTTTGACCAATGCCTATCCATCATTATAGTATCTAACAATAGTTTCACTTCCCTGAAGATCTCATCTTGTTAATTCCTCCCTCTTCTCCACCACCCTCTGGCAACTTCTGATTTTTTTTTTTTAACAGACTATTCAGTTATTTATTTTAATTGACTTAATTTTTTAAGAGCAGTTTTAGGTTCACAGCAAAATTGAATGTAAATTCAGAGATTTCCCATGTACTCCTTGCCCCATACATGCATAGTCTCCTCTATTATCAACGGTCTTCCCCCGCCCCCGGCCCCCCCAGTGGTACATTTGTTACAACTGAGGAACCTACATTAACACGTTATCACCCAGAGTCCATAGTTGACTTTAGGGGTCACTCTTGGTGGTTTATGGATTTGGATAAATTTATAATGACATGTTTCCACAATTACAGTTTCACTGCCCTGAAAATCTTCTGTGCTCTGCCTATCCATCTCTCCCTACCGCAAATCCCTGGCAACCACTGGTGGTTTTACTATCTCTCCATAGTTTTGCCCTTTCCAGAATGTCATACAGTTGGGCCCATACAGATGGGCTTCTTTCACTTAGTAATATGCATTTAAGTTTCTCCAGTGTCTTTTCATGGCTTGAGAGGTCATTTATTTTTAGTGCTGAATAATATTCCATTGTCCCGATGTAACAATTTATTCATTCACCTACTAAAGCAGCCGTCTCCAGCCTTTTTGGCACCAGGGACTGGTTGGTGGAAGACAGTTTTTCCACTGATGGGTTTGGGGGGAGATGGTTCAGTAATGTGAGCGATGGGGAGCGGCAGATGAAGCTTTGCTCGCCCACCTGCCGCTCACCGCCTGCTGTGTGGCCCAGTTCCTAACAGGCCACGGACCAGTACTGGGGGTTGGGGACCCCCGTACTAAAGGATGTCTTCTTGGTTGCTTCCAGTTTTTGGCAGTATATTCTTAAGCATTTTTGGCTGAAAATCAGTGTTAAAAGTAGAATTATAGCAGAAGCATACTTTTTTTTTGATTATTACTATCACCAATAGTAAATATTTATTGAACACATTATTTTAAGGTATGGTGCTAAGTGGGTTATACTTTGGAGTGATGAGTAGGGAAGAACTTGGACTCTGGAGTTGCTTTAGTTAAAATTCTGACTCCAGTATTGGCTCTGTGAGTTTGTGCAAATTGCCTAACTTTGTACCTGTCTTAAAAATGGGTTAATAGTACAGTTGATCCTTGAACAACATGAGTTTGGACTGTGTGGGTCCACTTATGGGTATTTTTTTTTCCAGTAGTAAATATTACAGTACTACATGAGCCAAGGATACGGAGATCCCGAGGATATGGAAGAAAGGAGTATAGGGAAGGCTGACTATATTATACTGGATTTTTGACTGTGAGTAGGGTTGGGGTTGGGGGTGGGTTATGCATTTAAATGCTTAGCTGATTTTCTAGAGAGTAGAGAGTGCTTGATTTTAATAGTTACTGAGCATATATGCACACATCCACCACCCTACCCCCCACAGATAGATTGTATCCTTGGCCATCAAACAATCGATCCAGTCATGCCAAAGGCTGAATTATTTGCAGTTATTTTTACAAGAATGTAAGATTAGTACTAAAATACTACTTAAACAACTGTTCTGCTTTCCTGCACCCATACAGGGTATATATATTGAGAGGTGTCTGAGCTGTGTAGTGCTTTAGAGTTTTTAAAGCATTCTGTAAACATTGTCATGTGTACATGTTTGTTGCCCTTAATAACCATTAGAGTCTGTATCCTTACTCCCTACTTCTTCTTATCTTTTTTTTCTTTTAAGGCTTGTATATTAGGAACTAAAGAAAAAAGATACTCATCCTTATTTATATAGTTAATGGTAGACCTAAGATTAGAATTCAGGTTTCTTAAATTATTTTTTTCCTCTACTTTGCTGCCTTTATTTTTCATCTGTCATTACTTTTAAGTATGATGAGAGTCAGCTGCAGAGAAATAGAAGAAAATGGTACTGATTCTCAAAGATTTGAAATTTTCCAGTTCATGATTTTATTTCATGTTTTCTTAGGAATGCCAAGGATATTTTAGTATTATTGGCAGGAGAATCCATCCGTACCTCTCCCAAGCATTAGATCTAAATATTAAATATCTTAGTGCTTCCTCAACATTTCTTTACATGTCTCAAAGGTACTTTAAAAAAAAATTGAAGTATAGTTGATTTACAATGTCTTGTTAGTTTCAGGTGTACAGCACAGTGATTCAGTTATATATATGTGTGTGTGTGTATACATATATATATATATATATATGTATACACACACACACATACACACACACACACATATCTATTCTTTTTCAGATTCTTTTCCCTTATGTGTTATTACAAAATATTGAGTATAGTTCCCTGTGCTCTACAGCAGGTTCTTGTTGGTTATCTACTTTATATATAGTAGTGTGTATATGTTAATCCCATCCTCCTAATTTATCCCTTCCCTCACCTTCCCTGTTGGTAACCATAAGTTTGTTTTCTGTGTCTGTGGCTCTATTTCTGTTTAGTAAATAAGTTTATTTGTATGTTTTTTTTTTCAGATTTCACATATAAGTGATACCGTATGATATTTATCTTTGGTTTACTTCACTTAGTATGATAATCTCTAGGTCCGTCCATGTTGCTGCAAATGGCATTATTTCATTCTTTTTATGGCTGAGTAATATTCCATTGTGTGTGTGTGTGTGCGCGCGCGCGCGTGCGTGTGTACCATGTTTTCTTTATCCATTCATCTGTCGATGGACATTTAGGTTTCTTTCATGTCTTGGCTATTGTAAATAGTGCTGCAGTGAACGTTGGGGTGCATGTATCTTTTCGAATTAGTTTTCTCCAGATATGTGCCCAGGAGTGGGATTACTGGATCATATGGTAACTCTCTTTTTAGTTTTTTAAAGAACCTCCATATCAAAGGAACTTTAAACTCCCTATGCCTGATACTAAAGTCTTTGATATCCCTTTCCCCTCTCCATTCACTACACAGGTCTTTCATGTTCCCTTAGTGATTGGTTCTTCCATCAGTCTAGTTGCAGAATCTAGAAACCAAGAACTTGTCGTTGATACCTGTCTTGATTTATTGATTGTGATTGTATTGGGTCTTCATTGCTGTGAGCAGGCTTTCTCTAGTTGTGGCAAGTGAGGGCTACTCTTTGTTGCGGTGCGCGGGCTTCTCATTGCAGTGGCTTCTCTTGTTGCGGAGCACAGGCTCTAGGCGTGTGGGCTTCAGTAGCTGTGGCGCGCAGGCTCGGTAGTTGTGGCACATGTTCTTAGTTGCTCTGCGGCATGCTCTAGGTGTGTGGGCTTCAGTAGCTGTGGCTCGCAGGCTCTAGAGCACAGGCTCAGTAGTTGTGGTGCACGGGCTTAGTTGCTCCACGGCATGTGGGATCTTCCCAGACCAGGGCTCAAACCCGTGTCCCCTGCATTAGCAGGCGGATTCTTAACCACTGTGCCACCAGGCAAGTCCCGATACCTGCCTTTTTCACCTCCCGTATTTGCTCTATGATCTCTCATATTCACCCATATCTCTCTGTTGCCACTACAGTCAGTCTAGAGTTACTGAAATTTTTAGCCTTGCCTTTGAATTGTTCAGCTGACATTTACTCTTACCTTCCTTTTCCATCCATTCTCCACTGTGCAGCCAGAGTGGTCTTTTTATATTTATTTATTTGTTTATTTATTTGGCTGCATTGGGTCTTTGTTGCTGCTGTGGGCTTTCTCTAATTGTGGCGAGCGGGGGGTACTCTTCTTTGTGGTGTGCGGGCTTCTCATTGTGGTGACTTGTCTTGTTGCGGAGCACCGACTCTAGGTGCGCGGGCTTCAGTAGTTGCAGCACGTGGGCTTCCGTAGTTGTGGTGCACAGGCTTAGTTGCTCCTTGGCATGTGGGATCTTCCTGGACCAGGGATTTGAACCCGTGTCCCCTGCATTGGCAGGCGGATTCTTAACCCAGAATGGTCTTTTTAAAGTACAAATCAGCTTAAATCTATGTCTGCCTTCCCTATTTGAAACAGTGGGTTCCTATTTATTCCTCAGGAAGCCGTCCTAGATCTCCCAGACTATGTTACATTCCTCTTCTTTTTCTCCTTTCATGGTGCCAACATACCTTTTCTCTGCAGGACTTACCGCAGAAATAAATTTAATATTTGCGTGATTATTCACTTGTGTGATTATTTGATTGTCTCTCCCTTAGACTCTAAGTTCCATTAGGAATGTACCATATATTTCCCAGTGCCTGGCATGGTAGCTGACACTAGGTACTCAATAAATATGTGTTGAAAGCCTGAATGAATCCTCATGACTTTGGTTGTAGAGAAGTGACTTGTTTGTTCTGTGATGGACTTGAAGTGAAGAGGAAGAAGAGAGAATAAAAATATTAAAAAACACTATTTCTTGAAATTTGACTTTGTGCTTGTTATGTACTAGGTGCTTTAAGTGTCATTTATTTCATCCTACCAAGAACTGAAGTTTTACAAACAAGGAAAACCAATGTTAGAGAACATCAGTTTGCCAGTGGACACAGCATTTCCCTTTTCTCACCTTACGACTGGTGTTTTTATGAACTTTTATTTTCATATTTGAAAGACATTGGATTACCATATCTCATGGCTGTTACCATATTGTGTTAGTGCTTAGAGTGACATTGATGAAAACTGGCAGCAGTTTTGTTTCTGTAGGATTATTGTCTTTGCCAGAATAGACCTGTCATCTAAATGTAATCAACTTTTAAAGTAACTCAAATGAAACTTTGAAGTTCCTTCTTGGGTTTTAAGTCAAGTACCTTTGACCTTTCTTGTTTCCTTTGATTTTTTTCCCTCATGTCTCTCATTATGGAATATAGGTTAAGATTTTGTAGTAGCCCTGTTACTCTTGTTTTTATTTTTTATATTTTTAATAAATTTATTTATTTATTTTTGGCTGTGTTTCGTCTTCATTGCTGTGCGTGGGCTTTATCTAGTTGCGGTGAGTGGGGGCTACTCTGTTGCAGTGCGCAGGCTTCTCATTGCGGTGGCTTCTCTCATTGCAGAGCATGGGCTCTTAGGCGCGAGGGCTTCAGTAGTTGTGGCTCGTGGGCCCTAGAGCACAGGCTCAGTAGTTGTCGCGTACGGGTTTAGTTGCTCCATGGCATGCGGGATCTTCCCAGACCAGGGCTCGAACCCGTGTCCCCTGCATTGGCAGGCGGATTCTTAACCACTGCACCACCAGGGAAACCCTCTTGTTTATATTTATTGAAATCATTCTTATCTTTCCAACCCAGTTAAATTATTATCCTCTTTGTAGACACTTTTTCTAGTTCTGATCTTATGAATGTCCAGAGTTCTTTATACTTTCCTGTAGTACTTACCTAATTCTGTCCTACTTGTACTCAGCCAGTTCATTTGTGTGAACTACTTACTGTCTTTAATTGCCCTGAAACATTTGAATAGTAGGTTTTCAACAGATCTTTATTTTTTATTACACTTGAGTTGAGTACCGTGACTTTTTCATTTTGTAGTCCCAAAGCTAGCATGTTGCCTGACACAGTAGGTACTTAATACATATTAGCTGAATTAAATAACGTCTGTCCTAGTCTTTTAAAAATGGTTTTAGGGCTTCCCTGGTGGCGCAGTGGTTGGGAGTCTGCCTGCCGGTGCAGGGGACACGGGCTCGTGCCGCGGTCCGGGAAGATCCCACATGCCGCAGAGCGGCTGGGCCCGTGAGCCATGGCCGCTGAGCCTGCGCGTCCGGAGCCTGTGCTCCGCAACGGGAGAGGCCACAACAGTGAGAGGCCCGCGTACTGCAAAAACAAAACAAAACAAAACAAAAACCCCCAAAACTTAGAGGAGAGTGTGACTGCTTTGAATTAAAGAGCAGAGAACCCAGTACCCAAATTTGTTTTTTAGTGGTCTGATGCCTATGTACTAGTTTTGAAAATTTGTGAGTATAGATTTTTTTGGGGGGAAGAGAAGTGACTAAAAAATTTAAACATTGAAATTAAGAGCAGACTCACATGAAGATTGATCTTTATTGTGTTTCTTGTAGACTTTTTATGTTGGGTGGTTTTGGGTCACAGATATAGATAGCTTTTTAGTATCAATTTTAAATAAAATGAATGGCTGCAGTAGACTAAATCTTGGAAAAAAACATGTTATAAATTCTATTTGGAACATAGTGATCTCTCAAGGGAGGTTGGTATAAGCCCTATCACTTGGTACTTGAAGCTAGATTAGATAAAACAGTAGAAGGTCACCTGTTTGGACCAATCCTGCATTGCAAGGGAATAGACAGGATCAGTTGTAAGACTTTTTGTTTTAAACTTAAATTTCTGTGACAGGGAAAATGTTATAGCCTCTACTCAAACGGGCAGAAAAGAATTCTTATTTTGTCAGTAAAACATTGACAAACTTTAAACAACCCTCTTTAAAGTTGCTTTTTTGTCTAAATAGAAAGCTGTTTGTTTTGTGCAAGAGAGCAAAGTGGGAATTCATGAATTATCTAATGCTATGGCTTGTACATGTCAGGAAGCAGTGTAAGTTAACTGGTTCATCTAGCTCATGTTTGAGGCATTACCTGCTTGTGTTTCTTACAATTCTAGGGTGGTGATATGAAATAAAGATGCAGGAGTTCCCCATTTTGTAGACTGTCGAGCAAAATCTTGTCTAGAAGCAGTTTCACTTAGTGGGATGTGCTTGTGTCAATTTGTGGTTTCAACGGAAAAAGTGCCTGTAAGTAAACTTGTAACAGCAAATGACTTGTTTGCATTTGCCGCATCAGGAAGGACAATACAGTGTCAGTTTATTCATTCATTCATTTTTGTGTCATTTCATGCAGTGGTGTTAAAGAATGGTTAACGATGGTCGTTCAAGGGCTTAAAATGAGAAGTGTGAACGGCAAGACTTTCTTATGTTAGGTGCTTAATGATTTTATACATAGCTGTGTCAAAATCCTCAGGAGGGTTCCCTATAGTGGTCTCATCTTAGATAAGATCTCACTTATCATGGCCCTTTCTCACACCTCTAAGCGTACTGGAAGTTGTTAAACATCCAAGAATATACTACAAGAAGGAAGACTTTCTTCTCTGGGTGTGTTTTATGGATGTCTTTGTGGTTTTTCTTCTTCCAAAGATAATTTCTTACTTACCAGTTTATAGACTAAAGCAGCTGGTTCACAGTTGTTTTTTTTTTAATTATAAATTTATTTATTTATTTTAGTTTTGGCTGCGTTGGGTCTTTGCTGCACACGGGCTTTCTTTAATTGCGGCGAGCGGGAGCTACTCTTCATTGCAGTGGCTTCTCTTGTTGCGGAGCACTGGCTCTAGGCGCAATGGCTTCGGTAGTTGTGGCACGTGGGCTCAGTAGCTGTGGCTCACAGGCTCTAGAGCGCAGGCTCAGTAGCTGTGGCGCATGGGCTTAGTTGCTCTGCGGCGTGTGGGATCTTTCCGGACCAGGGCTTGAACCCGTGTACCCTGCCTTGGCAGGAGGATTCTTAACCACTGCGCCACCAGGGAAGCCCCTGGTTCACAATTTTTAAAAAAGACTGTTAAAGTCTCTTCTCTGTTCACTCTGTTTTCTCCCTGGATGAGCTGATATGTTCAGCTATCACCTCTGCTTATGTTGATAATGTCCAAGTTTGTATTTCTGTTTTTTTTTCTTTGAGACCGGTATTCCTATGAGCATCTAATTCAATCAAAGTTGATTACTTCTCTTTTTACTCTTCCTATAGACCACATCTTAGTTGGGGGGTTACCCTGTACCCAGCTGTATATGCCAGTAACCACCCAAGGAGTGGAGTATGTGTCTTATGGGTTGAGTTTGTGAATAATGTTCAAAACTTCTATATTTTTGCTGATTTTCTGTCTAGTTTTATACATTTAGAATGAGGAATTGAAATCTGCAGCTGTTAGTGTTGAATTATCTTCTTTCTATTCTGTCAGTTTTTGCTTCATATATTTTGGACCTTTGTTAAGTGCATATATATTTATAAGTAATGTATACATTTATAATTTTTATATTTTCCTGGTGTCATTTCCTTTGTATCGTTATGAAATGTCCCTCTTTGTCTCTAGCAACATTTCTTAAAGTCAGTTTTGTCTGATGATGTTGTGTTTTAGCTTTCCTATGTTTACTCTTTGCATAGTATAGCTTTTTCCATTCTTTTCTTTCAACCTATTATATCTTTGAATCTAAGATACATCTTTTGCAAACTGCATAGAATTAGATATTTTTTATCCAGTTTGACAATCTCTGCATTTTTTTTTTTTTTTTTTGCGGTACGCGGGCCTCTCACTGTTGTGGCCTCTCACTGTTGTGGCCTCTCCCGTTGCGGAGCACAGGCTCTGGACGCGCAGGCTCAGCGGCCATGGCTCACGGGCCTAGCCGCTCCGCGGCATGTGGGATCTTCCCGGACCGGGGCATGAACCCGTGTCCCCTGCATCGGCAGGCGGACTCTCAACCACTGCGCCACCAGGGAAGCCCTGTAGTGGTCTTTTATTTGTTTCACTGCTATATATGCTCCTTCATTGTAGGAATTTACCACAATTTATTTTACCGTTCTGTTGTTAATAGATGTTTGGTTTTTGTTTTGTCTATCACAAACAGTGCTTTTATGACACATATGTTTCTCTAGACAGTGTTTTTCAAGCTTCAGGTTGCCAACTATTAGTTGTGAAATCATTTTACTGAGTCATGACCAGCACCAAATTTTTTAACTATATAGAATGGAAAAGAAAATATCTGAGTGCTTTACATAAGTTTTTTGTTTCATGAATATCACAAGAAGCTCCAGACTCCTTAGTCACCCCGTTTCCTGCACTCTATTCTCCAGAAAGCACTGCACATTCCCTGTTCTGTTTCTTCCCCTCCGTCTTCAGCTTCCTTCCACTTTGTTTTATCATCAGCAAAGTCACCAATATTCTCAACCTCCTCTCTGAACTTTCCCTTTATCTTCTGATACTAATAACAGTTCGGCTTTCCCCTGAGGGCACTGCTTCACCTTGCAAGGGGTGGCTGTGCTTTGTTTTTGTTTTTTAAAAAATATATTTTATTTATTTATTTTGGCTGTGCCAGGTCTTTGTTGTGGCATGCAGGATCATTAGTTGGCGGCATGTGAGCTGGGCACGTGGACTTCTTAGTTGCGGCATGCATGTGGGGTCTAGTTCCCTGACCAGGGATTGAACCTGGGGCCCCTGCATTTGGAGCGTGGAGTCTTAACCACTGTGCCACCAGGGAAGTCCTGCCACTGACCCCTTTATATTGTGATGATTTTTGTTCCTTGCTTAGTGTCATTTTGTCCATTATTACTTTTGTCTTAATTCTTGGTCATTTCAATATACGCATAGATGCTTCCTCTGACACTGCCCACTCAGTTCCCGTAATGGTTTTGTTCTCTTCTCTACCTCAGCCACGTATTTCCATAGTCATACTCTAACCTATGTTTCTTGAACTGTCTGTTGTAAAGGGCCATTATATTTTTATTTACAATCCATCGTTGGTGGATTTTTTGGGTAAAATACAGTCAAAATCAGATACTAGGAAATCGAAATGCTCTTTGGTTGTCATGACAATATCAAATTGCTGTAAATTTCTAATCAGTTACTCTTAATTTCTACACTTCCCTCATTGCAGACAGTCATTCAAGGACAGCACTTTGAGTGCTATTTTAGATCTTGTTAGTTACCAGTAACTGCAACCCTTCTGTAATCTCAATTTCATTCACAGTGCTCTTGGACTACCACCTTCTATCTTTCCAGTTCAGTGTATACCCTTACTACACTGGGATGTCCATTCTGTTGGTCCTAGCACATTTTCACTACCCCATACCTTCTTAATGTGATCATTTAAATCATATTCTTGTACACACTTGCTTTTTCTTGCTTTGTTCTAGTTGCTTGGTGAAACTACAGTTCAGGTTAAATCTAGTGTCTACCTCCTCTGCACTTGGACTTAACAGCTGAACTTGAAAGGAGGAGTCACATCCATGTATACCAGTTTCACTTTACATTCATGGCTATAGCCCTTAGAGTGGGCCCTTATTATTGTCTGGAAATCATTTACTGTACTTGCCTAGTTTCTTCACTTTCTCACTATTGTTTCACACCTGGTCCTCTGATCAGCCTCACCACCGTCTTACTCATCCTCACTCTTAACTGATGACCTTGCTTTCTACTTTCTTGAGAAACTTGTAGTCAGAAGAAAACTTCCACAGATTCCCATCATGTTTATCTTTGGGCCATGCAAGATTAGACACCTTTTGTTTGAATGATAATTTGAATGACACCTTTTGTTTTGATGATAATTTTTGCGTTAAGGTCTCTTTTGCCTGTTAATCATACAGATAAATCAGCTGGGGGGAGTGGTTATATAATTTTCAGTTATTTTCCTTTAAACCTTTGTATGTCCTTACGTATGGGGGATGGACATTAAACAATGACACAATTACTTAACTACAGTTATGCAAAGTGTCCTGAAGGAAAATAGGTGTGTAATATGTAGATAACAAGGATCTTATTAGTCTGTAAGGTACCCATGCTACCCCCAAGGAAGCAGTGTTTATTCTGATAACCTGCAAAGAGTAGCCAGCAAGAGGTCCGGCACAAAATGAGTGTGAAAGGCCAGAGATCTGAAAAAATTGTTTTTGTGACAGTTTTTGTAGGTAAAGAGAGCTGGGGTGTGAGTGGCCCAAGATGAAACTAGAGATGTGGACAGAGATTTTGAGCAGGGAAGAACAATCACATTTTACCTCAAGTTTCTGTTAATGGTTTCTACATAGTTTAGAAATTGAGTATTGTGAATTCTTTTTCACCCTGTTTAAGTCATTGTATTTAGCAGTTTTATTCTTTGTCAGATTTTCTGTAACGTATGTTAAACCCTTTTCCATTTTTCACAAACTCCCAAACCTGCCTTATTTTTCACCTTGTGTTATGCTTTGCTGACCAAGAAGGAGATCTGATATGATACAAACTCCCTCCAGATTTTCCCAGTAGCCTAATTTACTCTTATACTTACCACTTCCTTATCTCCTCAGAGCAGGCAGTGTACTGCTTCCTTACCATGGTTTAACTTTTCTTCCTGTCCTCAAATTCTTTTGTGTTAGTTTCTTAATTATTACAGGACTAATAAAACAGTGCATTTTCATTGTCCAGAATTGACAGCCAGGTTTTGAAAATTATTGCATATGATTCTTTTTTTCTCTTTTTCCCTGTGTTGGGTCTTCGTTGCTGTGGCAGGCTTTCTCTAGTTGTGGCTAGTGGGGGCTACTCTTCATTGCGGAGCATGGGTTCTAGTCATGCAGGCTTCAGTAGTTGTGGCAAGCGGGCCCTGGAGTGTGTGGGCTTCAGCAGTTGTGGTGCGTGGGCTCAGTAGTTGTGGTGCATGGACTTTGGGGGGGCCCAGGCTTCAGTAGTTGTGCCTCGTGGGCTCTAGAGCTCAGGCTCAGTAGTTGTGGCTCACGGGCTCTAGAGAGCAGGCTCAGTTGTTGTGGCTCATGGGCTTAGTTGCTCCGCGGCCTGTGGGATCTTCCCGGACCAGGGATCGAACCCGTGTCCCCTGCATTGGCAGGCGGATTCTTAACCACTGAGCCACCAGGGAAGCTCCATGAGATTGTTTTTAACTTATAAATGTTTCCAGTGGCCATGAATGTTCTGGTTTTCATGAATGTGTTAAGGAAAATTCATCAGAATGCCTGTTTTATCAGCAGCTGAGAACAGGACCTGAAAAAAACCCCAGATATATAGAACATTTATGTTTATAGTAAGCAAAAAAGTAGGCTTGTCATGTTAGATCAATAAATAGCTCCATTTTTCAGATATCTTCTAGTTGCTGTCTACCATATAGTGAACTATCAAGTAACTTGATGGAATGAAGTGACGGAGATGTCTTATTGTGCCTCACTGACATACCATCTAGCTTAATGTTTGTGTCTGTCTGTGACTTATGGCACATGATCATTGCCTTCTTTAACATCAGTTGTTCAGGGTGAGGTATTTACTTGCTTTGCACATTGTTAGCCTCCTCTTAAAAAACCACTAGTTAATGAAGTTTGCACTGTATAGGTCACAACTCTTGTGGTTAAAGATTATGTCCTGTTTGTCTGTGATTAAGTGGAGTTGTAGCACACACAGTGGTGGAAGGATATTAGGTTCTAAAGTTAGCATAGGAGGTGGAGAATGTGTGTAGGGGGTTTTCTTTTAACCCCCTTAAGTCATTCATAGGATAGAGAGTTTTAGGTTTTTTGGGTTCACAAAGTAGTTAATCTGTATTTAGTGGCTATTGTTTATGAAACAAAACATATGTTTAAACATTAGACTCATCATATTAAGCATGATGAGAGGTTTGTGGGAACTAGGAAGAACTGAGGAAATAGCAGATTCAGGTTTTTCATCTTAATGCCCCTCTAGAGCAACTCCTGTTGAGAGGAATGACAGCTTTGATGCAGGTAATTACTTTTGTTGCCCACTTGCCAAATGCACGTAATTGATGGTTTTTTTTCCCCTTTAACATAAGTGTACATTTGATGTCACTCCACTGTAACTCACTCCCTTGCTTCCTTTCTTTGAGGATTTGAATGTAAAAGTAATCATTCCAGTTCACTTGTTGTAGACCAGTTTTTTTGGAGCATTCCTTTTCATTTAAAGTTTACATACTTGCTAACTATATCAAAGCTTTGAGGATCCTTTTCTTGAACAGTTTAAATAAAGTTTTAAAGTTGAAAATCCTTGTTTGGTTGCTTGCTGGTCTTGCAAGTTCAGTAATAGAAGATTAATATTGTGCCATTTTTAGTAGCTGTGTATGCCAGTATTTTGGTCGTATTAAGTCCTCTGAATTTGACTGTTGTTCAAGCAAATAATAGATACATGTATTTTAAAAGGCCTATATGATGGTAACTTTTGCTGCCCACTTAGAAAGGTAGGAATGTTGTGTTGATTAAATAATCTGCCATTTCCGTTTATTGATTTTTGTGTGTTTTTGTACAGGTTGCTTTCCCGTTGCATCTTTGACATAGTTTCCTAGACTCTGCTCCATGATTTAACTTGAAAGTCTGAAATGAAGATGGAGGAGGCAGTGGGAAAAGTTGAAGAACTCATTGAGTCTGAAGTCCCACCAAAAACATCTGAACAAGAGACAGCTAAGGAGGAAGATGGATCTGTAGAACTGGAATCTCAAGTTCCGAAAGATGGTGTGGTGGATTCTACAGTTCTTTCTTCAATGCCCTGCTTGTTGATGGAACTGAGAAGGGACTCTTCTGAGTCTCAGTTGGCATCCACGGAGAGTGACAAGCCGACAACTGGTCGAGTTTATGAGAGTGACTCCTCTAACCACTGCATGCTTTCCCCTTCCTCTAGTGGTCACCTGGCCGATTCAGATACACTGTCTTCTGCAGAGGAGAATGAACCCTCCCAGGCAGAAACAGCGGTAGAAGGAGACCCTTCCGGAGTGTCTGGTGCCACAGTTGGGCGCAAGTCTCGCCGGTCCCGATCTGAAAGTGAAACATCCACCATGGCTGCCAAGAAGAACCGGCAATCCAGTGATAAACAGAATGGCCGAGTCGCCAAGGTTAAAGGTCATCGGAGCCAAAAGCACAAGGAGAGAATCAGGCTACTGAGGCAGAAACGGGAGGCTGCTGCACGAAAGAAATATAACTTGTTGCAGGACAGTAGTACCAGTGATAGTGACCTGACTTGTGACTCAAGCACGAGCTCATCAGATGATGATGAAGAAGTTTCAGGGAGCAGCAAGACAATCACTGCAGAGATACCAGGTAGAGGATGTTTTTTAAACTGACTGTAGAGCACCTGATGGCATTTCTCAGCTCTCAGGCTCAGTTAGATGAGTGACACTTGAAAAAATCCAGGAGACCTGCAGCTCTGTGTAAATTTGAAGACTGCAGTGTATTAACAAGACATGGCCAATTAAAAAACCTGTTCTGAGGTTTCCAGTGCACTTTAGCACAACAGCCAAAAAAAATACTTAATGATAGGGACAGGATTATTTTTAAGTAATGGAATTTCTCACAAGTCTCTTTCTCTGTAACACATTACCTGAATTCCCATCATTGCCTTTCTAGCACTACTTAGATTTAATACTCACTGTTCAGCATTATTACTAAGTACGTTTTCCTCAGGAATAGGCACCTTGCTTTATTGTATAGCCACTGCACTCGAGCTTATGGTGTCTGAAATAACATGTTCTACCTTTCGTTAAAGGTTTCTAATAACTATTCCTCCTAAAACAGTAGTTTTATGTGTCCCCCCCCATTCAGTGCATGTTTAACTAGTTGTCACTTGCATTGAAAGGAATGTTTTTTGCAAAATTTCCCCCTTAACGCCCCCAAGTTTAAAAAGTACAGAAAAATCTGCTGTTCCAGCTCTTATTGGTATAAGAGTCTGTAATTTATTACATGTTTGACACATCTGCTTTCTCCATATTACTACGTCTGATACTGTGTATGTACTACGAAGGCAGTCTTGAGATTTCATAGTGGAAGAAAGGTGAGGTCTGAATGGTTCTTGGGTGAATTCTCATTGAAGAGACTCTTTCGATTAGGAACATTCTGTAAAGTACATGGCATTTAATAGATAATGACAGCATTATTTATTGCTACGTTAAAGGGGGAAGTTTTGGTTTTCAAAGTTTTATGGGTGACTTTTTTCCTCCTAGTTTTCTGAAATGTTTCTGTTTCTATACGTCAGCATATTGCTGCTATACAAAGAATATTTCAAGATAAATCATATTGGTTAATTAAACCTATAGCTAACCAAACTTACAGAATCTCAGTAATAAGAATGATTTTATAGGTGTTCAACTTAAAATAAAAGCATCATCCATATAGTATATTAAATATGAGTTTTTAACCATCGTTGGAAATGCTTACTGTTTTAATATCTATTGAATTCCTTTGGTAGTTCCTTATGTTAAAATTACTGGGGGAGGGGATTTAATTGAAGCTCATCAGATGACTGCATGAGAGAAGCAAACTTTGGGGTTGTTCTAAGGCAGGTTCTAGGTGTATTTCAGATTTACATTTAATATTTTAAAGAAAGCTATATTAACACCTATACAATTGTTTATGCATTCTTATGTCCTGTTCTAAGCTATTAATCAGGATCATGATGGATCTCTTGATATAGTGCTTACTTAATTCCACTCACTAAATAGATTTTTATGTAACTGCCCAATACTTTGTCTTTTTATGGAAAGGGAGAAGGTGGGTGAACAAAGAGCTCTTTGAAGATAGACCCCATTGAAGAGGTGGCATGAAAAATATCTTCGTGGGCATTCTCCCTATTTGGCTTAAATAGGTTAGGTGTGCTTTGTTCATATTTTCGAAACCTCTTTGCTAATTGACTACCTTGACCAGTGTCTAAAACTTCTAAAACATCAGTCTTCTGTTTCTTGTCTATTCTGAATTGTATACTAACCAAAACACCGAATTATCTGAATCTGTAATTTAGTTTCTGTTGTGCACACCACTTAATAAGTTGGTGGATTTTGAAAACATGAAGAGTTTTCTAAGGTAATCATGGAGAATCAAATGGGAGGTAAGCTGTAGGGCCACTGTATATGACTGCCTAGGCTCTGCACCACAGAGTTACAGAAGGTGCTGTACACATAAGGAGCTGTGAATGGTCTTTCCTGGAATTATGCAAAGCAAAGGTAGAACATCCTAAGTTGAAATATTAGGAAGTTCATTTCAATTATCCACATTGTTACCCCTGAAAAATTTTGACATTTTTCATTGCTGATGTCATAATTATGTATACCTCAGTTTCTTGAATCAGATTATAACTTTGGGGCAGGGGGGATACACTCTACCTTATAGCAAGGCAGTTGTTGAAAAGTTGTATAGATTGTGAAGATAGGATAAATTGTGAACTGACTTATAAGATGAGTGCAACACCATGGACATTCAGGTGAACTTAAACTGGATGTACCTAACAGCAAATCTCTTGGAATTTGAAATTTGAATCCAGCTGTTTATACAGAATGGAAACGAAGAGGAAAAGTTAAAAACTGAGATTCTTGCTATATGCTTTCATCAAGGTACAACTAATTTAGTAATTCAGAATTGCTGTATCTATAAACTTTTTTTGGCAGCAGCTTAAACATTGAAGGAATTATGCTAAATATTCACTTATGCCAAACAGTTGAACAATTAATGCATTTTCTTTTAAAGAGTGGAAATAATTAATGCTGCAGACTTATATAGTGCATGGTGATGATTAATAATTGAGTTTGATATTTGGACAGTAGATGTTTATGAAGTGGTTTTGTTGTTGTTGCTTTAGTTAACAGTTAACTGACAGGCAGCTTAGTATCCACACTAGATCATTCTTTCCTTGAAGTTTTTGAAACTATATTGCTCTTCTAAGAATCTGGAGGTATCATATCAAGATAATTCTGGCACTTCTTTCATTTGGGGGACTTAGAGATGAGCAAAAATAGAGTATTTTGTAGTGCATATTAATGTGAAAATACTATGTGGTAGTCTTGAGTATTCAAGGCTTTTGTTGAGTGTCTCATTTATAGGTGATATTTTTGTATTATTAATCTTTATACTTTATTATTAGAGCATTATTTCTTCGGGGGTTGGGGGGGTCAGTTTTTCTGTAAAATCACTTTGAGACTAGAGCTGTAAAGTCTGCTCTTGCAGGGATTTTTTTTTTTTTTTTGGCCATGACACACGGCTTGTGGGATCTTGGTTCCCCGACCAGGGATTGAACCTGGGCCCTCAGCAGTGAAAACTCAGAGCCTTAACAATTGGACTGCCAGGGAGTTCCCTGCAGGGAGTTTTGATTTTAGTGAATGTGAATAAGTCTGTGACATCAGACTTCAATTCAAAAATTCTCTGAACAGACCAGCTTACATGCATCATTGTAGGTGGGCAGCAGGGAAGAGTTTTTCCAGTGACCGTTGTTTTTCATAAATATTTAGTATAGAATAAACCTCAGGGTAGCTTCATCTTGTCTTGGCTATAATGACCTGCTTTTGTGTGGTTTAATAGTCCACCATGCAAGTGCCCACTCAGACTGAGGTTCCAAAAATAGTATCCACCTTGGTAGGTAAGGGTCAGTTGTCTTGGCTGTTTTGCATTTTAGAAAATCTAATCGGTCTTTGTTGGAGAATGTCAGGGAGGCTGTTGAGGACACCTGTTTAAGATCATCTGAATCCTCAATCCATGTGGCCAGGCGCAGCTCAGTCCTACTGAAGCTAGGATCTCAGCACTCACTACTCACCCCACACAATTATACAGTGAAATTCCTCATGATAAGCTATCATTTTACCTTACAGTTTTTCTGAGGTAGAGGCTTATTACGCTTGATCAATTAACTCTTACTTGGAAATGAAAAAAATTTCTTTAGTAAATTCTTTGTAGGAAATTTTGAAAATAGAAAAATGTGATGTATAAGATTAAAATCCTGCTTTTGTTAACATTTAAGTATATTGCCTTCCATAATATGTAACAAAATTTATCATACTATGTATACTTCTTTCTTTCCCTCTAACATTGCATTTTGAGCCTTTAACCAGAACACAGAAGTCTCCCTAAAACCATGTATGGATTTTGAATAATTTAGCTAACTATAAAATAACTTCCCTACTCCTGGCCCTTTGGGCTGTTTTTAGTTTTTGCTATTATGAGGAAGGGTATGAACACTTGAAGGCTCTTGACACATACTGCCAAACTACTTTTTAATACTTTATTAAGTTTATTCCATCCAGGAGCTTGAGTATTTGTTGCATTATATTCTTTCTATTGAGTGTTTATAAAAACGTTGCTGGTTTGATGGATGAACTGTATCTTTAATTTGCATTTCTTTGATTACTAATGAAGTTGAAAAATCATATTGGCCATTTGTATTCTTTTGGTAAACAGTCTATTCATGTTCTTTGCACATTTTCCTCTTGCTACACTTTTTTTTTTTAAATTGATTTGTGAGGATTCTTAACCTACTGGGGATTGAATTACTTGAAAAATATTATTATTAATTTAAGCAGTAGCAACTCATGGTAGAAGATAAGACCCCCAAACCCATGTTAGGAATTCCATGACCTTTTTCCTATATTGAATATGAAGTGACTAAAAGCCCCATGTCCCCAATTTAAGCCTCTGTAATCTGATTGTATTTTGGTAGCTATTTAGGAGACTCACTAAATACATTGATAACAAGACACCGAGACTGAGTAATCAGTTGAAGACTGCCTGAAAAGTGATTAGTAAATGCAAACAAAACAGGTAATATCTGTGCAGTTTTCAGTCTGGCTATATGTTAGAATCACTTGTTGGGGGTTGGGAGCATTTAAAACTTATGATGCCCAGACCCCACTGCAGACCAATTAAATCAGAATCTCTGGATCTGACCCAGGCATCAGCATTTTTCTCCCAGCTTTTTTGAGATACAGTTGATATATAACATTGTGTAAGTTTAAGTAAGGTATACAACGTGCTGATTTGATAAATGTATATACTGCGAAATGATTAGCACAGTAGGGTTAGTTAACACGCCTCTCACTTCACATAGTTATAATTTGTGTGTTGGGAAGTTTTAAGATCTGCTCTCTTAGCAGCTCTCAAATATACAATACAGTATTGTTAACTATAGCCACCATGCTGTATTACATCCTCAGAACTTACTCATCTTATAACTGGAAGTTTGTCCTATTTGATCACCTTCACTCATCCTTGCTGCACCCCGTACTCTCCACCAAACTACTCTGTTTTTTTGAATTTGTTTTTTTTAAGATTCCACATGCAAGTGAGATCATGCAGTATTTGTCTTTCTCGGACTTATTTCACTTATCATAAAGGCACCAGCATTTTTAAGCTCCCAGGTGATGACAGTGGGCAGCCAGGCTGAGAACTGCTCAGTTAAGCAAAGTGATATGTTAAGTCTCCCATAGCTAAAAATCATTGTAAAACTGGTAGTCTGCTTCTGTTAAGTTCTGAACAGTGTCATCTAGTTTTTAAATATGTTATTAGTGATTAATAAACATAAGCACCTTTAAATTTTACTCCATTTAAGTGATTATTTTAAAAGCATGCATTGTTTAAATGTGGTTTTCTCTATGCTACAGTGTCTACATAATGTTACCTTAAATTTAGAAGCTTTGAAATCTTACTGGTGGGTATCCTTTGGCAATCTCTAATGTTAAAGCACCAAGGTATTATTTTCAGCCTGCTTTTCCTAGCTTATTTCCTAAAGTGAGTGCCTTTAAAAACTTAGTGTATGCAAAAGCATAAGCTTTGCTTTTGATGTCTTTCTCAAAGTAGGATATATTTTAGTGTTAATAAAAGGACATATGTGTGTTTAAGGTGAGAATATGGTCCCTGGTTGTTGTTTGTTTTTTTTAATGTATTTTTTAGAGCAGTTGTAGGTTCACAGCAAAATTAAGCAGAAGGTACAGAGATTTCCCACTTATTCCTGTCCTCACATGCGTACAGCCTCTTTCACTATCAACACCCCCACAGAATGGTACATTTCTTATAATTGATGAACGTAGATTGACATATTATCACTCAGAGTCCACAGTTTACATTAGGGTTCACACTTGGTGTTGTGCATTCTGTGGGTTTTGTTTGACACGTATCGTTGGGTCCTCTTTTTAAGACTTCAGAATGTCTTGTTTTCAGTATTTATTGCTGGTAGTCATCTTTATGAGGCTGCAACTTATCTCACTGTCCTTAGCATAAGTATTCTCACACCAGTTTTTTGAATTCAGCTTTTAAATACTCATTTTCCAGTGTTTGTTGAAAAATAAGCAGCGCCAGAATCTGAAACATCAAAGTAGCCATATCATTTCCTGTCCTGTACACTTCAGTTTACCCAGCACTTATAATGGGGATAAACTGTTTAAACAAAGTTTAGTATTCTTTAAATTCCATTTAGACTTTCCGTAAGCTAAATATATTACACTTCGGGGAAAGGTATGCCCTTCTTGAGGAAGTTTACTTATAAATAAGGTGTTTTTTAAAAAAAAATTATTTATTTTTGACTGCGTTGGGTCTTCGTTGCCGCGGGCAGGCTCTCTAGTTGCGGCTAGCGGGGAGGCTACTCTTTGTTGCGGTGCGCGAGCTTCTCACTGCGGTGGCTTCTCTTGTTGCGGAGCATGGGCTCTAGGCACGTCACGTGGGCTTCAGTAGTTGTGGCTCATGGGCTCTAGAGTGCGGGCTCAGTACTTGTGGCGCATGGGCTTAGTTGCTCCGTGACATGTGGGATCTTCCCGGACCAGGGCTTGAACCCATGTCCCCTGCATTGGCAGGCGGATTCGTAACCACTGTGCCACCAAGGAAGCCCTTTTTTTTTTTAATGTGAAGAAAGGGGATGGAATGCAGTAATCAGGGGAGGAGGTTTTTGTTTGCTAGGTAGAATTGGGCTAAAAATTTGTCCCATAGCCTTTTAGGCATTGAAAAGAGGTGGCATGACATAAGCAGTTCTCATTTTCTAGGAGAAACACTTCTTTTCTTGATACTGAGACCTGGGAAATTTTTCTTTTGTCTATTCATAAAAAATCACTATGAGATAAAGTAAACCATATTTTCAGAAATACCCTGAGATAAATGCAACAGAGCATTTCATAGGGTAGTTCTTTATAGGACTTCTTGGTATAGGTAGATGGTATAAGGCCAAGATTGATTGATTCCATCAGTCATTCATTCAGCAAATATTTGGGCACCTACTATGCTGCATTGGGAATGCAATAGTGAATGAAAAGTCCTTGCCCTCATGAAACTTAAATCTTTTCTGAGGAGACAGATAATAAATGAATTCATCATATGCTATCAGGTAGGGATATACACTATGATAATAAAGCAGGATATAAGAGATGAGATAAAGATGGACTAAGGATGGGGTAGAAAAGCTATTTTTTTTTTTTTTTTTTCTGTACATAGGCCTCTCACTGCTGTGGCCTCTCCCGTTGCGGAGCACAGGCTCCGGACGCGCAGGCTCAGCGGCCGTGGCTCACGGGGCCCAGCCGCTCTGCGGCATGTGGGATCAGCCCGGACCGGGGCACGAACCCATGTCCCCTGCATTGGCAGGAGGACTCTCAACCACTGCGCCACCAGAGAAGCCCAAAAAAGCTATTTTAGATATTGTAGTCAAGAGTGGTCTGAGGAGGTAACATTTTTAATAGCTCCCTGAAGAAATGAAGAGTTCAGTATAATTAGTTTTATTAGAAACCCAAAGTATATGGGACCCAAACCAAAGCTGATCTGGCCTAGTTCAAGGATAAAAACACTGTATGTAGAGGAGCATATCCTAAAACTAGAATCCTGTGAAACCACTGTTCTACTTGCTATTAATAGCTGTACACTATTCACACGTTTGGAAAGTGCTGGATCATGTGGAAGCAGATTTCTTTACTGCAGGACAACTCGGAGCCGTTAATGTGCTCTCCAAAGTGGGGAGGATATGATTTGTAGCATATCCCAAACTTAACCACAAACCTTTTTTTTTTTGAGGCATACCTTTTAGCATCTTGCACAGACCAGGGTTTATAAAAAACTGACCCAGAGGTATACATGGATTATGCATATCCTCTGTGGGGTTTTTTGTTTTTTTTTTTTTAATTTGGCTAAGTCACGTCTTAGTTGCGGCACGTGGGATCTTCGTTGTGGCATGTGGGAGTTTTCCTTATGGCACTCAGGCTCTAGAGTGCACAACCTCAGTAGTTGCAGCATGTGGGCTCTCTACTTGTGGCACGTGGGCTCTAGAGCGCGTAGGCTTAGTTGCCCTGCGGCATGTGGGATCTTAGTTCCCCAACCAGGGATCGAACCCATGTCCCTGCATTGGAAGGCAGATTCTTAACCACTGGACCACCAGGGAAGTCCCCTCTATGTGGTTTTTCCATAAGGAAAAAAAAAATTTTAACTTAAAACAAGAGCATTTGATAAAAATCAATTAGCTGACAATTATTGTATACTGATTTATTATGGGTCAGCTGTCAAAACAACTTTTAGAATTTTAAAGTCATAGTGGGAGAATATTCAGGGATGCAGTGGTTTTCAATCAAGGCTGTACATTAGAATCACCTGGAGAGCTTAAAACAAAAAGAACCTGTAATGTCTGGGAGCCACCTAGGTTTTGGTATTTGTTAAACCATTCCAGGTCTTTATGTTCAGCAAAGGTTGAAAAACACTGTTACAGATTAATAGTTAGTTGTATAGTAACAAAATACACAATCCTCTACAGATTCAGTGAAGCTATGAAAAATGGTAGTATCATGTTGTGTTTCTCAGAATTACCAACTTTTGTTTGGTTAATTAATTAAAGTGCCCCTTATGAGTGCTATACCTATATGGCTGTTCTTAGTAATGCTTATGCCATTTTCCTGAATAAGCTTGTCTTAATAAAAATACAGTTTTCTGATTTAACCATGTTTTATCAAATGGCCTCAATGTCTTTAAAGCTGACTTCAGTTGTGCTGGGGGATCTGAAGGAGCGCCCAGGGAAATTCCAGGATTACTTGACAGGGGTGCTGTGTGTGATAGGTGCTGCATAGGCAGTGTCCTAGAAGAGGCCATGAGCTGTTTTTCCAAGATGCAGAGACAGAAAGAGGAGAAGTTCCTGGTGTGGATGGAAAAGCTAACTCTACTTGACACTGGTGAAGAGAACAAGCAGCTACTGGAACCCAGGGAACTTAAAATGCAACTAGTTGGCCAAAGAATTTCCCCTGTCACCCAGTCAGGTGCTTACATGCAGATGCCTGATTCCCAAGAACTGCCACAGCAGCCCTTTGTGACTTGTCACAATGTTGACAGTACATTAGAGTTCTCAAAGACATTACAGTTTTCCAATTAACTTTGCTGAAAATGGGAATATTACAGAACAACCTTTATCTGCTTTTTGAATTGTGTAAGAAAGAATATGCTTTTGCCCATTGTAAGTTTCTTTTGATGATGTTTAAAAAATGATAATAGTAAACAGTTTCTTTTTAAAAAATTAGATATTCAGAACAGAGTTTGATAAATTCTAGCTTGAGTTTTGTTACATGTGGTTGGAACGTAGAACCATATTTATACGATGGTAGGGGTGATCCTCATCTTTATGCTTTTTTCATGCAAAAATATAAATAAAATATAAAATAGGGAATCTTAGTGAATCCAAGGTGGGTAAGTAGTTAATTCCCTGAGAGTCTCTTAGCATTATTCTCTACAAACACTGTTGACTCCCTTCTGATTCCAATAGGAGGAATGATGTAATTAATTCCGCTCTGGAGGTCATGAGTGAATATATTGCATGAACACTTTTCTATCATTCTTTCGTATGTCATTTAATGAACTAATTTGTTGCTAGTCTTTAATGAATTATATTAAATCGCCTTTGTATGCAGGAAGAATGAATTATTTTCAAGCAAATTAATGCTCTGTACCTACTATGCAAGATACTGTAGGGAAAGCGGATTAGAAAGGAGTTTGATTTCATGCATGAGAAAAATAGTAGTTTTCATTGTTACATAGATAAATTTTTATTTTGAGCTTTAACTTAAAGCTCAGTGCCTGAGCCAATAACCTGGCAGACATCATCCAGAGGAATTGTTTGGTGCTCTGATGTAAAGGGTACCTCTAGAGGATACAGATGAAATGGTCACTCTATTAAGGGTGTGTATTGAATGGGTTTTTAAATTACTAGTGACTAAGTGTATTGGCTAATGTACTACCAATTTAATTTTGTTTTCAATCCCTGGACTGAAAATAAATGGCATGTTAAAGAGCCCATGGAGTGTGTCAAAGGGGAGAAAATAGCACAGCATTGAAAGGTTTTGCAACATGATAGATTTTTAATGTGTGGCCTAGGACTGGGAGATACTGGTATTTTATCTTTTCTGGGTTGGTAGGAATATTGTGAGAAAAAGCTAAATTAGGAAGAAAATTTTCAGTAGGACTATATAACTTTGCTAACATTACCTGTTTTTTTAAAATTGTACTTTTCTACTGGGTTTACTTACAATAAAAATTTAGTAGTCTTTCCCTTCAAATTTATAACCTAATAACTTCTCAATATGAATAAGGTTAATTATTTTAATATTTAATGTAGTTGCAACTTTGGAAAAGATCTAATTCTGTGTTTTGCAAGAGGAAAGATAGGTGGCATATTTGGAGTTTCATGTATAGTTAACACAAGAACAACAGGATTTTGAACTGCATAGGTCCACTTATATGCAGATTTTTTTCACTAAATATGTGCTGTAGTTCTATACGATCTGAGCTTGATTGAATTCGTGGATGCAGAACCAGAGACTGTAACATTTTATGTGGATTTTCTTCAACTGTGCAGCGCGGGTGGGAGCCTCAACCCTTGTGTTGTTCAAGGGTCGACTGTATAAACAATAAAGACCTCTGTTTTATTTTAGTAATTTACCAGTAACCACTCAGAAAAATTGTCACCACTTTTTCTATTTAGTTCTATATTCAGACATTTATACCTTGTAAATTAACTGTAATAGACTGAGTCAATTTATTTTGCTCTTCTAGTTTTGAAGTGAAAAATGACTATTGTGGTTTTTTTCTTTTTAGAACTTGATATATGAGAATTGGGAGTTTCTCTGAAATGATAGTGCAACACTTGTAAACTACTTCAGCCAATTTTTTTTTAAATTAAGTTTTATGTCAACAGGAAGAGCAGATTGGTTTTGGGTGACTGACAGGTTTTTAACTAATCTGTAATCTTTACTTGTAGTTGCAATGTTTTCAGGGAAGTTTGTTCTGTCTTCAAATTCTCCCTGGCATCACAGATTTTACTAGACATGGATTCTTAGATATAAGAAAATGTTAATTTAATTTCAGCATGTTAACATGACTGCTTTTCTATGCATGTATAAACTGCTTCAGGCACTTAACAGATTTCTTTTTTGTTTCATGATTTAATATTTCATATATTAAGCATATAGTGGAATGCCTTTTAATTTTAAAATAGAAAATAATTAATGAATCCTTTAAGAATAACATATAGACATATTCCTAGTATTGACTGGGATATATTCTAATTCTTGTTGTTACTAGATAACAGAGTAGGAGATCTACAGATTTTTTTTTGCCTTTTAGAGAAAAATGTCAATTTAATGGAATTATCAGACATAGGTTTTAATAATTGATATTCAAGGTAAAAATAATATTTTGAATATTTGAGAAGGTGTTAATAATTTTGGGAAGCCTTTTCTACATAATTTTGGATAAAGATGTGGACAGAGGTTTTGATAGAAAGAAAAGGAACACCAGAATATATTGATTTAATTCATAGAATATATGCCAAAATATTAAAATTTATTCCGAAGTAAAAATTGACATTTTGTGGTTTTGAGAGTTTAACCTTAAGAATAATTTTATAGCAGAAACATATATACAGATTTCCCCCTGATTTTCAGTTTCTCACAGTGCCTTGAAAATGTGTTGCTGTCTTAAAGAGTATTGTTTTGAAAAACAGTAGTTTTTTTTAATATGAGTTGTGCTTTAAAGTGATTATACCTTTTCCAGGTTGCACAATTTAAAAATTCTTCTTTCAGAAAAATTTGTTTTTGTATTATGGACAAAGAAGTATTAAGTATTTGAAGTAGTTTTAAAAAAACTTGACTGCTGTTGTGGATTGTTGAATTCTCTTTCACTGAGGCAAAGTCTATATTCCTAAGATTATAGTACTTATATGTACTAATACAAAGAAGTGGGAATTATTTTTGGATTATGTGGTGGCATTTTTATGTAGGTATTGTTTTAGAAGTGCCTAGTGGTCTTCCCTTAACTTCCCTTTAATTCCCTTAATTTTCCTAGAATTTTAAGAAGGTTAAGAAATATATCCTGTTTGGACTTTTTGTAGTGTATAAAGGGCTAATGCTGGACAGAAACTTCTTTCAAGTTATAGCATTAATCTAGACATGGTCCAAATGCTTTTTATTTAAGAATATAATCCCGTATCTGGATTATGTCATCTCTAATGGGTACTTATGGAATTTAGTTGCTGGTATTTAAAAGGGGGGGCAGTGAAGATAAATGTTTTCTAATAATCTGTCTATAGACTGTTTTCTACCTAGTTTATACTAGTTCAGTGTTCTAGGACATTAGATTTCTAATCATTTTAAGAGAATTTAATCAGCAGGTTAGAATTATCAGGTTATGCGAGCCACTCATTAGATGATAACTTTTAATTATATTGATGTGTACTTTGTGTGCTTATTAAAACTTGAGTGTAATAAGAGCTCAAATAAAATTTTAATTTAGAACACAGTTCAGTAAAATTAAAATCTTAAAACAATATTTTGCATGAAGTGTGTTTTTTTTTTTTAATTTAGAATAAAGGTTCTGTCATTTTGGGGCTCCAAGAGAAAGCCTGTTTTTTGTTACCAAGTCAAAGGAATAAGCCTAGTCTCAAGGGGGTATGTTTGTGCACGTGCTCGTGTATGTGTACCCACCTTCAGAATTTTGAAATAATTAATTCTGTATTTTTATTAATGTTATAGTTGGCAGGTTGCTGGAGACATAACTATGCAATAGTCTACAGGGATTTTAATGGATTCAGGTCATTAATGTATCCATTTATTGCTTCCTAAATGTGTGTTGAAAAAAAGTTGCCCACATACTAGTTAGGGTGATTAGTTAAAGGGAAAAATTTATTTCTTAGATTATCAAGTAAAGGTTTGGACCACTTGTTTGTTTCATTAGCCGACTGAGTAAAAGAATATACATGAACTAGTTTATTTTGCATCATTGCTTTTGTCATTCCTTAGTGTTAGGTATATTTAACAGCAGAGACTCTAGTCTCTGGGTCAAGGTATAGCTCAGTTTAATTAGATTTATTACTTAAAATTTGTATGCAAGTCAGAATATTAGAAATGAAGTCATTTTAAATGTATTAAATCTGCTGTTAATGAAAGAAATGCTATAGTGATTTCTTTTGTTGAGCAAAACAAAACACCCAGATTGATATTACTGATAATTTTCATTTTTAATATACAGCTAAATTTGCCTGATGGTACAGTTATATGAAAATTATAGGAAAGATG
This sequence comes from Pseudorca crassidens, assembly GCF_039906515.1. Classification (NCBI taxonomy): domain Eukaryota; kingdom Metazoa; phylum Chordata; class Mammalia; order Artiodactyla; family Delphinidae; genus Pseudorca; species Pseudorca crassidens. The sequence goes on along the minus strand of NC_090307.1, from coordinate 27,536,970 downwards.
GTGAATAGACTTCATGCTATGTATCATCATTTGTTTAGAGTAACATATTATAGGCAAGTTATTTTACAGAAGGTGACTTTTAAAAATAATTACCTGTTATATTTTGTTTAACTTGTATTGATTTCCTCTCTTCTGTTGGTATTATTTAAATGGTACAGTGAGGGCACAATGAAAAAGATTTTGTGGAGTTCCACATGTCAGAAAATACAGTATCAAAACAATTTCAGCAAATTTATTAAACTGAAAATTTATTAATTTATTATTAAATTTGTTCTAATAAAAATTGTTCTCAAAGAATAATTCTCAAAATCTTCTCTAAAAATGGTGTATGTGCCCTTAATCACTGTACAGATAAGAAACTTGTCTTTTTAATTTGTCTAGAACAGTTGTATGAGTACATTAATTGTAATCAACGTGAATAACTTCCGAGTTCTATACTTTTCATTTTTTTCTTGATTTCTGTTTTTAATTTCTCTGACGTTTAGGAAAGTTAGTGGGGATTGAAACCAAACTGTTAGTTTACTAGTAATGAGTAGATCTTTTCATAGTATCTTAAATTACTACATCTTAAAATAGAAGACATCCTAAGAAATGAAGGAATAGTAATCCACGAGGAAATGTATTCTTTGGTAATGAAGGTATTCATATTATAACTTTAAGATTTGGGAAGAATGTTATCAAATTACTGTGATTTTAATTTTTATTGCATTTTCTTTATATCTTTTACCTAACTCTGCATTTGAAGTGTATCAACTAACCTAGATAAATAAAAATTTTAAAAAAGAAATGTTTCTTGTTACTCTCTTTAGGATCATATTGCATTAGTTATAGTGATTCCCTACCAGTTAATTCACATTAGGTGTTCCTGAGTCAGGAAACCTGCTTTTCCATAATGGAATTAGGTATCACTAATAATAGATTTTACATGATGTTTTTCGGATAATTTTCAGGTTTTTTTGTAGTTGGTATATCAAAAAAGAAAATAACAAAATACCAGTGTTAACATAAAAGGTGGAGATTCTTCTCTTTTATATGTCCTTCTAAGTTATCCTATTAAAAATTTAGGAATATTTAGAAAATATCAAAATTTAGACTACATTGAGGAATAATCAAAAAGCCGGAATGGATGTGTCTTTTGCAGGGTACATAGACATGAGGATGTAGCTAAAGTCATATCTGATTTTCATCTTCTTCCTTCGTGTATGTAGTGCAGATATTTTAGTTTTGTTCTCTATAGATCTGAATCCTCAAAGCAGTAGGTTGTGGATTTGTCCCTGAGATACAAAGATAAATTGAAAGACGGTGACCTCTTCAAGTGCCCTGTTTTCTGTATTTAATCTTGAATATTTCCTTTTACTTCCTCTTTGATACTTTCAAAGTTAACTCTTCATCAGTATCGTAGGTAACTTTTCTGGGTGGGCAAAATGACCTGTTTTTTTGTCAGTATGATGTAAGAACAGATGTAATCCTTAAAACTTTATTCCTCCCTTGGAAACTATAACATCTAAATTTTTCATAATTGAGATGAGTATAATGCGAAAAGTACAAAATAGTTATTGACTCAATTTTATTTTTAAAATGTTTTTTTAACTCTTAAAACATAAAATTTCAGTGCATATTGCTGCATTTCATTTTCATTTAGCACTATCTTCTTATTTTTCTTTTTTCTAAAAGAGCTTTATGCTACTGTTATAAAGAAAAGATACACAGTTTTGGTACTTAAAGTTGTTTTTCTAGAGATGGCCCTTTTCTATATAGATTTTTTGTCTTTTCTGGTTGATGTAGTTATCTTTTCCAAGAGATGCTTTGAAAATGACTGTTTTCTTTTTATTCTAATTGTTCTCGCTCCATGTGTGTATATATACTGATAGTAATAAAATACAGCATATGTATTCTCAAGTATTTTTTCTCATTTGCAAAATAATCAGTTTTCATCTTGGTAAATATTTAGATGTGTAATGAAAAAGCTGTTTTCTTATTGGATAGGTTCTACCAAAATGCAAATTCCCTTCTGCAACTCTTGAGGTTTTCCCTTTTTCTCAGTCCCTCAGGCCCACACCTTATTCCCCCTACACTTCTTTTCCTTACTTAGTCACCACACACATGCTCCTCCTTCTTAGACTCCTCGCCTAGGTAATTTCTAAGAACTCTTCTTTTAGATGTAACTTTTTGAATCTCACTATCTGGATTGAGGCTGAGTGTGATTTCCACCCCCTCCCACTCTCTCTAGATGTTGTAGATAATGGCACTGGGTTTATTAGGCCCTTTAATGACTGGGGCAACAGAACCTCTGTGGGGTCCTTTGCAGCAAGGTGGATTTTTTTTCTCTCCTAGTGAGGGGTTTGGGGAGATTGGCTGTAGTAAAGAGGAGAGAAGGGATTTATTCTGGGTTTTATTGTATATTACTATAGCCATTGAAATGGGAATTGAATGAGCAAACACTGTATTTGTCCATTTGCCCCACCTTTTCTTGGGCCTAAGACTTAGCAATAGAGAGAGAAGGAGGAGTGGTGTTTCCAGATGTCTCTGGGATACAAGAGGAATTCTGTTTCCTAGATTTGATTAGATTTCATACTGGGAGACTGACAAAACTTGTGTTAGTGCAAGGGCTCTCTCTGTAGGCAAGAATGATGCCAAATATGAAATAATCCCAAATGATCTCTATTTGGCTTTGAAACACTTTCATATGAATACATCCAAGCTGGCATTTCACTTCAAACAAAAATAAAAATACGAAAGCCACATGTGTGATGACCTCATTAATCCCAGCAAAGCATTTACTTAACAAGTGGGTTAATCTATGACCAGTAGAAGGCACCAGCCCAGTCAGTGATGATTTCTCAAAGCTTCTTGCTTGCAGGCTTTGTACAGCAGAGTTTACATACAAAGATAAGCAAGCAAATAATGAAGTAGGGTAGGTGCTAATTATAATGGAAAGGTGGGGCATTGGACCAGTGTTTGAACTATTGTGTTCTGTGTTATGTCTTTAACCTTAACCATAACCCTGTGAACAAACAGTCATACAGTTAAGTAGGCAGGACTTTAACCTACGTATTTGCTGCCAAAAATCTGTGTACTTCCTATGCTGCTCCCAGTCTCATTCTGTATATTTCCCATTCCCTCATCACTGATAACAACTGTAAACTATTCTGGTTTCACCTACGGAGGACTCAAATTTCTCATCTGTAAAATGAGCCTGGTAAATTATGTATTCTGTAGTTCTAAAATTCTGTGCTTTTTGTTGTTAACTTTGAAAAGAGGGATTTGTCAGAGATAAACGTAGTAGAGGATGTTAGGCTTTGGTTTGCTTTGGTTTTTTGTTTCTGTGATTCAAATTTTTTCCATGAGATTTAGAAGAGAACATATTTGAATAAAAGGAAACTAATTCATAAAATTAAACATTTGTCGATAATAATACAGAAGGTTTAAAGTCACACAGGGGTAAACTTCACTGTATCAGGAATGTGTGATGAACAGATACATCTGTATTTTGGTATTTGAAAAGTTAGAACCTGTTTATAGACTAGGAAGTCAGAGAGAGGACACAAACCTATCTAGCATAATATAGACAAGTTGATGTTCTGAAATAAAACATAGTCGGTGGATTGCTTGACCTTTTATTTTTCTTCCCTTGTAATGAGCAGCAAAAATTTCAAGATATTTCAATCAGGAGAAGAAACAGCACTTGGATTAACTACAGACCAAGTAGTTATTAAATAATTGTGTTAAATTTACCTTTATAGAGAGATGCTCTTAATGACTATAGAAAAACTAGTTAAGTTCATCATTATAAATTGATGTTGTAAGATTGACAGATACCAAATGGGAGAATGTACGGTTTGGATAACCTTTTATGTTGTAAACATGGACTGCTTAGTGACTACATTTTAAATTGGAAATGTTTCCATGTGTAATTTTACTTGAAGTGACTATTTTGATGTTTTTGAAAGTCAAAATAATCTTAGTAGCGGTGCAGTTGTTTTAACAATCAGCGAGAGGAAGGACAGTAGCTTCATGTTTATTCCATCCTGTAATGAATTGGTGGAGTCAAACTGGAAGCGTAGCTAGCTGCTTCTGTTATTAATATGCTGAGTTTTTCTAGCTCCTCCTCAGTGGTTTGATTTTATTTTTTCCTTCAAGAGATACTTATTTTAAAAGGATCTTACCTGTCTCTTAATTCTGCTGTGTAGCAAGAATCGTGTTTTTAAAGAATATCACAGATTGTCCCCATCAGTTAGCTAATATTCACACTTAGCGGTTCAAAGTCCAAGCCCTGAGGCTAAGTGCTTTGAACACATCTTATTTAATTTTGGTTTGCTAATAAGTATAAGATGACTTTGGAACACAAGATCCTTAATTGTGGTTTCTTGTTGGAAGGCAAAGTTGGAAAGGCAACCTTTCCTTTACTTTATTAAAGTTGATATAGTACTGACTTGTCATTGTTTGAATATACTAGATATAAAAATTGACAGTGATAATTTATTTTAATTTTTAAGTATAATTAAAATGTGAAAATATTACTGTCTTTGTTTATGATGAATACTAAATTTAAGCTAAGCTATAAGGTGTGCTGTTTGGAAATATGGAAGATACAAGAATGAAGCCAGATAACAAGTTTATGCTTGTATATCCTACTGATGAAGACTTTCAGACAAGTTATTTCCATGGGTAGGTGATGTTACTCTGCATGTACATATACACTTATACTTTTTGCATGATTTCACATGTAGGAGTGGTACAATTTTGACTTGACTGTTGACCTGTTGCCTCAATTTGGTTGTGGTGGGGGGAATGTGAGGGCAAGAGGTTGTGAATGGTATTTGTGATATAAATTTTAAAATAAATCACTATTTTTTTTTTCAAACACAAAACACTTAATAAAGCCCTTTTAAAAATAGAACATTTGGTCAAATAGTCAATATTGTACTTGACCCTCATATTTTCTGCAACCAACTATTTGGACATCACACAGTATCTTATTATTCCATAATAATCATTTTGAAGTCTGACGAGAACTCCATAAATGTTACAGCTTTCTTTTCTTTTTTAGAAAAGAAAAACCTCAGACATGAACCAGGTTTTTGCTATTTGATCTAAAATCCATTACTAACTGATACTGAGGCCACACTCTTGAATTTTATGAACATGATTTACCCTTTTGGGAATTGGAAATTATTCTTAAGTAGTCAACTGAAATTGTCATGATCGTCAGAATTTCATATTGTGACATGTCTGTTCCTTATACGGTGGCACTTAACAACTCATTTGCTTTTATGTTTGGTCATTTTTTATTTTAAAAATGTTGCTACATAAACCTATGGCTTGGGAACTTAGTCTTAAGGGATAAGTACCCCAAGTGTGTTCCATGTTTTGTTTAGTGACAGTTTACACAATGGATGTTTGTATTAAAACAGTAATCCTTCATTGTGTTCTATTTTAATGATTCGTTGGCATATGTATTCCTTCATAGTCAAGAGTTTCATAAAATAGGTCTGTTTAATGTTAATTTGTTGGATTATATTAAGAAATCTTTATGGAAATAAGTGATTTGCTTGCACTTCATAAATAGCTCTTGGGGGAGGAAAAGCATTTTACTTTAAAATGGCAGTAGTAGTAAGGGATGTTGTTTCATAGTTGACTGAAAACTTTATTTTTGCTTTCTGCTTTTATATTAGAAAAGGGTAGCATTTTAAAGCATGTATCTATTTTACAAGCATGAATATTGAATTATTTTAGCATGAATCACTGCAGTATAATTACTTCAGAGCTCAGCTGCCATTTTCAGCTAGTTAGGGTGATTTGGAGGTAGAAGGGATCTCTTTTTTCTAAGAATTTTAACATCTTCCTCTCAAATAACCCATAAGGTTGTGTATCATTTCCTTGGAGTATGAGCTGGTTGTTTTTCTCAGGGAAAATAAAATAGAAATATCCCTCATAAGACATCCAAAGCAAAATCCTGAAGATGGATTTCATGAGCATTGTCTTTTTGTAGCATATTGTAAGATGCATAACATCCCTACTATTATAAAAGAGCTTTACTGGAAATAGATGTCAGTCAAGTAGAGCTCTTAAAGTAGAAAAATATATATTTGATTTTCTTCTCTGAATCTATTAGGGACTTCTAGTATTAGCTACTAAGAGGAAGAAACTAGATTCATTCTCTTAAAATATAAATTGAGCTTAAATTAATAGTTTGCCTCAGTGTTTTTCTTTAAAAAATCAGTTTCACTTTCACTGTAGAGTCTTCCCCTTTTTCTTAATCTTTTGCTCTTTAGGAGAATGACAGGAATTCAGTGTAACTTTTGTTCAGTATATTCTTGTCTTTGTTCTTCATAATAACACCCTTTTTC